>NW_019154141.1:4961185-5155635 GCF_002288905.1 Enhydra lutris kenyoni | reverse complement strand
ACCACACACACACACACACACACACACACACACACACACACACACACACACGTGCGTGTGCACGGTAGCTATGTGGGGTGATGTAACTAGCTTGATTGAAGCAATCATTATATAAGGTATACTTACATCAAAACATCACTTTGGATACCTTAAATGTACACATCTTTAAAATGTCTAGAATGAAATGTAAGTTCCACGCAGTTGGAGAGTCAGAGACCATGACCGAGTTCACCGTCAGAGAGCGTGACCAATGTCAAGTGACCTCCAGACCCAGCTCTGGCTGCACAGGATATTATCTTAGACTTCCGAGTTACTCAGTGTGCTTGGATTATGTTGTATTAGTAGAGCAGTAAGTTTGCTTTGTAAAAGGGGGCAAAGTAAAAAGAAGACACCTGTTACTTCCTCTGAGTTAAGCCTTCTAAAAATATTTCCCTTCAAGTGACAGCTTGTTATTCTGACCCTTTGATCTTTTATTCTGGAGGCAAGATCTTCTAAACTCTCCTCCTTCTCTGTGTTTGTAAAACAGTGATCATGCCTGACCTACAAAGACAGAGACTTCATTTTGTACCCACAGATTTTGGGCACTGCGTATAAAGGGGGAACATCATTCCAATTATTCTTGCAAAGTCTAAAAGAGCTACATCTTCTGTACTTAAAAATTCTGTTCCTCTCATTGTTTCTAAACATATATGCTTTAAGCTCAATGACGGAGTGCTCTGGTCCCTTTGCACACTTAGTGATTCACTGAACCTCTGATTGATCAAAATGGAAGAAAAGATTCTCTCAGGAACCAGCCGACTTTGCCATCAATTTCGCATTAGTCAGACTGACGTCTGGACCAGGCAGCGAAGACCCTGAGAGATTTTTTTCAATGTCTGCATGATTAGGAAGTCTTGAAAACTAATGGCTTTCCAGGGGACTGTTTAATGAAAAAATCATCAGGCTGAAGTCTGCTCTACTGTCAGGGGACACGAGCTCTGGATTCAAAGATATTTCTTCTTCTTCCACCTCCTTGCTTTTTCCTTCTCTTCCTCCACCTCCTCCTTTTTTCCTTTTATTATTGGTTTTAAAAATATTTATTTATTTATTCCAGAGAAAGAGCAGGTGTGAGCACGAGTGGGGGAGGGGCAGAGGAAAAGAATCTCAAGCAGACTCCTCGCTGAGCGTGGAGACCAGTGGGGGGCTCTGTCCCACTGACCCTGAGATCTTGACTCGAGCTGAAACTGGAAGTCAGATGCTTCACTGAGCCACCCGAGTGTTCTCTCTTTTTTCCTTTTAAACAAGCTTTCCCCTTCCCCTTTCTAATAGAAGAAGAAATTAAGCTCACTATAGAAAGTAAGAACGTAGTGTGGCTGTACTTCTTCTCTGGAATCAAACCAGAGTTTGAAATCTGGTTCTACCACTGGGTACAGTAATCCCAGAGCTGATGCATGCGTTTCCCAAGATGTTTATGCACACACGAATGGGCTGGGCATATGGCAGGAACTCAAAACACTGTTTTACTAATAAAAGTCAGGAAAACATAAATAACTAAAATGATCCACAGTTCCACTGCTGGGAAATAAACTTTACCTCCAGGTACATTTTATACTTTAGAGCTTTCAAATGAAAGTCACCTAATTAGTTCATCAATATTTTTTAGACCTATGCTATGTTCTAAGAGGCACCTGGTTATAATTTAAGTCAACATTTTCTGACTTTCTCTTGTGCCAATACTCTTTCTAGTATTCATTCATCCATCATTGCATCATTCAAATATATTTCTTGGCACCTTTTATATGCCAGATACTATTCTAGGTCTTGGAGGTTATACAGTGATCAGAACAAAAGATTTGCTCTTATGAAGCTTACATTTCTTTCTTTTTTTTTTTTTTGTTCTTTTGAATTTTTTGTTTTTCAGGTAAATTCTACACCCCATGTGGGGCTTGAACTCACAACCCCAAGATCAGGAGTTGCCTGTTTTCCTGACTGTACCTGCCAGGCACCCCTGAGGCTTACATTTCTGTGTGTGTGTGTGTGTGTGTGTGAGAGAGAGAGAGAGAGAGAGAGAGAGAAAGAGAGAGAGAGAGAAAAGGAAGGAGAGATAGAGAATAAACAAACAGTAAGATACATACAATATGTCATAAAGTGATAAATATGGAGTAAGGGAGAATATGGGGGTGGTCAGGTGGCATTTGGGCACAGATCTGAAGGAGGTGCGGCCATGAGGCCTGAGGCTGTCTGGGGAAGTCCATGTTTCAGGGGGAGAGAAGATCCCCTGAGGTGGTGGGCCTGACTTGTTTGCCAACCAGCCAGGACATCATTGTGCCTGGAGAAGTGCATGATCAGGACGTTCAAAGGGTTCAGATCAGAGGCTGACGGCAACCACACCATAAGGGCTTGTGGGCCATCGCAAGTCTTTTCTGCACCATGTACAACCTCGTTGTCCTGTGATTGGCCTTGACAGAGAAATACAAGAAGGACTGAAATGTGCCCCTCTTTGGCAGAATCTTTAAGGGCCAGCATGTGCTTCTCCAACATTTCTTTCTCTCTGCCACAGTGCTTGACTAAGAGGTCACTTTTTAAACCTGAGACTGGTGTGAAGACAATATGGAACCAGATTTCAGGTGCCCCGCTGGAGAGGTATGGTGAGAGCAAGGGGTAAATTTTCAGATGGCTCTTTTTCCAGCCTGTTTCTGGATTGGGCTTGTCTTGAAGTTATATTTGTGAAGCACTTTATATAATATTTGTTGAAGTTAAATTGCCCGTATCAAAAATGAAATGGGGAGAAACTCCTGGAATGGCAGAGCTCCCCCTGTCCCCCCCAGCCTTGCAGGGGCCACTGTCTCCATTATAGCAATAGCCATCCAGTTGGTCTCCCTGCCAAGCTATTTTCTGCACCAACACCAAAGTAACATTTCGACAAGCAAATTAGTAATATCCATTTCCTATCTAACATCTTTCAGTGGAAAAGTACAAAAACATATGGAGAGTCTGAAGAGATGGAACATCAAAAATACTGACAGAGAATTCTTCACAATGTTTTGTTAATTTCTGGGTGGTGGGATTGTGGATGATTTTAATTTTTTTTTGGTATTTTTCCATATAGTGTTGAAAGAATCCACATAATCCCTCCACCCCCAATAAAGCCCTTTACTGGCTCTCCTACTTCTAGTATGGCAGATTCAAGGTGGTCAAGGAGCTTTGATACTCCTTCACAGAAAGTCTGGGTTCAATGCCCTTCCCTTTGAATCTGGGCTGGCTAAAGTCATTCGTTGGATGAAGAGAATGTGGCAGGAGTAATGTTTTGGGACTTCAAGGTTAGGTCACAAAAAGCTATGCAGTTTTTGCATGGTTGTCTTGAGACTCTGGGAGCTCTAGGCTGTCATGGCAGACATCTTAAGACTTCCGTGTTGTCAGTGCCCCAGCCAACAGCTCAAGCGGGGTCCATTCACTGAATCATCCCCACCACAGTAGCAGACACGTTGGGGAAAAACCATTTGAACCCTTCAGACCTGCCCACCCTCCAGCTGAATACCACCGCGAGACCTCAGTTGAGGTCTGAGACCTCAGACCTCAGACCTCAGACCTTAGATCTCAGAACTCAGTTGAGTTGAGACCACATGGAGCAGAAGAATTAACCAACTGAGTTTTGTCAAAATTCCTGATCCACAAAATCATGAGATGTAATACAATAATTGTTGCTTTAATTTTGGGTCAGTTTGTTAGGTAGTAATAGATACCTGTAATTGTAGTAGACGAAGAAAGTCTTCTCAGTGGGGCTAAGGGCTTCCCGGATCTGGCCTCTGCCTACCTTTCCTCTCATTCCCGTCCCCTCCTACTGTGCTCTCCTATAATCTCAGACTTCTTATAGGTTCCTCAAACCACCATGGTCTTCACTCTCTGTGCCTTTGTCCATGCCCGGGCTCTTTTTCTTTTTCTTTTTTTTTTTTTAAAGAGTTTTATTAAAGTATAATTGGTGCCCAACACTCCCACAAAACTACACATGCTTATATATGCAATTTGATGAATTTGGACGTACACACACACCTGTGGTGCTATCACCACAGTCGAGGTAGGAAACATAGCCATCACCTCCAAAAGTGTCCTTGGGTCCCTTTGCATGTATGAGAGTGTGTGGCAAGAATACTTAACATGACATCTACCCACTTGATAGATTCTTAGGGCACAATAAATACTCCGTTAACTCCAGACACGATGTTGTACACCAGATCTCTACAACTTGTTCATCTTGCAGAACAGAAACTTCATACTCATTGAGCAGCATCTCCTCATGTCCCCCGCCTCTAGACCCTGGCCACCACCACTCTATTCTCTGCTTCTCGGAGTTTGACTATGTTAGAGACCCCATATCAGTGGAATTTTACATGCAAAGTGAAATAAGCCAGTTTCAGAAGGACAAACGCCATAGGATTCCCCTTACATGCTGGGCCTCTTTTCTCGTGTATTCCATTGGCCTGGACAGCTTGTGCTAATGTTGTCCATTGTGCCTGCCCCTCTGGTACTCCTCTACTCATTGCATTTGCTCCCTGTCTGTCTTTTCTGCTAGTTTGTGTGTTAGTTTCCTCTTGCTCCTATAACAAATGGCCACAAACTTTGTGTTTTGGAGCAACAAAAATTCATTATCTGGAGCTCTGGAGGTCAGAAGTCTTCAGTGGGTCTCACTAGGCTGAAATCAAGGTGTTGGTTAGAGCTGCATTCTTTTTCTGAAGGCTCCAGGGAAGAACTTGCTTTCTTGAATCTTACGTTGTCTAGAGTCCACACATTCCTTGACTTCCCCCTTCCCCTTCGAACTCAGCAATGACCAGGGAAGTCTTTGTCCCATCACATCACTCTGACACCGGCTCTTCTGTCTCCCTCTTTCACATTTAAGGACCCTTGTGATAACATTGGGGCCACCCAGATAATCTAGGATAATCTCCCTATCCTAAAGTCATTTGATTAGCATCCCAATTCCATCTTCAACCTTAATTCCCCTTCGCCAAGTAATATAACAATCATAGGTTCTGGGGAGTATGGACAGCTTTGGGGGCCATTATTCTGGCTGACTCTAGTCTGTGAACTCTTATGA
This sequence comes from Enhydra lutris kenyoni, assembly GCF_002288905.1. Lineage (NCBI taxonomy): Eukaryota > Metazoa > Chordata > Mammalia > Carnivora > Mustelidae > Enhydra > Enhydra lutris. The sequence continues at coordinate 5,150,564 of NW_019154141.1, read as the reverse complement.
TACAGAGGCTATGACTTATGCATGACTCATTTCCAACGTGTACCGAGAGCCTGCTATGTAGCTAAGTAGCAGGATCTCAGGGGTAGGCATTCCAGAATATGGAGCTGTGAATGAGATGGGAGTTTTTCTAGAAGGAGCTTATACTCAAGAGCGCAGGTCATCAAACTATGGTCCACCTATAGTTTTTCTACAGCTCACAAGCTAAGAATGATTTTTACATGCTTAAGTGGTTGAAAAAATTCAGTTGTCTTATGAAATACAAAAATCATGGAGATTCAGTTTTCAGTGCCTATAAAGTTTTCTGGAACACAGCCAGGCCCTTTCGTCTATGCATTTATGCGTTGTCTATAGCTGCGTTCATGCTACGCCGATGAGGCAGAGTAGTTGCGACAGAGACCATATGGCTGCAAAGCCTGAAATAATCACTCTCTGTCCCTTTTCAGAAAAATACGCCAATCTTTGCTCTAGACCTCTACTGTCCAATAGAACTTTTGTGATAATGGAAATGTCCTATATTTGTGTTGTCCAAGATGGGAGCCACTAGCCGCATGAGGTAGACTAGTGCCACTGATATGTGAGTGTTTTTTTTTTACACTTTATTGATTATTCAAAAGATTTTATTTATTTATTTATTTGATCAAGCAAGGGGGGGAGACGCAGAGGGAGACAGAGAGAGAAAATCTCAAGCAGACTCCACGCTGAGCACAGAGCCCGACTTGAGGCTCGATTTCACGACACTGAGATCACGACCTGAGCCACAATCAAGAGTCCGACGCTTAACCGCTTGAGCCGCCCAGGCACCCCCTGACTTTTACACTCTAATGATAACTGGTATCAGTTTAAAGAGCCTGCTGTGGCTGGTGGCTACTGCAGTGGACAGCTCAACCCTAGGGGAGATGATGATTATGAAGATGCTGATGGTTTCACCATGTGCCCGGAGCCACGCTAACAGAGCAAGGGCAATGCTCTTACCGTTCCCACTTTACAGATGAGAAAACTGGGGTGTAGGGAGTTTGAGTGATTTGCTGACGGTCAGGCAGCTGGTGGGTGGCAGAGGTGGATCCTGGGTAGATAGACTCCAGAGACGTCACTCTAACCAAGAAGCAATACTGTCTCAGTAAGGTAAGACCTAGACACATTGAACTATGACATCTAGGAGAATATGACAAGTCCTGTGGATTTCATGTAGACAAGACAGGGAAATGCATGAGAGAAGAACATCTGACCAGGGAGGAAACAGACATCTTTGTAGGTGCCTGACTCTTGAAGCTGGTCTTTGACATTCAGGCAGGATTTTGACTGTTAGCTATGCGCTTGTAAAGTAGGAGGGTCCAATGATCTGAACCTGGGTGTGGCATTGGGAAAATGGAGGGGCTATCAAAGAACTAGAGAGCAGTCCAGTTTGGAAACCCATATCAGAGCTTTGTCAGCCAAGGACACAAACGTTTTCTTGACAGATGGGTGCATTTCCTCTTTTCTATCAATAGCAACCATGTAAGTGACCTTGTCTCTCTTTTCCCTTGCTAGGAAGCTTAGCCTCACACTTGAACTTGATGATAGCAATAGTTAGGAAAATCTTAGGGCTTGAATATTTATGTTTCCTTTTCCATCCTGCCCCCAGCTTGATTTCTGCTTTTATTTATGTTTTTTCCTGATCTTACTATTTATTCTTATTCATGTTTTAACCTAATCTTATTTTAAGCTTATTTATTCTAATGTCCTCGGTCCTTTTATGAATGTGTCTGGGTATACATAAGAATGTAGGTTCTGGGGGCGCCTGGGTGGCTCAGTGGGTTAAAGCCTCTGCCTTCGGCTCAGGTCATGATCTCAGGGTCCTGGGATTGAGCCCTGCATCGGGCTCTCTGCTCAGCAGGGAGCCTGCTTCTTCCCTTCTCTTTCTCTGCCTGCCTCTCTGCCTACTTGTGATCTGTCAAATAAATAAATAAAATCTTAAAAAAAAAAGAAAGTAGGTTCTGGTTGGGTGAGTATCCCAGGTGAGTGTAGGCAGGTAAGTCTGAAAAGATAAGAGGACTGTCTGAAAAGACATGTTGGTGCCAGGCACTGGGCAGTCACGGTCAGCGGCAATCCCCATGCCCTCGCCTCCGGCAGCCGTGGCTAGCATCCTGGGAGCTCCTTACTCAGTTCTCAGAAGCCTGGCAACTGACCTTAATTCCATCCCGTGCTGTTGCCCCCTCGCTTCCTGGACTGGCTGATGTGTGTTGAGATCTCCCCCGAGTGTTAACTCCCAAACATCCTTGGTGCCAGTGTTGCTGTTGGCACCAGAGAACATGCTGGCATCCTGTGACCCTTCTAAAACACCCTTGATTGAGGTCCTCTTCCCCTTGAGGTCTTCAGTTGCTCGGAAGGTGAAAACCCAATGCATTGGCTTGGCTCCGGGTCCAGGTTCACACCCCAGCTCTACCTCTTCCTATCTCTATGACTTGAGCAAGTTCCTTAGCATCTCCATGCCCCAGACTCATGTGTAAAATAGAAATGACAATAGCATCTACCTTAGGAAACTGTGGTGAGGGATGGGCTGAGTTAGTATGTGTAAAACATGGGGGTCGTTCCAGACACAAGTAAACACTGTGTGTGTGAGTGCTAGCCTTATCGTCATGAGCTCTTCAGACTCATCTTCAGCCAGTTGTCCTCACGCAGCATCTGGGTTCCCATGTCTGGGCTACTTGCAATTTCCTAAGTGCCATCCAGAACATTCCCTTGTACCTCTGGGTGTTTTGCACACGTTTCCTCTGTCTGAAAGCATTCCTTTCCCCCACTTCACCAACTCTTCCTCATTCTTCTTGCATTAGTTTAGATGCCACCTCCTCCGGGAAGCCCTCCCTGCCTACCCTCCATCCTCTCTCCCCCACTTGTAATTTTCTTGTCTCTCTCCCTAAAGACCAGAAACTGTGTTTGGCTCACCCTTGGAGGGATAATCACAGTTCCTGGTAGAGTAGCTACACATTAATCTGTTAATGAGTGCTTGGATGACTCCCGTGGTCAAGTCAAGACACAGTCCAGACAAAAATGTATGCAATTGGAAATGAGATGATGTCCATTTCCAGCCGCAGAATTTCAAAGCTGGCATGAATCCTAACCCCTGTTTATACCACTGCCACTGGGTGGCGCCACTTTAGCCATGAAAAAGGAACAGCCTCCCTCAGGATCAGTCTTAAATAATGAGTGCTCCTGGAACTTGTACTTTGCATACAAGGCTACCACCTTGTACTCCTGATCAAGGCTGAACAGCAAGTGCCTGCTGTGATGGGTAGTAGGAAAATGGGGAAGGGAAAGGGAATACTGAGACAGGGGGTTAGACCCCATCAGGGGATGGGAAGTTAAGAAGGGTTTCTGAGAGCCTGGGGTTGTAGACAGGAGGCCAGTTGCAAATCTGGAATGCTGGACTCAGTTCAGAGAGCAAGGGTGTCATGGAGGTGGGAGAAAGGAAAAGAGAGTGATAGAAGTAGGTAAGACCCACTCAGCAAGAATTGATGAGAAAACATCCAGAAATGGGGCACTGAATTCTATCCTGGAATCCAAATCTAGAAGCAGGCAGGGATGGAGCAGCAAGCTAAGATTTGGGCCAGAAGGATCAGCCTTAAGATCTGCTTCATTAAGCCTCACCAACAGCCATCATTAAGATGAGCGCAAATAAGATGTTTATTTCAAAGTGGAAAAGGCACATAGGTTTTCCCAGTGCAGGTGCTAGAAATTTGTCTATGCTTTTCTCCAGCTTGTAGCCGAGAATTTTTTTAATGGTCCTCTACAGTTGAGATGACCACTGTACAGTGATGAGTTGTAAGTAATAGCCATGGAGCAGAGCCCCCTGCTCTGGGCTCCCACCTTCAGGCATGGCTGGATCAAGGTGGTCAAAGTGTGGCTAGCCAGCCTGGGATTTCCACATGGCTGTAATTTTGACTGGGTGAGTATCTCACTCCCTGACCCGCTCACCCACTGCTGTCTCATGGTCTTCCTTTCTTAGATGACATAAAGACTGCACTCAAACTAACATGTTGCTTTATAATTATCCAAATAGAAGTCTAGAGACTTTTATACTGTTGTTTTCCAGAAATTTATATCAGTCAGTGTTCTCACATGTAAGCAAAGAAATAAAGGCTGGATGACCTAAGTAGGAAAGGAATTTATTGAACGGGTGTTGGGTAACTCATAGAACTTCTGGGAAGGCATGACGACCAGGTTTGGGGAATGTGCCAGTTGGGGCAACACTCAAAATTACACTGCGGAAATAGTTGGGTAAGGACACCATTCAGGATTCACTCTATGGGACGTGACTAGAAAAGTGATTAATGAAAGCAATGCAGTCTTGACATTCTGTGTGGTTTCCCTGTGCCTTTGATGCAGATCGCGAATGAACATTAAGTAGCCTGACGGCTTCCTGACTATTTATTCTCTAATCTCTCCCTGGCTGGTCAATGCAAATGAGCTCATGTGGAGAGGCAGCCCACTTCCTCCCTGATGGCAGATCAGAAGTGGCATCTTGGTTTCCGGTGTCCCACTTGTGCTGTGAATTGTCCCAACTCTTCATGTCTCACCCCATCCCTTTGTAGCATCGGTTTCCTTCTGGAAACACTTGTTTCCTTTGGTTTCTGTGACTTCATTCTCTCCTGGTGTGCTGCCTGTTTTCTAAATGTTCCTTCTGGATCCCCCTCTTCCCTTTATCCTCTCAACCTTGGTCCTTCTCATGCCACCTTCCTTCTTCCCTTCTCTTCTCTCAACATACCTCTACCCCCATGGTTTTGTAATGAATAAGCTGGTGATTTCCAACCAGCAACTGGATGGTCCCTCACAGGTGTCCCAAGGTCCCCTCACACTCAGTGTATTCCCACCCAGCTTCTCTGTCCCACCTGTGTTCTCTGAATCAGTGAATGGCAACAGCGTTAATCACTGTCTAAGTCAGAAACCTAGGCATCATCTCTGGATGCCCTCCTTTGTACCCACACATTAGTCCCTGGGTTCTGTCCCTCTTGTTTCCTTAATGTCTCCGGAATCTGCCCAGCTCTGCTCACCTGTATCGACACTTTTTTTTTTTTTAAGATTTTATTTATTTATTTCACACACACACACACACACACACACACACACACACACAGATCACAAGTAGGCAGAGAGGCAGGCAGAGAGAGAGGGGGGAACAGGCTCCCCACTGAGCCAAGAGCCCTATGTGGGGCTCAATCCCAGGACCCTGAGATCATGACCTGAGCCGAAGGCAGAAGCTTAACCCACTGAGCCACCCAGGCGCCCCATCAACTTTTTTTTTTTTTCCCATCAACTTTTTAAATTTAAGCCATCACTATCCTTCACCTGGATTATTGCAACAAAACCCCTAACAGGCGTCCTTGCTCCAGGCCCCTCATACTTCCTACTTCTTCCCTCGCTTCATTACAAGCAGAGTGATTAAGTGGATAGTGGGCCACTTTCTTTACTCCACGTGACCATTCAGTGAATCTCCAGAGACTCTAAGAAGAAAAGCCAACTTTTGCAGCAGAAGTTGGCACATGCCAGGCCTGTGGGTTGAATCTGTCTCACCACGTGTTTTCGTATGGCCCACAAGCTGACAATTACTGCAATTTTAGTTTATTTTTTATTTAAATTCAATTAATTAACGTATAATGTATTATTGGTTTCTGAGGTAGAGATCAGAGGTTCATCAGTCTCGTATAGTACCCAGTGCTCATTATGTCACCTGCCCTTCTTAATGCCCGTCACTCAGTTACCCCATCCCCCCACCCACCCCCCCTCTAGCAACCCTGTTGGTTTCCTGATTAAGAGTCTCGTATGGTTTGTCTCCGTCTCTGCTGTCATCTTGTTTTATTTTTAGCTCTCTTCCCCTATGATCCTCTGTTTTGTTTCTTAAACTCCACATATAAGTGAGATCACATGATAATCTTCTTTTTCTGATTTTTACATTTTTAAATTGCTGAAAAAAATATCCAAGGAATGTGACATGTGAAAAGGCTGTGAACTTTGTTTAAAATATACAAAAAACTCTTAGAACTCAACAAATAGAAAACAACCAATTGAATTTAAAACTGGGCAAAAAGTCTTAACAGACATACCTCGCCAAAATACAAAGATGGCAAATAAACATACAGAAAGATGTTTAACATCATACGCTATGAGGGAATTGCAAACACAAACAACAGTGAGATGTCGTTACACACCTAACAGAATACCTAACATCCCAAACACTGAAAACGTGAAATGCTAGTGAGGACATGGAGTGGCAGGAACTATCATTCATTGCTGGGGGAATGCAAAATGGTGCGGCCGCTTTGGAAGACAGTCGGGTGGTTTCTTACAAAACTAAACATACTCTTATCCTATGATTCAGCAGTCGTGCTCTTTGGTATTTATCCAAATGAGCTGAAACATGTCCACATAAAAATCTACACAAGATGGGCACCTGGGTGACTCAGTTGGTTAAGTGTCTGACTCTTGGTTTCGGTCCAGGTCATGATCTGAGGGTCGTGAGATCTGCGTCTGCCTCTGCGCGGGACATGGAGACTGCTTGGGATTCTCTCTTTTCTTCTCCCTCTACCCTTGCCCCCCAAAATACTCTGTACATGAATGTTTATTGCCAAGTCATAATTGCCAAGACTTGACAGCAACCAAGATGTCCCTCAACAGGTGAATGCATAAATAAACTGTGGTCTGGCCACACAATGGGAAGTGATCGGTGCCAAAAAGAAATGAGCTATGAAGTCATGAAAAGATATCAAAGAACCTTACGCATAATATCATGTGAAAGAAGCCCATCTGAAAAGGCTACATGCTGTAGGTTTCCACCTGTATGACGTTGTGCAAAAGGTAAAGCTTTGGAGACAGTAAAAAGATCAGGGGTTGCTAACAGCTCAGGGGAGGCAAGGAGGGATAAACAGAATCTGGTGGACCTTTAGGGCAGTGAAACTTTCTATATAAAAACATTCGATAGGACACTATAATAGCAGATGCCTGTCATTATACATTTGTCAAAACCCATAGAACACGCAACACCAAAAGTGAATCTTAATATAAACAATGGACTCCAGTTGATAACATTGTATCAATATTGGCTCATCATTTGCTACAAACGTCCCACACTAATGCAAAATGTTGATGGGGAAAATGTATGGTGGGTGGAGGTGAGATGGTATCTGGGAATTCTCTGGATTTTCCGCTCAATTTTTTTTGTAGACCTAAATCTCAAACACTAAAGACTATGGATTTAAAAATTACATCAATTTCAGTGTTCCCAACATATTATTGGAATCTGGGCCTATCATTCATTTACATGTTATCTATGGCTGTCTTTGGGCTACAAAGTCCACCTTGAGAAGTTACCATGGTGACCAGATAACTAGAAAAGCCTAAATCAGTTACTTCCTTGCTCATTTTGGGAAAGAACCGACTGACCCTTGGTCTAAGCCCTTCTGCGTGAGGCTATCATTTACCCTTCTAGCTCCCTCCTCACCCTGCTGCCTCCCATCTCATCCTTCAGTCATCCGGAAAAATATTTTCCCTAAGAACCCAAACACTCTCTTGCCCATCAGTTTCCTCTACCGGAAAGACCAGGCAGGACTCAAGCAGAATTTTATGTGTCCCAGCATCTCTTTGGGGCAGCCTTCTCTGACCTCCCGAGTCTGAGTTAGGTGCCCCTTTGGTACTCCTCACCCTCTCTCACATTTCACCCTGTCTTTGAAAAATGTTATGTTCTTGCTGATTCCGTAAGACTGTGAGCTTTTGAGTGTGGGGCCATGGCTCATTCTTCTCTGCATCCTTGGCGCCCGAGTGCCTGCTGTGTGGATGCCAAGGAACATTTTTCAAGGCTTCTGAACCTGGCATCCATGCATGGATGGGTTTCAGAATATGTGAAATCAGGTGGTAAATGTCATACGTGAGTCTGTTTAGGCATATTTTCTGGGCAGGAAGCCTGTTGTTTTATGAGCTTCTCCAAAGGGGTCATGACCAAAAAAATTTAAATTAAAAAAATTAGATTTCCTGGAAGAGGTATGGATACATGGTTAGCAAATTGCCAATAGGGATACATTAACAAGATTTGTTGACTTCATTCATTTGAGAGAATGAAAGTTCCTGACCCTACTCAACACAGCCAAAATGTCTTTGTGGATGAAGGACCCACCACTGTTTTTGTTAAGCCCCATATTCATGACCTATTGATATAAAGTTAGCATTAGTTAAAAATAACATAGGCATAGGAGATGGATGGCCAGAGGAAGAATATCTAGAAGAGATATATACAGATATCTGGGCTGAACTTGATTCATATTTATGATGATTAATTTTGTATGTCAAGCTGGCTAGTCCCTGGTGCCCAATTTTTGGTTAAATGTGAGTCTGGGCGTTGTTGAGAAGGTATTTAAGGTATTTTCCAGATATGATTAACCTTTATATTATAGACTTTAAGGAAAGCAGATTATCTTCCGTACCATGGGCAGGCGTCACCCAATCAGTTGAAGGTCTTAAACGAAAAGATTGAGGTTCACTGAGGAAGGAGTTTGGCCTCCAGGCTGCCTTGACACTCAAGGTTGAAACAGCAACTTTCCCCAGGGGGTTTCTATCCTGCTGGCATACCCTGCAGACATTGGATTTGCCAGCCCCCCACTATAACCTGAGCCAATTCCTTACAATAAATCTCTGTACCTTACTTAATACAACTCTCTCTCTCTCTCTGTCTCTCATTGAAATTCATGGATTTAAATACACTACTTTGGATAAAGCTATGTTTTGGATGAAGCTGTTTTCGCTTGGAAAACTTTTATTAGACCCAGGATTGCCACTCTTCTGGTTTTGTGTTTCATTATTTTCAATTAATGCTCAAGGTAAACACCCCTCCTGAGTTTACATAAGCATTTACCAGTGAGAAAAAGTAGGAAGACTTTTGGCATTTGAATGCTTGCTGGATTTGGGTTATGTTTGAAATCACGACCTTGGGTTCTTTCAGAAGCACAAATACTCAGCCCTCCCGTGTACTACAAATAGGTTTTTCTTAGTCTGAAAAGTTCTCCTAGGAGATCTGAACTATGTGGATCTGTCCTGAGCCGCTGGAAACGAAGCATAAGAAACAGGAAGAAATGGGCTGCCAGAATATTCCTTCCTTCTACGTATGGGCTTTCTTGGTTCTACTTCTGCTTCCTGAATGCACCGCTGATATTTATTTTGCTTTTAAAATTTTTTGCAATCATTTTGCAAACATTGTAATGGCAAGTAAGGGGTTTTTCTTTTTTTAAAGAGAAAAATTTAACTGTAACTGCCTTAGAACCTGCTTTTGTTGTATTTTTCAAGGACACAAGCCAAAGGAAAGGCTGATAGACCTTGGAATCAAGGGCAAAAGGCCTCTGGAGGAGGGAGAGTGGCACAGAAACTATGGTGGGACAAGTGTCACTTCCGAAGTGTAATTTACAAGTTGTTACTCTCCCAGCCTCGCGGCCTCACTGAAAGAGCATTTGCACGATTTGGAAACCACGGATGCTGTTTGGTTTTTCAGAACAGCTGTCTCCGTGACCTCTCCCCAGGCTCAACTATCTACTGCCCGTTTCCCTTTTTGTCTTTTAAAACCCCAGCATCTGAGGATTTGGCAGCTCGAACAAGGTTGAGCACCACTGACACAGGAAATGGTCCATGGCTGGACTGGTGCCTGAATGCAGCTGAATGGGGACACACACCCAGGCCTCAGCAAGGAAGCAGCTGTCACTCAAAGCACTCAGTGGTTCAATGTCACCAGCTTGCTCATTTCCCTGTTTGAAGTGTCTTGACTGTCTTAGGAAGGTAACACTAATGGCGGACTCAGGATAGCTTGAGCTTCGCCTTGTAGTTTGGGTGGCTCTTTGGATAGAAGAGAAGAACGTGGGAGGTACACTTGCACTTATTCATTGCATCCCACAATGTGTTGGGCACTTAATCGTCTATGTTCTGCAAAGGCTAAGATCCTTGCCTGGGTGTGAGCCACAACAGCCATGTGGTCTTGGGCATGTCACTGCACTTCTCTTGGCCTCATTTTCCTTCTGTAGCAACAGCACCTATACCACAGAGTTATTACGAGGACTAAGGTAATTATCATGTGTGAAGCACTTAGGGCAGTGCTGGGAACATGTGTGCCATTATTAGCTTTCTTGGTTAATTTCAATACAACCCTGCTTATTCGTTTAAGATTGGGGAAACTGAGGCTCATGGAGATTAAGTCAGTTGCTGGAGATGGCAAAGCCTGCAACCAACCTCAGATTTATCTGCCTGCGGTGTTTTCTTCTTATAACATGACTGGGCCTGCTCAGTGCTATCGAATTCCCTCTCCTGCCTGCCAGCTCAGCATTCAGTTTATTAAGCCGTTCTTTGTACTGACAAGGGTGAAATCCTATATGACTGAAGCTCTGTCTTTAATCTCCCATTCCACTCCTCCCTGGTGAAAGGCCAGTGGTCCCCCAGTGGGGGCCCTGTGGGGAGGAGACACTTTCCTTCTACATTTCCCTCCTGCAGGCCTCATCAGCCCTTTCTGATGGTGCCTATGCTGACTACGATTTTCTGAAAGCAGGAGTAGCCTTAACTGAATAAAAGACATATTCTGATGAGCAGGACCCTTCCTTATTAGCCTGGTGGATATAGGAGAGCGGATGGCCCAAACCAGAACACACACACACACACACACACACACACAAAACACAAAAATAAATAAAAACTAACAAACAAAGGCAAAATTAATTTTCATACTATTTAACCTAGTCTATCCAAAAGGTTACCATTTCAACCTGGAATCCATATAAAAATTACTGAGATATTTGTATATATTGTGTCAAGTGTTAAATCCACCGTATTTACACACACAGCCCTAGAGCTATATACCATGTGAATACAACAGGTACCAGACCCAAGGATACGTGTTCTCCCAGGGCCTTCTTTATCCATTTACGGATTTTATGTCTAAAACTGCCTCCTGCTCCCCCTTCCTTCCTCTCCGGGCAGATACCCCGATGGAAAACATGGCTGAAGCGGTAAAGGAGCCGCCTTTTCAGCCCCCTCGAATCCGAATCATCCTTGATGAGTGGTTTTTGCAGGCAGCTGGGATTTCTGGTGGGTTCACGGAGGGGGTGCGCCTATCTGCTCCCTTTGTACTGGTCACCATGCCGGGTCAGGCGTCCTGATGGGGGGCAGTTCGGGTTCTACAAGTACCCTGACAAGTCCTTTGCAGTGTCTGGGGCCCACAGGGACGTTGAGGCCTCCGTTGGCCACAGCACCCCGGGAGGGGAGAGCGGCTCGATCGGCCAAGCAGACACTTGGCAGGGCTCGGATTTCCTGGACCGGATGGCGGGCCCGAGCCCGGAGGCGGGCGAGGAGAAGGCCGGGCACAGGATGCGCGGCCGGGCGTGCGCATCCTGGGCACCCGCCCGCGCTCGGCCCGCGGCGCAGCTGCCGCAGATCCGCCGGGGTCGCCGCCTCCTCCGGGGCCTGGAAACGGCAGGAATCTCCCCACCCCGGCTCCGCGTCCTCCCCCTGCGGGGGCCGCCGGGCGGAGTCGCCCACCTGTCATCCGAGACGCCCCACGTGGGTCGGCCCGGCTGGGGGGAGGAGGGGGTGGGGGTTGAAAAGGGAGGGAGAGAAGAAGGCTGAGGCGGCGAGGGAGAAAGGCCGGAGCGAGAGCGGGGCGGAGTGAGGCCGGGAGGCCAGGGGCCGGGGAGAGCCGGGGGCTCCCGACAGACGCACCGAGAAGGGGCGAAGAGCGGAAGGAAGAATAAAGGGGACCTGCGGCGTCCAGGGCGGAACTGGTAAGGGGGCAGCGCCGGGCTGGAGAGAGTGCAAAGGATGAGAGGCGGCCGAGAGGAAAGGGCTGAGAATAGGGACGAGGTTAGAGGGAAAGAAGAGCAGAAGAACGATTCTAGGGCGTGGAGGGGCGGAAGGAGAGCTCGGGCCGCCGCGCCTTTAAGGTTGCCAAGGCGACGGCTCTGGCCAGAGCGAGGCGCATTGACGTCAGCAGCCGAGCGCTGATTGGCTGCGGCAGGGTCGTTTCCGGTGGAGCCGCCGCCGAGCCGCTATCGCAGAGTAGACCTGGGCTGGGAGGGAAGCGCCGGGACAGCTCAGCTAGCCGTAGCCTCGCACCTGCTGCCCCGTGTCCGCCGCCGCCCGTCCCCAGGTGAGTGGGGTCGGTGGGGAGCCCCGACGCGCCCGGCTTCGCCGCCCCGCCACCCGTTCGGGGGCGTTGGACCGATCCAAGATGGCGTCACGGGGAGCGACCTGCAGGGGGACGGCCGCACCCCCTGCCCCTCCCCCGCCCCGGCGGGCGCCTCCCCGCAGGCCTCACGCCCCGGGCCGCGCCCCCGGCCCCCAGGCCGCCGGGGCTGCTCCGGTGCCGGGCTCACCGGCTGCCCGGGCCGTGCGCCCTCCCCGCGCTCCGCGGCGCTCGGGCCCCTGGCCCTCTGCGGCCATCGCGCCCCTGCCGCCTCCGCCCCCGCGCGCAGCGGCCTCTTTGCTCGCCCTCCCCCATTTCCTGAAGGACAGCAGTTCGATTTTACTGGAATCCGCCATCGTTTTCCCCGGCCCTGCTGGCTGGTCTTGAGACTCGGCTGTTGTCGTTTTTCTTTCTAGAGTGTCTCCTTGTCATCTCCAGCAGGGGCTTCGCCTCTCCTTGGTGGGATTCCACCCCCATCCCACCCCCACCCCCGTGATTTCAGCTTGCCTCCTGAATTTCTTTTTGTCCCTGTTCACCTCCCTTTTCCCGATCTACCCCCCCTCCCCCCGTTACCCCGTCTTTTCGCCACCATTGTGGCCTTCCGACTAGAGGAGGATGAAGGAAGGATAGGCCTCCCTTCTTCGTTTTGTAGCCATGACTGTGGCAGGTGTGAAGTGAAGGGCACTCTGCTGTCCTTCCTCTCGAAAATAAGTACGTGGTACCTCTTAACCCTTGCAGCGCAGTGCAGGTGAGATACCAAACCGCTACTCTGAAAGGTTCTCAAGAGACTGGTCTTTCTGACCAGAGGAGGTGTTCCTGGCAGGTCTGAGGGGCTGCGGTCTGAATCAGCACGTTTCTCGAAAGTGTGCTAGATATTTCCTCGCGTGAAATCCCTCTGCAACTGATTTGTATCGCAATTGAATTTACAAAAGAAAAGGTCTGAGTTGTTTTCTTATGAGTAGATGCAATGCAGTGAAAGTTTGAAAGTAGTTAAATAATTTTTTGGGTTGGGGAGAAGCTAAAATGTTGGGCTCTTTAGTTTTATGAACAAGTACGGAGTTCATCTAGGTATATTTGATTAAAAGTATTAAGTCTGTTAAGTTTGGATTAAGGGGTTCACATGATGACTGCGTTAATCTTGGGGCATTTTTTGTTAAGGTGCTGCCTTAAGAAACCAATGTGTTCTTTTTTAATACATAATTTTGTTTCAAACAAAAAGCCTGTTTCACTTCTTAGACACGGTTCTCTCATTTCTACCAGCCCCAAACCTGATCTTTGAACGGTTTCTCTGATCAGTTGAATAAATGTATTGGTATTCCTGAAATACGTCTGAGTATTTTGAAGCATGAAAGATCTGATTTATCATTGTTCTTGGTGGGCTTTGGTATTTGAAATGCAGAAAATTCTACTGAAGTGGATTATCAGTTCATAGGATTGTCTGACCTGGAAAAGTGTCTGGTATAAATCTAAAGTAAATGAAGCTTTTTTTTTTTTTTATTGTATATTTTTGAAGTAGCATGATTCTTTTTCTGTGGCTTTTAGTTTAGATGCTTGTCAGGGAGCTACAGACTTTCTCATGGTCTTTTAGTCTGTTATCCCCTTTATCATGAAAGTTGTCAAAACAAAATGAGTAACAGTGTAGCACTCCGGCTTTTGACTCTGGTATTTTATATCTTTTTTCTTTCAAATTTACGGTTTCATCTCTGATTTTGAGTGCATTGTATTTCGAAAAGACTGATGCATATTGAATTCAGTTAGGGGGAGAGGACCTCACTTTTATTTTCTAATCTCAGTTGCTTAATAATTAGAAGTTGGAAGGAAGATAATTTATGACTGTTAAATTATTATGTTTTTAATTCCAGGGTAAAGTCTACTGCTCACTCTTCTATTTCAACTTATTTTACTTTACATCAAGGTAGTTTGAATCCTATAAAATTCATTAAATGCAGTTTCTCTGTTGAATCTTCATGTAAGTTTAAAATTTAACCTATTCTAGCATTTTTCTGTCCAGCTCAAAAAATGTTTTGACATTTACCTGTCCAAATCTTTTATGATTTACTTGGTAAGGTTTTTTTTGTTTGTTTGTTTGCTTTGTTTTGATTATTTATTTATTTTTTTCCTGTTAAGGATTTTTTTTTCTCTTACCAGTGTGTTAGTGTGCTGTCATTTAGGGCTGGAATTTTATAGAAGAGTCTGGAATAAAAGGCTGCTTTTAAAACTCACTGGGGGTTCCTTTTTTGTTTTTAAAATTTTTGATTACGCTTGTAGTTGGCTAATCAGATCCTTTGCTCCAGTGGTTGCTGGGTGACAGTAGGACACTCCCCCCGGATAGGAGGTACATACAGGGAATGTCAGATGCTCTTCATTGTGCTTACTTGCTTTCACTTGGATCCGGCTTGTGTGCCCTTGTAATTCTCTGTCCTGTTTACCGTTTACACACTTCCTACGTCATCATGATTTCTTTTGCAGGGGGAGAACTGAATGAAATTCCCTTAAGGGCCTCACTCCTCAGCAGTTCACCTCTGTAGGGGATAGTGGCTCATACTTCCTCCCAGCAGCTCAAGTTCTTGCCTTTTACTGTTGCTGCCTGCGGAACCTAAGTGAAACCCTTCTTTGGGAGAATGCTGTTTTCCAACGTATTTTATTCCTGAGCCCCCACTTCCGTGTTTGAAAAAAAAAAAATCTTCTTAGAAAAAAAAAAGTCCTTGTGAATCAGTTGGCTGATGAATTTATTAAGCCAAAGGCCAAATTGGCATTTGCTCTTTATAAATAGTTCACACAAGCATGTGTGTGTTTTTTCCTCGTAGAAAACCATGGCGTCTGGCAGCACCGCCGCCAGCGAGGAGGAGCGCAGCCTCCGGGAATGCGAGCTCTATGTCCAGAAGCACAACATTCAGGCGCTGCTCAAGGATTCTATTGTGCAGTTGTGCACTGCCCGACCCGAGAGACCCATGGCATTCCTCAGGGAATACTTTGAGAGGCTGGAGAAGGTAAAAATAAATGGGGGGAGAAGATGACCCTGGCAGTTGTTAAAGGTGATGCTGTAGAATGTCGTTAATCTGTACCATTTGGCAGAAAAGGAATTCTGACCAAATAAGAAATCTAAAACAGAATTTCCAAAAAGAAATGCAGTTAAGGCATTTGTAGTGACTTTTAACTTTGTGATCAGTAGAATTTATCAGAAAACAAACCCATATGCTAAGTTTAGTTGGGTAACAGAGGGCTTCTGCACGTAGTTCCTTGTAACTATTTTAATCCCTAAAATTGATTAAAATAACTAATTAGATACAGTTGATCAGAAGTAGCAGTTGTATGACAAGAAATTCTACAGTACTTGAAAGCAGTGAATGCTTCAGCAAAACAAGTAAACCAGGTAAACCTTATCTCACCTTTTAAAACCAATGTAATGAAGCATTTGAGTCCAGTTTCTGATTGACACATCAGAAATTCTGAATTAGAGATGTCCATATTAGAACAGATACCAATTTATCTCAGATGAGTCCACTCTAAGGCAGAGATGTTAAGATTGATGGTTGTCAGAATTTTACTTTATTTACAGTTTCGGTCAGGACGTGATTCCTCTTGAAAAAAAATTAATTCAGTTTTTATTCTTTGTTCATCCTCATTGTATGTCACTGGGATCTAAGCATATAGTCTATGCTTTTCTAAGCAAAATGATAATCAAGAGCAATGCTTCAATTCACTTCCCTTAAGAAATGATGAATGAGAAAGTCTGGAACGTTAAATGTTTTGAGTAGTTTGATTTGTTTTTTTGTGAATCATTGAGGTGAGTTCACAGGTTTTCTTATACATATTGAAGTTTTGATGTGGTTCATAATAATTATGAACCAATTGGGATGCATTTCTTAGGTATATGATCATTAATTATCTAATTGTATAATAGAAATGTTTGTAATACATCCGCTCTGTTTGGAGAATCTTTTAAGTAGCATACTTTATTACTGAAAGAATCTGTTTATACTAGGATTTAAAAAAATCTTTGGTAGCTCCTTGATCAGACATTTGCTACTGTTTTCTTGAAAGGCTGTTTGTTAAAATTGGTGTTTAGTCCCATGATTAAAATAATTAACAACAAAAACCAACTGTTCAGCCCCCATAAATGTAGCCTTGCTGTCTTAGAATTGTGGTAGAAAGTCTGGTTTTCTCCTTTTTAAGCAATTTCCAAAGAGTTGGTGAAATACTGTAGAGCCAGGCTGCAGTGGGCGTTCCCTGTTTTGAAATAAAGTGTTCCTGGAGATCTGGTCCTGAAATGGGTCACTGTAAGGTGATCCCTCTTCGCTTCAGACATCAATAGAAACCATTAAATGAGGGAATGAAGTTGGTGAGACATTAAGTGTGTGTCTTTTTATAGGGAGTGTTGAATGTGTGGTGCTAGTTTCAAAGCCTGGGCTTACTGTAGCACTGTTTAAGCACTAACCAGCAGGGAAAGCAAGAAACCATTATTAAATAGTTTTTTTGCACATGGGATTTTTAGATTTAACGTGTTTTGTTTGGCTCCTCTACCTTTTAACAAAAGTCAGAGCTGAACATACTCTCCTGTAACTCAAGGGTCTTGATTCACTCGCACATATTCCTTTAGCAGGGCTTGAATGTTGCTATCTGGGCTTTCAAGCAACCAGATTTTCGGCTTTTCAGCAGATCATTGTTCTGTACATTAGGTGTTAGGTTTATATGTCTGAAAATACACAATCACGTTCTTGTCACCTCCTTTCCTGTGTTAGCCATGGGTCATGTACCCTCAGCTACTCAATAAGAAATGTGCCAAAAAAGTCACACTTGGTCCATTGAAAGTGTCTGCATTTTGCTTCAGGCTTTCTCCTGGAATTTAAATTCTCATTTCCTCATATATTGGCACCTTGCCTGTCTGATAGATCAGAGGAATTTTAATAGCTGTGTCCACTGAGTGTCTCCTATGGGCCAGGTACTGTCTGAAGTGCTTTGCATACACACATACTCATTATTTCAAATGTGTGAGGTAGGTGATCACCACCATTTTGAGAGGTAGCAGGTACAACTAAGACATGAAGTAATATGGCTGTGGTCTTGCAGTGTAGAGTTAGACCTTATTGTGGCAGCATACAGCCCGCCCCCCCAGTTTCAGTGGCTCACTACAAAAGACCTTATTTCTGTGTCATGTGTAGCCCTTCTGGGCTCAGCCCATCTTGCCCTCTTGACTCCACAGGTCTTGTTCTGGGGCTGAGTGGAAGGAGCAGTAGCTCTATAGAGCACGCTATTGTCAAGGCAGGGAGGGACCAGAAGCTCGAGGGGGCAGACCATAGAAGGGGACACAGTGTGGCATGTCTGCTTATATTCCATGGCCAAGGCAAGTCATATGGCCAAGCCCCAAGTCCATTTGGACATTTATTTCATCTGCAGGGCCGAGTGGGATGGCAGGGGCGGAGAGGGAACAAGTAATTGTTGGGAACATGTTAAATGAGTGTTGAGGGGAGTGTGAACTTAGAACTCTAGAACTTCAGAAGTGCCGGTATCTAGTTTGTTTTGTTTTTTGTTTTTTGTTTTTTTTTTATTGCTTTTGTTTTAATAAGTGGGACAACTAAAGAGGGAAGAGACTGACAGCCGAATGACAACGGCAAGAAAAAGGATATAAAAATGTATCCTAATCTGTACTAGAATGTGATCTCAGTTAATGGCTCTGAGTGGTCAAGATGAGGTTGTATCTGATTGCCGTTTAAAGATAATCCGTGAAACAGTGAAAAATCACCATGCTTTCAGTACTTGAAAATTATTTTAAAGATTCATTTAGGTGTAGTTCCAAATGAGATGTTATTTGTGTAATTTTTCATGAAATTTTTATGAAATGCCAGTGCCTGGTTTTGAGGGGTAGAATGTGTTTTACTTATGGTCTTCAACCAAATTTGGGGAAACTGGACTTTTACAGCTATAGCTATAGTTTTAGAGTATGAAATGGGAGAATCTTACTGGTGTTGGCATCACCAACATTGGAAAGTGAAGTGAGTTTTCTGAAAAATGTATTTTAAAATATTGGTTACATATTTGCACGTGGTTCAGCATTTTACAGGTACAGAGGGTATGACAATAAAATAGGATGGAATATATGCAATATACTGCATTTTCTATTTATGTGTTAACATAGCATATAATATGTAAGATATGTTTTATATATGTACAAATTATACATTATATATAATAATATATAAAATATTTTAAAAAGTCTCCTTCCCACTCCATTGTCTTCCTTGAATGTAGCCAGTTTTCCATAGATTATATAAAGGCATTTACCTACAAATTCAGTTATAAAAGAGCTGCTTACTTTCCCAACAGGTACATGGCATTCCATTGTATGGGTAGACTATAGTTTATTTAATCACTCCACTGAAGATCATTTTGTTTCCACTGTTTTACTCTTATAAACAACGATACGATGAATAACTTTGTGTGTATCTATCCATATCTTGAAATAAATTTCCAGAAGTAGAATTAATGGATTATTTGGTCAAAAAGTAAACTCAGGCATGCCTGGGTGGCTTTAATTGGTTAAGTGTCTGCCTTCAGCTCAGGTCACGATTCCAGGAACCTGGGATTGAGCCTGCATCGGGCTTCCTGATCAGTGGAGAGCCTCCCTCTCCCTGTCCCTCAGCCTTTCCCCTCTGCTTGTGTGCCTACGCGCACGCTCACTCTCTATAAATAAAAATAAATAAATATCCTTTAAAAAAAGAAGTAAATGCATTTGTAATTAAGTAGACAAATGTATTAAATGTTTTATTATATGTTTTTCTTAACGGTGGTTTCTTTTTCTTAATTTGAAAATTAGAAAATCCAGAGAAAAGAGAAAAAATAAATCCAAATCTTCCTTCCAGAAAAGAATAAAAATCAGGCATGATTTTACTAATAGAAACTAACATCATTAATACCTTAAGGGTTATCATCCTAGACTTTGTTGCTGCATGTATAAGTTCTTTTCTTTGTCTTGATGCCTAAAGCAGTGCTAAATACCATGTAGGAGAAAAAGTAAGCATCTTAATTTCTTTTATTATTATTATAAGTTTTTTTAAAAAGACTATTAGAGAGAGTGCTTGTGCACAAACCAGGGGAGGGGCAGAGAGAAAGGGGGGAACCAAATTTGTGGCTGAGCAGGGAGCCCACATGAGGGGCTCAGCCCAACAATCCGGAGATTATGACCTGAACCAAAACCAAGAGTCTGACGCTTAACTGAGAACCCAGGCACCCTTCTTTTAATTTAAAAGAAATTAAAAATAAATTTTTTTATCAAAACGTTTTCTGAAATTATCAGTGAATGCTAATAAGTTCATTTACAATTTGAAAAATGGTTTAGAAATACTGGAGAATGAGTTAAATGAATGAGAGTATAGTAGAGAACATAATCTTATTTATATGAGGCATAACAACTCATTCTTTACTGTAGAGTTAAGAGGAATTTCTGAGCCCTAGATCTGAAAAATAAGAATGTTAGAGTTTATTTCAGTTTTTATATGAATTGGTTTAATGAGTTTGAAGACAAACTTCTCTTGGTTTTAATTTTGTCATAAACTCTGATAATAAAGAAGGCTTCCAGTTCTCTAGGAGAAGTATTGGTAGATCTAATCTTATTTAAATTCTTAGTTACCATCACATCATTTCATTGTTTGTTTCTCTTTGAGACTCCAGCAAGAATATAAATTCCACAGGCTTGGGACTCTTTCCTGTTAGTTTTGACACACTTTTCCTAGCATAGACTTGACATGGCAGATCTAGAGACTCCTTCCTGAGTTAATGAAATAATCCAGTAACCCCAACATTCTTGTATCACTTTGCTGTAGCTTAGTGGTTATTTCTAGGTAATACGCTTCTAGTGTGTGTGTGTGTGTGTGTGTGTGTGTGTGTGTGTGTTTGGGGGCGGGGTTCATGCTTCGTGCTGTCTGTAGCAGCATAGAAATCCCCAAGATTTTGTTTTCAGTTTTGTTACTATTGTGTACATTATAAAGCCTTGTTGTCAATCTGTTACTATAACAAGTGTCTCATTTTATATTTGTGGGTTGTGTCTATATTAATGGATTTTCATTATAAAGTATAGTATCTGTTACTGTCTGAGGAAAAAGTATGTCCTTTCAGAGTATCTCTTTTCAAACTTGACTCACTGTTTTTGCATTTGGAATTGGCATTTCCCCCTTTCACATCGGTAATAGAGGAAGAGATTTGAAGTGATGGAGATTGGTTCTTACTGGGATAGGAGAATACCAGATTTACATCCTGAACGATCTCATTTTATAAACCGGCGAATTTTTTTTTTTTTTTCCCCAGGAGGAGGCAAAACAGATTCAGAATCTGCAGAAAGCAAGCTCGCGTGCGGATTCGAGGGAGGATGAAATCTCTCCTCCTCCACCCAACCCAGTGGTTAAGGGCCGGAGGCGCCGCGGGGCTATCAGCGCGGAAGTGTACACGGAGGAAGATGCTGCGTCCTACGTTAGAAAGGTAGGCTTGCCGCCCGCGCCCTGGGAGGGCTTGTCCAGGACCCCGCGGTAGTCAGCTGACCTCCGTGGGCGAATGCTAGTGCCGTTTTGAAGAGTAAAGCGCGGACAGGATGGGCGGTGCTTCACCCTTCACAGTTCTTGGGTACTGGCGAACAGGCTTGCTGTAATAACGTGCGGTCCGAGCAAGTAACTAACGGTGATGGTCAGACCGTGAGTCATGGCGTTGGGGGGGGGTTCCTTCCCGCGTGAGGTTGCAGGAGAAGAAGCAGGCAGTACTCTTTTTTTCTCTTGGGTCCTGGTTGGTTTTTTGACATCCTATAATTCATGTTGTGATTTTTAACCTTTTATCCTCTAAGTTTCATCCTTTTGACTTTTCTTTAGAGTTAGCCATCCATTTCGAGTTACGGTGTTAAGTCAAGTGGGGAAGAGAATTGTGCTGGCAAGAGGCTTACCAGCTAGTAGTACGTGATCACGTTTAAGAAATGGCTGTGTCATAAAATGCTTAGTGTTGCCTCAGAATAGTGACCTTGGTTAAGGTGCCGATGGTTTATTTGTTGACTGGAACCCAAACACCAGCCTTTAAATACAGGCTTGGTTGCAGGCAAGGGGATTAACTTGTCAGTATTTATTGAGTACTTTAATATTGAATAAAGTATTGAGTACTTTATAGATCAAAGATATTACAAGTGCGTTGTGTTAAATACTTAACACAAAGCGGTCTTGTTTAAATACCGTAATGTATCTTGACATTCAGTTTAAATGCGTGTTCAAACATGCTCTGCTTTTGATTTATGGAATTGTTACTGGACCTTCTGTGCTTTTCTAGGTTATACCAAAAGATTATAAGACGATGGCTGCTTTGGCCAAAGCCATTGAGAAGAATGTGCTCTTTTCTCATCTTGATGATAATGAGAGAAGGTACGTTTAGGTTCTTTATTATTTCAGTACAGTTGTGGCCCCACACTAGTCGCATCATTGTTGCAAGTTTTAAGACTCTTAATAATTGTTTTCCTGAGGACAGTCCAGGCTGAAAATCTGGGAGCCTTAAGTCTAAAGTTAATGTTTGCAATCCGTAGAAGACACAGATGGGGTGTAACTTGAGGCCTTCTCTCTCTTGCAGTGATATTTTTGATGCCATGTTTCCGGTTTCCTTTATTGCTGGAGAGACTGTTATTCAGCAAGGTAAGGGCTGCTCCCCTGTGTCCTGTAGTGCTGCGGGAAGTTGGTGTTCTTCCTTCAGTCTACCATTTTCTTCTGTCTTCTGGATTTTCCTATTTCTTTTTCTTTCTTTCCTTTTTTTTTTCTGTGAGTGTAGTTGACACACAGTGTTATTTTAGTTTCAGGTGTGCAACTTAGTTGTTTGACGAGTTTATACATGATGCTGTGTTCACCGCATTTATGGTATCATCTGTTCCTTTACCAGTATTACAGTATTGTTGATTGTATTCTTTATGCTGTCTCTTTTATTCCTATGATTTATTCATTCCATAACTGGAAGCCTGTACCTCCCACTCCCCTTCACCCATTTGCCCAACTCCCCACCACCTTTCTCTTCTGGCAACCATCAGTTTGTTCTCTGTATTTATAGACTTGATTCTGCTTTTTGATTGTTTATTCATTTGTAGGTGTGTGTGTTTGCTTTTGGTTTTTTCTTTTTTTAAGATTCCACTTAGGAGTGGAATCATACGGTATTTATCTTTCTCAGTCTGACTTATTTTGCTTAGCATAGTACCCTTTGGGTCCATCCATGCTGTTTAAAATGGCACCATCTCATCCATTTTTATGGTTGTATAATATTTCATTGTGTATATACACCAAGTTTTCCTTGTCCATTCATCTATTGATGGCTGCTTCGGTTACTTCCGTATCTTGGTTATTGTAAACAATGCTACAGTAAACAATAGGGGTCCATGTATCTTTTCAAATTAGTGTTTTCATTTTTTTCTGGTTAATACCCAGTAGTGGGATTATTGGATTATATAGTATTTCTATTTTTAGTTTTTTTTTTTTTTAAGATTTAATTTATTTATTTGTCAGAAAGAGAGAGAGCGCCCGCACGCGGTGCGAGCGAGTACACAAGCGGGCAGAGCAGAGAGAGAAGCAGGCTCCCTGCTGAGCAAGGAGCCTGATGTGGGACTCGATCCCAGGACCCTGGGATCATGACCTGAGCCAAAGGCAGCAGCTTAACCGACTGAGCCACCCAGGCGTCCCTAATTTTTTGAGAAACTTCCATACCTTTTCCATAGTGGCTGTACCAATTTATATTCCCCCCAACAGTGTAGTGAGGGGTCCTTTCTCTCTGCATCCTCCCCAGCACTTCTCATTTCTTGTCATTTTGATTTTAGCTATTATAATTGGTATTAAATGAAACTTCATTGTGGTTTTGATTTGTATTTCCCTGATGATTAGTGATGTTGAACATCTTTTCATGAGCCTGTATATGTCTTTGGGAAAATGTTTGTTCAGATCCCCTACCCCATTTTTTAATCAGATTGTATCTTTTTTGGTGTAGAGTTTATAAGTTCTTAATGTATTTCAGATATTAACCCCTTATTGGATATATGATTTGCACATATCTTCTCCTGTTCGGTAGATTGTTTTTTTTGTTAGGGGTTTCCTTTGCTGTGCAAAAGCTTTTTATTTCGATGTAGTCCCTTGCTTTAGGAGACATATCTAGAAAAATGTTGTTACAGCCAATGTTAGAGAAATTATTGCCTATATTACACTCTCTTACAGGATTTTTATGGTTTCAAGTCTCACATTTAGGTCTTTAATCCATTTTGTGTTTATTTTTGTGTATGGTGTAAGAAAATGGTCCACTTCCGTTCTTTTCCATGTAGCTGTCCAGTTTTCCCAGCATCATTTTTTTGAAGAACCTGTCCTTCCCGCAGCATATATTCTCGCTTCTTTTGTCCTAGATTAGTTGGTCATATACTTTTGGGTTTATTTCTGGGCTCTCACTTCTGTTCCATTGATAGATGTGTCCCTTTTTTTGCTGTACCATACTATTCGGATCACTGCAGCTTTGTAGTGTATCTTGGAATCTATCTGGTATTGTGATACCTCCAGCTTTGTTGTTTTTTTCCTCAGGATTGCTTTGGTTATTTGGGATTTTCTGTGGTTCCATACAGATTTTAGTATTACTTGTTCTAGTTTTGTGAAGAGTGCTGTGTTGGTATTTTGATAGGCTGTAGATTGCTTTGGGTAGGAGGGACAGTTTAGCAACATAACTCTTCCAGTCTGTGATGAAATATCTTCGTTTTTGTCATCTTCAATTTCATTCATTAGTGTTTTATAGTTTTTGGAGTATAGCTCTTTCACCTCTTTGGTTTATTCCTTGGTATTTTATTCTTTTTTGGTGCAATTGTAAATGGTGTTTTTAAAATTTCTCTTCCCTCTTTGTTATTACTATAAAGAAAGGCTATTTATTTCTGGCTTTTAATTTTGTATCCTGCCACTTTACTGAATTCATTTATTACTTCTGATAGTTTTTTGTTGGCGTCTTTAGGATTTTCTGTGTATAATATTGTGTCATCTGCACATAGTGACAGTTTAAATTTCTTTACCCATGTGGATGCCTCATTTGTTTCTCTTGTCTGATTGCTGTGGCTAGGACTTCCAGTACTATGTTAGAAAAAGTGGTGAGAGTGGACATCCTTGTCATGTTCCTGACCTCAGAGGGAAAGCTCTCAGTTTTTCACCATTGAGTATGATGTTAGCTTAGCTGTGGGTTTTCATATATGGCCTTGAATATATTGAGGTATGTTCCCTGCAGAGTTCATACCTCCTCAAACTATTCCAAAAAGTAGAAGAGGAAGAAAAGCTTCCAAATACATGCTATAAGGCCAGCATTACCCTGATACCAGAACCAGACAAAGACACCACCAAAAGAGAGAACTATAGTCCAATCTCACTGAGAACGTAGTTGCAGAAAGCCTAAACAAAGGAATAGCATGAAGCAGTACATTAAAAAGACCATTCACCACAATCAGGTGGATTTATTCTGTGGATGTGAGGATGGGTCAGTATTCACAAATCAATCAATATCATACACCACATCAGCAAAATGACAAAAGTCATATGATCAAACTAAGTGATCCTGTTTTTTTTTTAAGTTAAAATCCTTTGAACTAAAAGGTACAGTTTCCCTAAAGGACTACTGTTTTTCTAATATCTGATACAGTTTTGTTTATACTAACTCTTAAAAAATATTCTTACGTTTTAATTTTGAATGTCGTGTGGGATTTCAGAACCATATGTCTTCCATATATCCTTTATATTCGTTATTAAACACTTACAGAGTAAAATAAAGTAGGAAGTAGCAGAGCATTTGCATTCTTAATCATACAGCCCATCTATTTATAAGGTTCTGGGGCTTCTACTGATTCTTAACTTTTTTGCCCTGTATATGGACATGGGTCTAACCTTATGGGTATCTGCCTGTCCCCCTCCCCGCCCCAGCCTTTTAAAATGCCTTTTAAAATTTATTCTTGAATATTTTCATTATGGGTCTCCATAATCCATGTCTTTTCCAGGTTAGTGACAGTCTGATGTTTTGTTACTTTCTGAGTTGTTTCTTGTTTTGTTGTTACAAATGACGTAGCAATTAAAATATTTGTACACATGTAGCTTTTTTTTTTCCCCCAGAGATATTCTTCACTAGGAGATGACTAAAAAAATTGATCAGTTTTATGGCTTTAAAAACATATTGCTGGACTTTTTTTCCCCTGAAAGGTTATGTTAATTTATA
Source organism: Enhydra lutris kenyoni (assembly GCF_002288905.1). Taxonomy (NCBI): domain Eukaryota; kingdom Metazoa; phylum Chordata; class Mammalia; order Carnivora; family Mustelidae; genus Enhydra; species Enhydra lutris. The sequence continues at coordinate 5,125,168 of NW_019154141.1, read as the reverse complement.
ACACACTTTCTCTCATCACCTGTATAAAATAAGTTTATTTATTATTTTACATTAATTTGGTAGTTCTGATATATGTTTCTTTAATTTATATTGCACATCTGACATTTTTACTCTCTTTTAGGTGACGAAGGTGATAACTTCTATGTGATTGATCAAGGAGAGATGGATGTAAGATTTAATAATAGCAAAAATATATTGATTATTGTAGAAGTTAATGTACTGATATTTATTACTATTAAGAGTTTCTGAAGGGCTTGTATAACTCTTACATGTCAAATTCCATTAACATCTTTTGCTAAATATTTTAATGATACAGAGAAACTTTAAACTACTGAAGATAATTTCTTTAGCTAGACATTAGTTTTTTTGGTTTTTTTTTTGGAGAGAGAAAGCATGCACGCATGCTTGAGAGTCGGGGGAGGAGGAAGGGAAGAGGGAGAGAGAGAATCTTAAGCAGATTACATGCCCAGCACCGATGCGGAGCTCTGTCTCACAACCCTGAGATCATGACCCGACCAGAACTCAAGAGTCAGACGTTGAACCAGCAGCCACCCAGGCGCCTCTTGGTTTAAATCTTGCTGGAGTCATGGTTGAGGTGTTTGTGTGTGCTCTGTGGTAAGACAGATGGGAGAGTCTCAGTCTTACGTGGTCATTAGCTCTGAGACTTGGTATAGGTTTCTCGATTCTGTGAGTCTTGTTTACAAGTGAAATGCGGATAATAATAGCACTGCTGTCAAGGATTATTAGACAGTTCAGTGTCTCCTGCAGGTGAGATGCTCAGCACAGTTACGTGACACAGCACTCTGAGTGTACGTGATGGTTAATGCTGTTTACCTTTTTGTCCTGGTCATCCCTATGGGAACCTTTTTCTTATCTGGTAATTAAACCAGGTAATTCACAGACACTCTGGGTTTATTTAATTCACCATCAAACAGCAACTGCTTTGCTATGCTTTCTCAAAAACATATATTCTATTCTTTGAAACAAAGTTCAAGATTCTGCGCCTTTAGAAAGTTTTGTGGATTTTTAATAGTCCTCTGTTTGCTGTGTATTGGAAAAAACTCATTCTTTGTCATTTGTGTTTTAGGTCTATGTCAACAATGAATGGGCAACCAGTGTTGGGGAAGGAGGGAGCTTTGGGGAACTTGCTTTGATCTATGGAACACCTAGAGCCGCCACTGTCAAAGCAAAGACGAATGTGAAATTGTGGGGAATTGACCGAGACAGCTACAGAAGAATCCTCATGGTGAGACAGCGTGGATTTTCGAGTGCAATTTAGGATTTCAGTCTATGTAACTGGTGTTTGAGTAATATCACCAGATCTTGTAGAACGAATGTCTGGCCAGAAAAAGCATAGGAAACAATTGTGTAATGGCCAGGTCCTGTTTGGAAGTCTGTCCATTTGCCGATCTTTACTTACTTTATCTTTGCACTGAGATAGCTTGATAGGTGTTACTTCTAAGTGCATAAAGTGACTTAAAGCCAGTCAGAAGTAATCCGCTTCCCTAAACTGCGGGTGGGTTATCTGTAGTGCAGATGTCCCCTTTCACTGAAGGAGTAAACAAAATAATAAAGCCACTGGAACATTCTGCTGATGTAGGCAGACTTTTTGAGAACTTCTTGGTGGATTTATAGAGTAGCTGTAGATTTAAGTGCCAGCTAATGGCATGAGTCCTCTTGAGTGATTTCCGTAAATTTGCGTAGTGCCTGTCTGGCTGTTTGACAATATGCACTTGGATGTATTCTGAATATTTTGTGTATTTGGGGAATATGTGTGGACAGTTAAATATATACGTGCGTGTGACAACATTACAGAGGACAGTGTTTCCCTCTCACCTTCCCCCAGGTGTATTTAACCTCATAGATAAGACAGCTGGGTTAGGTTTGGGTGATGGCACTGTTTTTGGTGGGAGGTCTAGAAGTGGTAGCAGTTTTATTTCCTCACTTCTGTGGAGGGTTGGGGTTGTGGGGAAGAACCCTGGGTTGGAAATATGTTCAGCTATAGTCACACATATAACTTTTTTTTTTTTTTTTAAAGAACTGATTATTTATTTGGCATTTCACTAATTGGTGATTTTAGGCACCTTCTTTGGCCATATGCCTGATGTTATACTTTTTTTTGAGGAGGGGAGTGATGAGGGGGAAGGAACAGGTAGAGAATCCCAAGCAGTCTCCATGCCCAGCACACAGAGCCTGACCTAGGGCTCAATCTCACAACCCCAACATTATGACCTGAACCAAAATCAGGAGTCGGACTCAACTGAGCCACCCAGGTCCCCCAGCTTGGTGTTACTTTGAAGAATGAGTTACTAAGCTTTATATTGAGCTGAACAGAGGGTTTACCATCACCAACCAGAAGAAAAATAATCATGTATCAAGAAGCAACAGCAAGTGTTGACTATTTTTTTTTAAGTTTACTTAACACTCAATATTTATTAGCTCACAGCATTATGTGCTAATTAACACATTTTTGAGATGACTTTTATTTTTTTCGTTTATAGGGAAGCACTCTGAGAAAGCGGAAGATGTATGAGGAGTTTCTTAGTAAAGTATCTATTTTAGGTGAGTTTTGGAAGATTGCACAGAGAATCAATAAATTGAAGTGTTGGTGATAGTTAAGAAGAACCTATTGCATTTCATAAAAACTGCTCTGGTTATCAAGTCACCTTTTTTTTTCCTTCTTTCTTTCTTTCTTTTTTTTTTTTTGCTATTAGTAATGAAAAACACGTGGGATACAAAGTTGAAGTTTGACTAAGTTAGAAGTAATTTTACGGCATATTTAATTTGATAGTATATGACAAACCTCTTAATTAGAAATGGTAGATTCTTGGATTTGTGTGCTCCGCATTCCTCTAGGAGAGGCAGAGAGGCTAAAAGTGTCCTCCTTTGACAGTGGACACTAGTAGTTGTTCCCCCTGCGATGTCTGTCTCTTTTGCTCCATTGGTGAGTTTATCGATAGGTTCAGGACAGTGAGTATTGCTAAGAATGCCTTTTCCCTGTAGAAAGATTAGGTGTCATTTTTGGACTTTTCTCTGAAAAAGTGCTAGAATTGTGAAGTTTAGAGTAAAGCAGGTTAACTCGAGATAATTGTGTATATTTTCTTTTGTGGCCTTAGGATGTGGTGACAACTTGTTCTTCCCTGGGAGGGGGTGTGTGCTGATTCTTAGGTAATAGTCTTCTGCCATTGTTTTGTTAGAGCAAATGGACTTTTTCCCTTATTTTTCCTTTCTCCGAAAGGATTACATTTAGTTTGTGACTTGGGTTTCAGTTTGGCCTTTGAGAGCTAATATCACTGTCAGTTCTCCTTGTTGGCTTCGTAAGTAAATTCAACTTGGGATTTAAATAGATAAGTTATTTCCGTGAACCTTTGGAAGAGTACAGTTGATGATACTCTCACTTCTGGGTCTTGTAGGTTAGATTTGCATTGATGGTGTTCATTAGGAAAACTTACTGATTACATTTTTTTAACTCCTTTACCATTGAGTGCAGTTGGTACAAATTAAAACGGCCACTGGACTACTGAAGTAAGGGTCTGAGGGTCGTTTGTAAGTAAGAGGAGGATCTGGCTGAGATTTGAGGTAATTGAAGAGAGGTGCCGTGTTTAATCTGTAACACGGGATATCGAATGGGCATGGCTGTTCAATTGATTCTCTTTGTAGTTTATTTTTTGACATTTTTAGCAGTGACAGCATGGAGGAATTCTTTTGATTCTTGCCTTTCAGAATCTCTGGACAAGTGGGAACGTCTCACAGTAGCTGACGCACTGGAACCTGTTCAGTTTGAAGATGGGCAGAAGATTGTGGTGCAGGGAGAGCCAGGGGATGAGTTCTTCATTATTTTAGAGGTAAAGGTATCTGTGTTTGATGCTTAAAAAAAAAAAAGAAAAATTGTAAAAGATTTTGTAAAATTTATAAGAGAGAAAAAAAGGGCCCAATTCTGATTTATAGTTTGATTTTTTTAAAAGAATACCTGACAGTTTTATTTAAAAATTATCTTTCACTTTGAAGTTTTGCTGTTTGGTTTTCTCCCAGGTCACCACATTTTATTTATTTATTTTTAAAAAGATTTTTAAAAATTTTTTTGAGAGGGAGAGAGAGGGGAGTGGGGGAGGGAGAAGCTGACTCCCTCCTGAGCAGGGAGCCTGATGTGGGGCTCCGTCCCAGGACCCTGGGACCGTGACCTGAGCTGAAGGCAGACACCTAACGGACTGAGCCACCTAGGCGCCCAAGTCACCACGTTTTAAATGAGTTTGAGTCAGAATTCTGGAAGGGCTATTCGTGAGGTAATAGCCAAATTCTGACCTACTCAGTCCTTATGCAAGCCAAATGAAACTCAGCCATGTAGCTTAACTCTTACGGATCTGTACCATCCTTGTTAAAATCCTATGTTTGGACTGTTTGGCAAACAAGGATTAAAGGCAGGTATTTCAATTGTAATAGTTACTATGTTTTATATCTTCACAATTCATGGAAATGTGTAACAGTTGCTTTTGCCTGCCAAGCAGAGCCAAAGAGCAGATTTTCTGTGAAAGTGGCTCAGTAGGTGCTAACTGGATAATTCAGGAGTCACACTCTTTCTCTGAAGGGCCAGTTGGGAAGTCATCGAGGCTTTTGTGAACCTTTGGGTTTGTATTGCAAAGACTCAGCTCTTGTTAGAGTGCAAAAGTGACAGACAGTGTGTAAATGAATGGGTATGCTGTTCCTTGTAACATTTTATTTATAAAAATGTAAATGAATGGGTATGCTGTTCCTTGTAACATTTTATTTATAAAAACTGAGCTTGGGTCTGGCCCTCTGGCTGCAGTTTGCTAACGTGAGTCTGAGCCTTCTGGGTTCTCCGTATGATGAGGAGACCCTCCCAATGGGGGCTGCTGGGTGGATGGGGCCTGACAGCTCCTGGTGTGACTCTTCGCAGTCGTCTTTTATATGGACGGGAAGATTGAAATTGCTGCTGAATCCTTTTTTTGGATTTTTAAATTTTTTTAACAAAGTAGCCAAAATTGCGTTGGACATTGTCACCCTGGTTGTAAAGTATTTGTTTTGCTGTTTGGTGATTGTATTGTAGGGTTCAGCTGCTGTGCTGCAGCGTCGGTCAGAAAATGAAGAGTTTGTTGAAGTGGGAAGACTGGGGCCTTCTGATTATTTTGGTATGTGGATTTCCTTGAACTAAATATGTAGTTAAGTCACCTTTCAGTGAGATAGCATAGTCTCCATAGTCTGTCTTAGTTTTCTCTTTCTCCCGAAGTTTTATTTTTTAATCGCAGTCTCTCAGAGAGAGAGAGATTTTGGAGTGCCTGCCTTTAACCTGTTAATACTCAAGTTACTGATTGTCTCCTGTCTACCAGGTTGTTTTTTGTTTTTGTTTTTGTTTTTTTTAAGTGCAGATGTGTGGTTTGTCCTAATTTACTGAGTTACTAAGACAGATAAGCCTTGCTTTCTCACTGCCGTTGTTTCCTGTCGATGCTCACCGGCCCCCGTCTTCTCCCCGCGCCAGGTGAGATTGCGCTCCTGATGAACCGCCCTCGTGCCGCTACGGTGGTGGCTCGCGGCCCTCTGAAGTGCGTGAAGCTGGACCGACCCAGATTTGAACGTGTTCTCGGCCCGTGCTCAGATATCCTCAAACGAAACATCCAGCAGTACAACAGTTTTGTGTCTCTGTCTGTCTGAGATCGGCCTCCTCTGCCTCCCTTTCCTTCCCCACCACCTCCCCCCGCCCGGTCTGGGCTTCACCCCTGCAGACTGCTTTCTCTTCCTCTTCGCAGCGCCACGTGGCCGCTGGTACCGCAGCTTCTTGTCTGTTTCTATTAAAAGTTGCTTTTATTGCACCGTTTTTAATTTGGAGCATTGATCGAATGCTCAGGCACAGTTAAATAAATAGAAAGAGTTCTGTGGAGACCTTGCTGTTACTGCTTCTCTGTGTGCAGTGTTAGTGTTCGACCTAGGCAGTGCGTGCCCTGCTTTCCGGTGAGGGTGCGTCCCTGCGCCGTGCGGAGTAGAGTAATGGTGTCCCAGTGCAAGATCTGTTTTGTTCAGTGACACGATTTTCCAGTTATCATAAGCATATTTTAGACTGTGGCCATATATGCTGTGTTTCTTTATAGAATAAATGATTTCTCATTAAGCTCTAAGGATTAGGAAAAACAGATCTAGAAAAATTTTAGTATAGTAGAAAGACATCTGCCTGTTTAAACTAGTTTAAGGGTGGAAAAGTGCCCATTTTTGCTAGTTATTGGATGGATAATGGTCTGTTGAGTTTTGTTTTTTGTTTTTTTTTTTTTTTCTTAAACAGAATTTTTGTCAAGCTCATCCGCCTGGTTTTGTTTGTCTCCTGTTAGTGTTTCCTCCAATTCTGAAACGTGTGGGTGTGGCTATCTGTGCCTGCCTTTGGAGTTTGAAACCAAATCGTAGACTGCAAATACTGAGTTGTGATTTAACTGTGTCTGCCTCAGCTCAAATACTGCGATTAGAACTTTATTTATCCACCTAGTGCCAAATATTGATCACCAGATGCTGAATCGGGAGTAAGAATTTGAGGTCTACAGTCTAGGTTAATTTAGAGCTTTGGCTGAATGTATGACGTCCTTCAGTTGGCTCTAGGATTCTCTCCTGTGCTCCCTGAACGCTGGCTGCTGGAGACAGAGTTGGCTGGGAGTAGATAGGACAGATGAAACAGACGTCCCAATAGAAGAATGGAGGTGATGTTGGTAAAGGAGAAATGCCAGGGGGACAAAGTTCAGTGTTGGGGACTCTGTCCCACTAACTTCATTGGGACACGAGATTTGGGAAGAAGTGTTTTATTTTGGTTTTCCCTTTTTCCCTTTTTATGTCAGCTAGAATTTGTGGTGGTTGGGGGTGGGGGTGGGTGTGTCTGTGTTGTTTCTGAGTGGTCTACAAGGCCATCCTGCTGAAAAGGTCTGCTTTTGTATTTAGCGTTTATTTTCTATGGCACACTTCTTTTGTAAAAAACTTGTGTTTTGAGTCTTAATTGTTTTCCAGTATTTTCCAGCCTTATCATCCTTATATGTTACATTATTCCACGTGCACCAATGATACCCAGCAGTTTATTTTTATTATTGTTGGTTTTTTTTTTTTAAACAAAATTTCACCGTTCTGTAACGTTAGGCACTTTTATTTTCATTATGATTTATATATAATGTAGGGGTTATATTTGGGAGTGACTGCAAGCATTTTTTTCCATTTGTGTGCAACTGGCTCTGATTATTAATCCTCTCTCCTACCCTGTCCTGGGTCATTTAAATTGGTCATGATAGATTTGTTTCATAGATTTGAACAGTTTTAGGTTGTTAATAAGTTTGGAGTATAGATCTGGGAAAGAGGTTTTATTTACATTTTAGCGTGAGATAGAAAGCCACCTTATTACAAATTCTTTTGTTTCAAAATAATCTATATTAAATGAGGGTTTTCTGACTTGAACTTTGTGTTTAGCTACCTTTTTCTATTTAAAAAATTAAAAATAAAAGTTATGTTCTTATTAGCTTAAAGCTTGATTTGATCTTTGTTTAAATGCCAAAACTGTACTTAAATGAATTATTTAGAATGCCATAAATTTGCACAGTTCTCATATGTGTATATAATCATGTTCATGTATATTTAGATACATTTAATGCTTTCTAAATGAGTTTTGCTCTTAAATCATTTGGCTTGCTCTTTACTCCCTTTTGTAGTTTTTAATCTGAGGAATTTTAAGTCTAACTTTAAAAATTAATCACATTTAAAGCTTTCTCTTTGTGCAATCTAAGAAAATGTGAGAAATCACAATTGGTGTAGTTTGTCTTAGTTGATATTCAGGGCTTTAGAAGTCATTTTTTCTGGGCGTGGTGAGTGAATTTAACAGATCTACTGCTCTAGAAGGTATAGATGGCCAAAGGACCATTTTGTATCGTTTCCTGGTTACTAGTCTGATTATACTGTGTGTGCTAATATACTCTATTCTTTTTGTTATAGATTGTCTTAACGGTAGGTGAAGTAATAAAAAAAGATTAAATAATTTAAATCCTTAAATGAATCAGTTTTTCTTCCCCTCTTCCTTTCTTTCTTGTCTTCTTCCCCTTCACCCCCAGAAACTTTGAATCTGGTGGGCAAGAATGAAAATCAAGAGTGAATTATGGGGTTAGTGTTTTGAAAGAATGTTTGTTTTCAGTGTTTTCCACCCCATTCCAAAGAATGAACCTCAGATCTTTACCTGAAGTGTGATTGAGTTGTAGCAGATCCGTTTACTGAGTAATGGAAGGAAAAGATTAAATCAAAAGCCAAAAGAGTGCCTTTTTATTCCAGATGGACTGGTTCTCTGGTCTCAGAACTTTGCCAGACTTCATGGGAGATGTTATTTCTGGATCAGCATACTGTGGTTTAAATTTAATACATGCCTTTGGGTATTTAGGTCTGCTTACTTACGTATATTTTACATTCATGAAGTCTTACTTCTGATAGTCCTCGTATTTCTGAGATGATTAAGTTGTACTCATTAGTTAGTTGGTATTCATTCCTTCATATCCAGTGAAGTTGGAGGTGTGTCGAATTCTAGAACATTCTTTAATCTGTGCTGCTTTGTAACAGATGTACTTTTGTCCGGATTCAGTAGCCCCTTCCCTTAGCCCACTGGAGGGGGGAACATTCAGAGTCACCGCAGAATGTAACTGAGGAGAACTTCTTCAGACTGACTGTACTGGTTCTGATTTCCTTCTCCTAGAACTCTGGCTCACGTGGAGTTGTTTTTTGTTTTTTAGTGACTTAAATATTGACATTTATTTATTTTTAAATATTGACATTTTAAAATTGAAGTAGCACGATGTTCATTTCCTTAGTACTGCTTTATCTCCATAACCACAAATTAATAACTGAACCTTTTTGTAATTTTGTCCCGCCCAGGCAGCGTATTTCTAAATGGGCTAGGACACCATCGAGAGGCGGTGGCCAGAACACATTTAATGTGTCCCCCAAAGGCATGTCGTACCGCTGCCAGTGAACGCTGCAGCTAGGAGACTCTGAAAGGGAGTCTTAACTCTCCCTTCTAACCCTGTGGAGCTTTCACATAGAAATCAATATTGTTGTGTACATTTAATGTTAGAATTCGTTAACATTAAGTTCAGAGCTGTGACTTCATCCTGAGTCGACCTAAATCTCAAACCCCTAATGAGTTTAATTTTTTCGTTTTGTGACAATTTCTGCCAATTTAGCTCAAGTAGCTTTGTGATTCTTGAAGTCACCACTAGATGGAGAGTGTTTGTTTTTATCATCTTGGTGAATGTCAAAGGAGTTACAGTTCATCTTCCTCATTCATGGTGTTGTCTTTGCGAATTCTGTGAATTTGTCTACCTGCTACTATTTATTAGTAACCCCCAAATCAGTACTCGGAGCACTTTCCCTGTTTCCCAGATGTGGGCAGAGTGGCAGAGACTTTGATTCTCCTGACATGACATGCACATGTCCATCTGCGCCCCAAACAGCGCCACTCTGCCCTGTGCTTCCGGCGCTGCTGCTGCCGTCACGTGTCCGCCTCACGGTCTGTCCGGTGCTACGCCAGCATTTTTGCACTTTGTTGGTGATGTCAGTACTTGAAATGGCCCCCAAGTGTCGTGCGAAAGTGCTGGCTAGTGTTCCTAAGGTCGAGGAGGCCGTGATCTGTGTCTTGTAGAGAAAGTAAGTGTAGTAAGTAGCTTCTTTTAAGGCCTGAGTTATGTTGGCTTCAAGGTCAGTGTCTAAATCAGCGGTACGTAGTGTGGTGTCTTGAACACACCCTAACACCTCAGACAAGGTTATGTACTGATTGGTGGACAAAATTTAACTAGAGTCTCTCCGGAACCTCAACCCTGTATTTCCTCTAGGCAGACGGTTCTGTCTCCACTAATCTGGTGTCGGTGGTGACTTTACAAAGCCACCACGAGTAAGAGAACCTGCCTGCACTTTTTACAGTCTTCAAATTCAGATTGTCCTCTTGGCTTATGGGCAGGCAAAGCTGAGTTCCTTCATACCCCTTTCCCTACCAGTTTTTGTACTGACCATTCCCTTTCATTTTGCATTTCATTGTCAGTAGTAATGTAAAAAGTTTTATAAAGAGGAGAGTTTTTATGTGATGGGAAGTTGAACGGCGGTCCAGAATGGACATGTTAGAAGAACCTGACAGTTCTAAGAAAGTAGTCTTTTGTCCCCCAGCATTTTTGACAAATGATAGAGTCTTCATCTTTGCATTATTGAAAAAATAATGGAGTATTTAAGTAAAAAATAAGGTAACTTGGTACCTTACATATTGTGGTCAAACTCCATTCTATTACTCTTTGCAAAATACATCACAGCGTTTAATCTAGGCCATATAAAAGCCAGTGCCTTGTCCTCCAAGTGGCCGGATTTGAGACAGAGCTGTGGCTTACCTTCCTGTCGTTAGGCTTAGCGGTTGACACCCCAGGCCGCTCTGTGCTGTTCTTTGAACATCTCTGCCTGAATCTTTTTCTGCCGTCCCTCTGTGTGCAATTACCTGGTCTCTCCGCCCGAAGACAGTAGCATCTGGAAGTAGGAGACCGTTCCTGGAGTGGGAAGCCCTGATCGGCAGCAGAGCCCGCAGGTGATGGGAGTCTCTCAGGGGGAAGGTTCTACCAAGGGGTTGAGTTTTGTTTTTTTTTTTCTTTTTCCATAAACCAACATAACTTCACAGACTGATTGAAGTGCTGTTGGGTTTTTGTAGGACAGTGGAAAGAAAACTTGAGTGTACATTTAAATCATTAAGTTGTGCAATTTCGTGAGACCGTTTTTTCTGTGAACCTCGGATGTCAGGGATTCAGTGTGTGTGTTGGGGAGGCTGGGAGAGCTGTCTGCCGACACTTGGGAAGAGCTCTGCAGAGGGCACTGGTGTTACTGTCCTGGAGACGTAGGGTTGGGGTAATGCACCAGGGATGTGGGGTACCGGCTGGGTCAGAAAGACTCGTGTAACTTGTCAGGGTCTAGATGACCTCTCTGCTCCCTGACCTGGCAGACCCCTGCCTCACGTGTCTAGAATTTGAGCCGCTGGCCTTTAATGGGGAAGTGGGTGTGCTGAAAGCAACTCGTTTTACTGGTTGACTGACGAGTCACTCCATAGTATGAATACTTTCCTGTCATTTGGGTTTTTGGACATGAATTACGGGATAAGAAACAAAGCCTCCTATGACAGTTCTCTCCGTTGTTGGCAGGTCAGTAGGGAGAAGGCGGAGGGGATGGGATCCCTGATGTGTCCATTTTTAAGGGAGGCTTCAAAAGTCAACTTGAAGGGCTCTTGGCTGGCTAAGTTGGTGAAGCATCTGCCTTCGGCTCAGGTCACGATCCCGGGGTCCTGGGATCGAGCCCCCCATTGGGCTCCCTGCTCAGTGGGGAGGCTGCTCTCTCTCCCTCTGGCCCAACTCGTGCTCTCTTTCTTTTGCTCACTCTCAAATAAATAAAATATTAAAAAAAAAAAAAAGTCAACTTGAGTCCTTTTTCGATAAAGCAGCTGAGGGGAGGGACATCTAGAGTGTCAGGCCTCTTCAGAGAGCCTCCTGCTGCTTTTGGGGGCAGGTGGGTGACCGTTCCAGGACCTTACGGGAAAGAGCATTGTGGTGGGTGGGCAGTGGGAGGCCCTGGCTTTTCTCCTGCCCGAGTCCAGGCTCATGCACCTGCTGTTCCCCTTCAAGACTACTGGTTTCCCCTCCGGTACAATTCTTTCTCTTGTTGCTGGAGGCTAAATCTGACATAGTTGTTTTGGTTGGTATTTAAATATTCTTCAGATTGAAAACATCCCTTTTCAGATATTCTGAGCAAATTCCTCTGTTATTTTTACCCCTTGTAACAATGTTTCCAAGAAATTACTTTTGGACTGGTCAAGGGATTACTGTATTCAGCTGGGCCACAGTGACGGGGGCAGAAATAGAAAGGGTGAAGTCTACTTTGGACCGGTTTGAGAGCTACCATATTTAGTTTTTTTTTTTTTTTTTTTTTTTGGTCTGCTTCTGAGATGCCAAATGTTTTATCTGGGTCAGAAATTATCCTTGTAAAAAATAAAAAGAAAAGAAAAGAAAAATTATCCTTGTAGATACAATAAGGATCTGGATGTCAGCTAGGTGTCCATGGTGTCCTTTAATTTTATTTGTTCTACTCTTTCCTGGGACAAGGCTTCCAAACCTTCCAAGCCCGACTCTTATCCAGATTTCCCAGTTTACTCAGGACATGGTCTGTAGCGTTGATGAAACAGTACTTTCTGGGAAACAGGGAGCCAAGGAAGTCCACTAGAGAAGCCATGCACCAAGGAAGAAAGTTCAGCGGATCCCTCTTGCTCTTGTGAAATCATCCCAGTGCCCTACCTCTTCCAGAGCTCTTGACCCAGCTCCTCCTGGGGCTGCGAGGAAGCAGTGGTCCGCACCCGAGTACATGGTTGGTTCCGGGGTAGTTCCTGAGGTCTGGCTTCATCCCGCCCTTAGCTTGTCAAGTTAGCCTGGCTAGAGTCTGGGGCGGACTGTTGTGCTGGGTCAGTGGCTATGACATTCTGCTCTCCGTGGGCCTCCACGCACCCCTCCACTGTCTGCAGGATGATTTGGAGTCTCCGGTCCAGGGCCAGGAGGTGGGGCTCTGTGAGGACGGGGCTGAGCTGGTCTTCTAGCAAAGACTCCCGCATCACGTCACTGAGTCTGTATTCGGCCTGCGCCAGCAACTGCAGGTGCAAAAGCGTTTTCTTTTTTATCCTGGAAGGACAGAGCCATAGGAGACAAATGAGTAAATGTGAACAGAAAAGCGCCTGAACTTCTTACTCCACAAACAGCTGCTGTAGCTGATGTTCTGGGAGCCTTCTCCCCCAGTGTCTTCTCAAGCACATGTTATTGAAAACCAGGGAAAGGAAATAAGTGACAGTTAACGACATTTGAAGGAGATTTAAAGCCACCGAGAGAAGTTTCTCGTAGGCGAAATGATGAAGAGGTTTGCCATCTCGAAAGCCATAGGTACCCTCAGCCTAAGTTGTTTCTTGCGAGTTTTAGATTTCCCTGTCAGACTCTTAGAGGGGTATAGATGGGGTGGAGCCAGTCTCGACTTTAGGATCTTGATTTCTTTTTTGAGAATGACTTGCACTCCAATCTGTGAGCAGCTTAAGTATCCGACTTGTCATCAGCAACCACCGCCTAGCCTGCTCGTAGGGCCGGGGCGCTGCAGGGAGGCACGTTTAAATGAACCAAAGAAGCGGATAAAGAACATGCTTTGCTCAGACTTTTCCAGCTGGAAATGAATGAGGCGGTTTTGCTAGGCGTGCCTCCCGTGTTTCCAGTTAGCTCTGGAAGCCGCAGCTGAGCCAGCGGACCCATGCACCAGCCTGACTCCTGACACAGAGAGGCTGTGGAAGTGGGTTCGACATTCTCTAGAGCAGGGAGGCCACGCTAAGTCCACATACTTCCTTTCAATCTGACATGAGTTTATAGGGCTTTTTAAAGATTTTTATTTTTATTTTACTAAAGATTTGTTTATTTTAGAGGGGGGAGGGGCAGGGGGAGAGAGTCTTAAGCAGACTGTGCACTGAGCCCAATGTGGGACTCGATCCTTCAAATCCGAGATCACAATCTGAGCCAAAACCAAGAGTCAGACATTCAACTGGCTCTGCCACCCGGGCGCCCCTAAGGATTTTATTTTTCAGGGATCTCTGTACCCAACCTGGGGCTTGAACCCATGACCCGTGGTCAAGAGTCGCCTGCTATACTGACTGAGCCTGCCAGACGCCCCCAGTTTATGGGACTCTAATCAGGAGTTTACTCGGATGGTGAACAAGTGGTATTTACGAGCTGCTCTGAGTGCTGAGTGAAGCAGAGCTCTGATGAGTCGTGTTGTAGACGATCAGCCTCTGCAAGGGTGAGCCCTTCTCTAGGTGGGTTCGAGATAAAAGTTAGCGACTGAAGGGTTTAAAAGATGAGGTCCTCATTCATCCTGTGTGGCCAGATGGAAGAGGGAGGTGTTGCTGGGGAAAATTCTGTAGGTGGACAAGGAATGAGGTCATGCCTGTGCCCCTACCCCCTGGGGTCCTAGACCAATGAACGCGAGGACCTCCAGAGCCTAGTTGCAAGTGGGATGAAGGGCACAGTTACCACCTGCCCTGGCACTGGGAGCTCACCTGCAGCACTGGGACAGCGGCGACAGGATGGAGAGTTCGTCCTGGGAGTGTCGTCCAAACCTGGAAGGGGAGACGGGCTTTCAGGGTAATCCCCTCGCCCTACACACCTTACTCTGAATGGTTTCCTCTCTCCTCTACCTCAGCCTTGCTCTGACTCACAGCCGGGGGTAAAATGCCAGGGGCCAGCCCCCTTGTCCTCGATCAGCTCCCCAAGGCCTCTGTGCAAAGAGGCTACTACCAAGCATCGTTCGTTCAGGACTGAGCCACAGAGTGAAAATGTGGAAAACTGACTAGCACCAGTCTCAGGAGAATCCACCGTTACTTGGCAGAGATCTGGGAAAAAGGGAATGGGACGAGGAGGGCAGAGCGACTGGGAACGTGACCATGGAAGGGCCTCATCCTCGTGGGCTTCCGGTTGGCCCCGAGCAGCTACACCTGGGCCACGGCGGGGGATAGCGGTGTTGGGACACTTACCCTCTGGCATTGTCAAGGTGAATGAGGAACCCATCATCCCCGAATTTGGTGAACATCTCGTAATGGTGCCGGTCCATATTTCCTGCAAAGGAGGGCAGGTGCGTCTGACCTCTCCATCCTCCCCGGGCCCAGAGGCCGGTCCGCAGTTGAGTTGGGAGTCTGAACCCAGGACCCCACGCCGTTTCCCACGGTTATTAGTGACGGTGCAGCGGGAGAGGGGAGCTAGGCGAGCAGACAGTCCCTCATGTGGACGGGTTTCCCACCACGTGCCCGCCTTCTGAGGTCCTCTCTAAAGAGGGGAGTTTGTTAACCTCTGTCCCCTGGGACCCCCACTGCTTCCGAGGCTGTGGGCTGTGCAGGGTTGCACAGGCCTCATGGTCCAGGCTCGAGCTCATGGCCCAGGGTCATGGCGAATCCCAGCCCCACAGCCGAGACCCCGGTCACCAAGCGCCCGAGCGTGGGGACCTACCTATCAGGAAGTCGAAGATGGCCATGTCGATGATGTTGAGGAGACGGTTGCTGCTGTTGTACGGGTAGATCTGCTTCACGGTGTCACAGTAGAGTGGATTGACCTCCCACCTGAGGGGGAGAAGAAGTCCTGGGGCTGGAAAAGCCAAGATGGCAAGGTGTTGGGGGCCCTCCTCACGCCTCCCTGTACCCCCCCCAAACCCTGCCTCCCTGATCCCGACTCTGGGGGGCCTGGGCTTCCCAGGGTTTACTCAGGAGAAGCAGGTGTCCCTCCTGCGGGCCCCCACTGCTTCCCTGTATGACAGCAAGTGTGACACCGTGTTTTCGTGATTGGCCTGCTCATCTGACCGTCCCCCTAGGCTGGGGAAAGCCTCTGTCGCTTGTCTCCGTACCCCCAGCACGTAGGAGGCTGTTTGTAACTGAATGCGTGAACCGAAGGGGGAGAACAGACACCGCTGACCCTAGGATCGGTGTGAGATCAGGAAATGATTGAGGCTTGGGGGTCCGTGAGCCAGGCTGGTGGCAAGGCCTCGTTGCAGGGGTGCAGCTCCTCTCTGGGACCAGACGGCCAGGCCGTGGGCATGGGCATCGTGCCCAGGAGGCCAACTCACTCCTCTTTCCCTGCCAGCGAGTAGGATCGGATCCAGGGGTTGGGCACAGACAGCCTGGGGGCCAGGTTGAGGGACGGCAGGAACGCGGAGAGGGAGCCCTCCAGCAGGTGGGGGTTGCCACACACGGCGTATTCGGTCTTGCACATGTACGGGCACTTGGCAAAGAAACACACGTTGCTGGCTGGAGGGCCCGGGAGGAGAGAGAGAGAAGGAATAAGAGAAGGAGGCAGCAATGCCGTGTTCCTGTCCCCACCCCACACCCCGGGAAAGTCCTCCAGGAGGGAGGGGAAGGCCTCATCTCACAGCTTGGACACAAGCAGCAAGGAGAAGACAGTATTGCCCTCCCAGATGTCGGGGCTTGCTAGTGCTTTTAAACTGAGCATCCTGGGTACCAATTTTTCAAATGTCTCAGAGCAGAGAAAGTGTGGGCCCCAGCCTCCCATCCAGATGATGAGAATGCTGTGCTCGCGCGGGTGACATCTGAGTCCAGGGGGCCTGGCCTTGTCCATGCCCACACAGGCTACGTGGCATCTCACCCGCGACCCTTTCCCATCCCCAGTTCATCGGGTGTGAAGCTTGGGTGGGCCAGGGTGGGGGAGTCTGATGGCAGCATAACCCACCCCAACAAGGGCTGGCAGGTGCTCAGACCACTGGGAACGCATCGGTGGCCACAGGGGCCGACCCTCCTACACCCAGAACATCGCTCGGGCCAGTACTCTACCTGGAGACACGAAGAAAACACTCTGCAGGATTTCATTCTTGGTGACCTCTAGGATTTCCTTGGTGACATTGACTAGCCTCCCCACGGTGGGTGGCACCCGTCGGAAGTCCAGAATCCTGAAGGAGAGAGAGCCCTGTTCACATTGGGGGATCATTGTGGGGTTGGATGGTTGCCCCTTAGAAATGGATGGGTGTTCCTGACCACCCCCAGCCCAGGGCGCCCTGCAGTACGGAGCTGACGGTGCCCAGGGCAAACCTGTGTCTAAGGGGCTGGGAGAAGGGGTGGCAAAGGAATCCCGATTCCAGCAAGCCTCCTGGACAAGCCTTCCTACAGTCCACGCTATGTTCCAGGTCAGAGCTCTTCATACATCACTGGGCGTACGAGTGAGCTGGGCTCTCCTTCACATGCAGGCTCTGATTCAGACCGGCCAGGGTGAGCCCGAGCTTCTGGATTCTGAAAAGTTCCTGGGGTGGGGCCCCGGCTGCCGGTCCTTAGAACACACCATGAGGGGCCACGACGGGCAAATGGGAGGGGAGGAAGTTGAGAAATGTGCTTTCACCTTTGGGGGAAAGGGGATCTATGGGAGTGGAAGTATTCTCCCTGTTTCCAATCAGGAAACCAGAGCGAAGGGCAAGGTCAGGTCCAAGGTGGCAGCCTGAGCAGCCTGACAGGGTGGTTAGCTTTCTTCTGGGTCATTCTTTTCACCACGTGAGAGGCCTTGTGTTTTTCAAACATGGGGTTGAACGGGAGATGTGTTGAGTTCAAAGGCATCACTGAGGTTCGTGAGGAAGACAGGATGCGTGAAGGAAGAAGCACCAGGGAGGTCCCGCCTGAGGTCCTGCCCAGCGCCCGTCCCTGCCATGTCCCTGGGGCCCGACCCTACCTGTCCAGGTGGAAAGCTGCGATCTCGGCATTGTGTCTCTGAAAGTCGATGAAGTAGAAGAAGTCAGCGGGTGTCTCTTCATCTCGCTGCTGTCTGGAAGGAAGGGAGGACTCACGCCCTGGACCCAGACTTGGTGGGAGCCTGAGCAGAGAGGGCTGAGAAGCATGACTAGAGGGAGAGGAAAACAGCCTTTCATGCTTTCAGTGTCCATGTGTGCCTGATGGAACGACCCGCCAGGGACAGCCCGTGGCTCCCACGGCTGGGAGAAGATTCTCGGGGTTCCTATAAGACCCGGTCCTGCAGACGCTCCCTGGACCACATCTCCTCTCTGAGCCACTTTCAGGGACCGCGGCTGATCCTTTTAAAAGGTAGGTTAGTTGGGAAAATACAGACATTCTTGGGCAGGTGTAGACAGGAGAGAGGCACCTTCTGGCCAACCAAAGGGGCAGAGACCCAGACGTCCAGAGTTAGAGGTGGGGGAGGAGGCGGGCCTTTTCTAGAAGGAAAAGCGTCCTAGGGATGCAGTTTAATACAGCTGACATTTGAAGAGCAGAAATGGTCCAGGTCTTAGGGTGACAGGGTGAAAAAATGAGCCCATCCCTTCAGAGAAGCCTCAGCTGGGTCCCAAGAGTGAGCCCAGCCGGAGGCTCGAGGGAGGCTGGTTCAGAGGATATTGATTTATACACATTTTAAAATTGCGAATGGATTCCTGAAAAGCACCACGCCTGCCTGAGGGCGACGGGGCTGCTGGGTATGAATGTTCAGAAAGGTGCCTCCCAGTTCTTCAGGGCAGCGTGGCCTCTGGCCCCAAGCTTGACTTGCCTTGCTGTGAACACCCGTGCAAGAGAGATTGGCCCTGGGGGACAGCGTGAGGGCTGCAGAAGCAACTCAAATGTAAACACACCTAATGTTGCCCAAAGCTGTAAACAGCTCCAGCGGTTGAAACAGTGACGTGCACTTTGCCAAAAAACACACGTCCTGGAAACCACGGCGAGGCGTTGCCAAATCAGGTGTCCTGTTTTTAAAAGGTGCAGCCACCTTGGAAGGACAGGCCTCCGTGTGCCGGCGTGCCTGCCCCTCTTCTCCTCACCAGCGTCGCCGCCCGGCGCTGGGGCAGCAAGGAGCATGTCCACGGGGCCCCGTCCACACATTTGAACTCCTGAGTTCCATCCATCAGGATCCACCGTCTCTCCAGCACCTTTTAGAATTTTCTAAAACATCATTTCCCCGTTTCTGTATGGCCCACCTAGATGGGACTTCAAATTTGAAAATCCTTTTTACATCAGGGCTTCTCAGGCTTTGATAAGGGCTGATGCATTTCTCAGTGTCTCTAGTCCATAGATTACATGAAAAATACGATCTTTAATTATGACCATAGTTTATATTATCCCAAGATAAACTGGTACTTTTCCTTTTTAATAAGAGACAGGTTTGTTTTTTGTTTTTGTTTTTACTTTAAATGACGTATAGAAAAAAATGCATGCTTTTTCAAGAAATACGTTTTAAAATGATGCTGTTTGGCTTTGGATGAAATTTTATACAAATGCAGATTAAACTTTGTGTGATGGCCTCAGGATAGACAAGGGCTTCTGTGACCCAATGTTGGAAATTCTTGCATGCTACCCAGAGAGAAAACCAGTTGGTTTGGACAGTCTCTGCAGGTCGTTTGTAAGTGACGAGGTAGAGAAGGAGGAGGGGCCGGGACTTCCGGTCCTCTCCCGCACATAAAACATGGCCAGTGTGAGTGGTTTTCCTGCCCACATATGAAAAATGACAGTAAAGCTCCCGCCGTATAATTAGCTCTAAGTTTTAATAAAAATCATTGCCATCCCAAGGGTCCAGATAAGATGTTCCTCAGAGAATACAGCCCCCGGATCTGGTGAGGGGTGGTGACTGGGTGAATGTGCAGATTTATTATTGTTTTTATACCCGAATATAAGAGGAGATCCCCTCCCTAGCCTGCCCACATTCACTGATTTTTGGTCCGATTCCCTTACGGCTGCTGCAGCTGGATGCGGAGGTGAGGAAGGCGGTCACTTACCTCATGGGTTTGAACATGGCCTTCCCGAAGTCTGAGAACCTGAGAACCAGCTTGAGATGGACCCCGCTGGGTTTCACAACTGTGAGGGGGGAGAAGGGAGAGTGAACACTGTCTCTGAGCCTAACCTCAGGGCTGTGACCTTTTGGTCCTTCAAAAAAACAAAACCCAGTTGATTTCTTTTTGTTCTTATATGGTAAGATCCTAAAGACCAGCATTTGCTTTCGAAAACTGCAGGGTAAATTCTAGTGTGTGAGGACATGGAGAGCATGTCCAGGGTGGGGCTCAAGACAATCCTGAAGTCTGTTCTTATGGGAAGAGGGTAAATGCTGCAGGTTTCCTGAGATAAACCCTCACTGAAAACCCTAAACGATGTTTTCCTAAGAAGAACTGATATGGTCCCCTCTGTGCTTCCCAGGGACCCCTGTGTATTCTGATTCTGCCACCTGTTACATGGCATTGGACTCGTTTATCTGCATCTCTCTCTAGTTCCGACCGCACACCTGGGCCGGCACAGGGTTTGGGGACTGACACACCTGTGGCGCCCCTTCCTCACCTCGCACTCGGCCCTGCCTCCTGACACTTTGCGTTCTGGCTACTTCACTCGCTTTGCCCCATCCTGGCCTTGCTGTGAGCCCCTCGTGGGTTGGGACAACACCTTACTCACCTTTGTGTTCTATAACATGGCAAATGGTGGGCAGGTGCTAGGCCAAAG
Organism: Enhydra lutris kenyoni; assembly: GCF_002288905.1. Lineage (NCBI taxonomy): Eukaryota > Metazoa > Chordata > Mammalia > Carnivora > Mustelidae > Enhydra > Enhydra lutris. The sequence continues at coordinate 5,105,145 of NW_019154141.1, read as the reverse complement.
CAAAGGGAAGCCCCGGGTCCTACAAATGCTCTTCCGAAGCCTTACCATCATGGCACATACCAGAATTTCTATGTGTGATCAGTGTGTTGAAGTAAATGGATGAGGTTACTCATCACAGGCGGTGACTTGCCAGTGGGTGGCCTGGCCACTCTGGGGGCTGGGGAGCTCTGTGTCCAGGCACAACTGTACCCGACTCGTGGCACCCTGGGAGCTGCTCTATCTCCTGCCTGTCTTTCTGATTCTATTCTAGTCGTTGTTTACCCCAGTGGGTCTCAACTTCGGCTGCATTGGACTCACCTGGAGGGCTTTAAGATTCTGATGCCTGGACCCATTGAGCCAAGACTTCCTGAGGTAGAGGACAGTCCTCAGTACTTTCTAAAGATCTCCAGGTAATTCTAGAATGTGGCCAGCTTGGGAACTGCTGCCCAGGGCAACTGCTTCTGAGACCTACAAATGTCCTCCAACCCCTTGAGGATTTGGTTAAAATCCAGGTTCTGATTTGGAACATCAGATTGGGGATTGAGATTTTTCATTCCTAATAGGCTCTCCGATGATTCTGATGACAAAGGGGACCACATGCTCTCCAGCAGGACCCTAGGAATAGCCCCTCCTGAATGCCTTTTCTTCTGTGTGGGTGGCTATGTGGGTGGATGGGTGGAGAGAAATGTCGAGTTCTTAGAGACTGAGCAGAGAGACTCATGCTCCTTCAGCTTCCGACCAGGACCACCACAGAGTGAGTTCCTCTGTGAACCCACTCTGCGGGTTCCTCATGTTGCCGCCAGGTCCAGGGGTTCACGGGGCTGTGGTGGTGAGGGGGCTGGACAGAGGCAGGGTTGGGCCACTTACTCTGGGTGCAGTCACATGCCCCAAGCAAGGCCTTCTCGTCCTGACTGTAATCTGTAAAGGAAGAGAAGGGAGTGAGAATGTCCAGCCTTGCTCCTAGGAGAGCTCACCACACAGCACCCTTAACCTTCTGGTTCAGACCACAGAAGGGGAGATGGTGAGGCAACCTGGGGCCCTTATCCATTCAACAGGGGATGGCTGGGGGCCCCAGCTGGCTACAGCCTCCACCTTGCTCCATCCCAGGCCCCATGCCCTCTAGCCCTTGAGTAGATGCTCCAGCAGCTCCTGGGGTGTGATCGAGGCTAGTCTGGTCCTTGTTAGTGACTAGGCTGTTGGAGTGCTTGAGAACACAGACGTGGGATGGTCGGGCTGTGTTTGAATCCCAGTACCACCACTGGGTCTCTGGCCAGGTTGCTTAACCTCTCTGAGCCTCAGTTTCCCCACCTATAAAATGGCCATGATAATATCTATGTCATATTGTGATTGTATAAAAGAAAGTTGCCAGGTTTCTGAGAAGCTCACAATAAATGATAGCAACCACCATTCTTAATGTGTACAGAAATGCTTTCTTCTGGCTCTCTGATGCGGTGGTGATGAGATTAGAGTGATAAGATCTCATTCAAAGGGAAAAAGATCAGGGTCTGTTTATCTTCTTACAGTCCTACCACACGTCAGAACCAACCCTTTAATATTTCACCCTAGAGCTCAGTCTAAGATGGTTTATGCAGCCTCTCCGGGAGAAAGTTAGCGCATCCCGCCTAACCCAGTGCATCTCACCAGCACTGATGGTGGGAAAGCGCATCATGTCCTTGAGGAGTTGGCTGACGACAGGACTGGACCGGGAGTACAGCCCGTGGCGGCTGATCCCCAGGTGGAACTGGACCCAGCTGGCCTCGAGTCGGAGCTGCAGGGGAGCGTCATTGGAGGTGAGGTTGAGCTGCTCTTTGTACATCTTGTGTCGTCTGAAAGAGCAGGGAGAGTTTTGTTTTGTTTCCACTGGGGCTATAAGAAATGCAAAGGCTTGCCAAAGCCCCTTGTCTGGACTCTCTCTTCATTCTTTTGTTCATTCAATAACAGTAGTCAGCACCTACTTTGCACCTGGCTTTATGCTGAGCTTAGGATACCATGGGGGGCAAAATAGGCACATGTCTTCCTTGTCCTCAAAGGGCTTATAATCTAGTGAGTACAACAGGCACATAGATGCACAATGCCATCCACAAATACATAAATACCTAACTACAAACCATGACCAATTCATCAGAAGAAAAGGGCAGATGGTTAAGAGTAAAATTAGGGACCTCATATAATCTGGCATCTGGGTCTCTTTGTGCACTTTTCCATGAAAATGTCTGTATGCTTATACTTCCCACTCTTTTCTGACCTACGGAGTGAGGAGATGGGGGACAGAAAGGTACCTGGTGAGAAGGAAGTGGTTGGAGGGTGAGGATCCCTTCAGTAGCACTGGAAGCCAAGTAGATTAAACAGTAAGTCATATAGGAAAAGAAGAATCCATTAGCCATTTACTGTGTGTCCTGCTCAAGAGCCTTTTCTGCCAGGGTACAAAGAAAAAAGTAAGAAAACAACACCAGGGCTGTATAGAGGCTAAGAGTCTAGTTTGGGAGACAAGTTGTAGGTCTCTGAAATCATCAGAGGAAAATACAAGGCGGTTGTAGTTGACGGCTAGATAGGTCATTCAGACTAAAACACCCCAACATTTTGGAGACAGCAACAATGCCTACACAATGAAGTGGTCAGATGAAGACAACCGTAGAGGAAAGTGGGCTTCAGCTGGATCCTAAAGAATGGGTGGTGTTTCAACTGAATGGGGTGTTATGAGGGTGTTACGGGGGATGGTACGAGTGCTGGGAGAGGCTGGCAGGGGACCGATGTACGTGAGGATCAGAGAGGCAGGTGGGGTAAGTAGGTGATTGAATAGAAACGTGGAGGCCTCCAGCTGGAAGGCAGAGCAAGCGAGCGTGATGTCATCTGGCGAGGTAAAGCTGACTGTAGGGCAGGTGGACTTGTGGGGGGAGGGAATGGGTGGGTGTTCCTACCCGTCTGTGTTTCTCAAACTGGTACCGTACCTCTGAGGTCTGTGATGGGATTGAGGTTTTTTTTTTGTTTTTTGTTTTTTTGCTATAATTTTTGAATTCTGAATCTATCATTTTGAATTCTGCTAAGCATAAAGTATCTCATAATACCACCGAGTCAATGTTGACTCATTGTTTTGTAAACGTTTAATTAGATATGAATTCGTTCTGATTTTGGAGTTTTTGTTTTCGAGCTAATACGTTTTTTTTTTTGTTCAGGTCTTGGAGCCCTTTAAAAGCTCTTGTGTATTTTCGGCTCTGTGTCCACATTGCTAACGGATAAAGACCCCTGATCTATTGTCTCCGTTGCCTCAGGACGCCCAAACCAAACACCACTTCCCCGGGGAGCTTCAACACCAGCCATTGATTTTCTCACCCTCCTGGAGACTGACGGTCCAAGATCAGGGTGTGGCCGGGTTTGGTTTCTTCTGGGACCTCCTTCTCGGGCTGACAGGCAGCTGTCTTCTTTCGTGTCTCCTCACGTGGCCTTTTCTGGGGTGTCTCTCCCTCTTCTTATAAGGATGCTAGTCTTATTGGTTTCAGACCCACTCTACATAGGAATCTTGGGGGAACACTTGCTCACCCACAAGCTTTGCTGGCAATCACCAGGAAGGTCCACTCCAGAAGACTTTCCTCAACTCAGTCCAGGGGGTCAGGAGAGAGAAGGGCTGGGATGGCAAGGCAACTGTCCATTGCTGAGGTTTCCGACCTGAACACATTTCTGCCCATGTATGGAATTTGATGAGATTCATTGCTGTCAGGCAGGGCTGCGTACTTCCATTCTCTCTCTCTTTTTTTATTTGACAGACAGAGATCGCAAGTAGGCAGAGGCAGGCAGAGAGAGGGGGAAGCAGGCTCCCCGCTGAGCAGAGAGCCCGATGCGGGACTCGATCCTAGGACCCTGGGATCACGACCTGAGCTGAAGGCAGAGGCTGTAACCCACTGAGCCACCCAGGCGCCCCCCATTCTCTCTTTAATCAGCTTCTCTGGGGGTTAAGAGAAGTACTTGGTAGTAGTCTGTTCAGGCTGCCATAACAAAAGACTATAGATCTGGTGGCTTGAACAACAGACATTGATTTCTTGCAGTCGTGTGGACTGGGAGGTCTAAGATCAAGGTGTGATTTGGTTCTAGATGAGGGTTTACTTCCTGGCTTGTGGTTGGCCACCTTCTCACAGGGTCCTTACAGGGAGAGAGAAGCAGCTCTCTTGCTTTTCTGATAAGGATACTAATCCCATCATGGATCCCTACCCTCCTGACCTCATCTAAACCTAATTATTTTCCAATTATTTCCCCCTCTAAATACCTCTAAATACCACCACATTCTGAGGTTAGGCTTTTGACATATGAATTTGGTGGTGGGAGCAGGGAGGAAAGGAGGACTCAGGCCATAAAAAGATGAGCCTGTTTTTCCACCCTTAACTCATCTGTAGAGAACACTTACTTAACACGCGAGGGAGAACAGACGCCCCATCTAAAGGGGACAGCTGCTATTAAGTTTCAGCTAACAGTAGTCATGCCTTGTCAGTGCTCATTCATTTATTCATTCGTCAAATATTTGTTGACTGCTAGACACTGATCTCCATCCTGGAGCTAGGGCTGTGTACAAAACAAACTCTGTGTTGTCATGAAACTTACGATTCCTGGGAAATCATTTATTCTGAGTGTTCAAGAGAAGCTGGAAATCCAGATCTTGGTCAGAATGTAGAATCTTCCTTTTTAAAGCACGTTGACTTAAATCTAAAAACATCCACTATCAGCTGCGTATGCACACAAAGGAAACAAAACCACTATAAACCAGTATCGTGACGAGATTCCTACACTCCCACGTTCATTGCGCTATTATTCCCAACAGACGCGGAAGGGACTTACTTAGGTGTCTCCCAATGGATGAGTGGATAAAGGAAACGCGGTATATATACAAAGGAATATTATTCAGCCTTAACAAAGAAGAGAATCCTGCCATTTGCAACATTGTGAATGAACTTGGAGGACATTATGCTAAGTGAAATAAGCCAGACACAGAAAGACAGACACAGTATGCTCTCACTCACATATGGAATCTAAAACAGTCCAGGTCATAGCAGCAGAGAGTAGGATGGTGGCTGCCAGGGTGGGGGCTGAGAGGAAGGGGAGATGGGGAGCCATTCATTGGTCAAAGCGTACAAAGTTTCCATTACACAGCATGAATGCCTTCTGGAGATCTAACATAGAGTAGCGTCACTACAATTAACAATACGGTATTATATGCTTGAAAGATGTAAGAGAGTAGATTTTTAGTGTTCTCCGTACACTCACGGTAACTACATAAAGTGATGGATATGTTAATTAGCTTGTTAATTGTTAATTAGCTTGACGGTGGTAAATTATTTCGCAATCAATCAAAATGTTAAGTGTATCAAGATATTGAGTTGTACACCTTGCAAACAGACAGCTGTTGTCAACTGTACCCCTGTAATCTGGAACAACAACATAATAGCCACCCATTCGTGTTCCGTTCCCTGTGCTGTTAAGGCACACTCGGATGTGATCTGACTCAATGCAGGGACGTATTAAGACACACGTGGCTCTGAGGAAGTCCGCGCACAGAGGCGACAAGGCAAGGCAAGGGAACTCTCTCTTAAGTCTTTGGTCTCCAAGAGCAGAAGAGAGACAGATGGCGGAGACTTCCCTTTCCCAAATCAGCGAGTCCACGGCAGCCATCCAGCTAGGGGTGGGGGAGGATTTGAGCTCTCGGTATCGTTCTTTAAAATGACACACTGTTGAACTGCTTTTATGAAAATCAGTGGAAAGGACAACTTTTGACCAGGTCTGTAGGGGTCTTGCCAACTTTTCCTTATGTTATTAACATTTATTTTTATTTTAACAGCGAGTCGGGCTAGGCTCTCGTTCTCAAGCCTACTTTGAGGTTAAAGCTAAGTGACGGCTAACCTCTCTTGGGAGTCTGCTGGAAAGATTGCACAGTCCCGAGCTAAGCCAGTCACCCTGCACTAGAGCAGCGCCCAAAGCAAGTTAGGAAGAGAAAGAGACATTGGGGTGGAGCTGGCTTTTGGCAGAAGAGGTTGGGGGGAGGGGGAGGTTCTCTTAAGTGGCGCTCTGAGCTGATGAATTCCAGCCACAGCGGCAGTCTGGGATACAGCAACCAAAGGAAAAAGACACATGTGGCAAATTGAGTGTCGCTTCTGGATGAGGGCAAATTGCTCTTCAAGGCATTCGCGTTTACTGTGAGGCGGGGGACACGTGGCTCTCTGGCTAGCTGTTCTGCTCTTGCCAGAGCCAGCGTGACAACCTTGGGGAAAGGGTGGGGAGAGGAGAGAAAGGTATCAAGTACCCTTTACTGGCTTTTTTTTTTTTTTTTTAGTGGTTACGATAGAGCTGTCAAGACTAATTTAGTTCTGGTTAGAAACTTTGTGTGCCTTTGGTTCCTTGGGGACAACCAGCAGGGCGTGCTGGAGCTGGCTTGGACGGGGAGCTCAGGATTGGCACTAGTGGGAGCTTTAACACCATGGCAATTGGCAGATATGACCTACCAGGGTTTAAAAGTATAAAAGTGCTGAACACAGAATTTACCCGCTTTCTTTCCTGTTTGCGATACTTAAAAAAAAAAGTAGTTTTCTAAAAGAGCAGTTCAATAGGGCAAAGGTAGATACCACTATGTTGGGGGCACCTGGGTGGCTCATTTGCTGAAGCGTCTACCTTCAGCTCAGGTCATGATCCCAGGGTCCTGGGATCAAGTCCCGCATGGGGCTCCTTGCTCAATGGGGAGTCTGCTTCTCCCACTCCTTCTGCCACTCCCCCCTGCCTGTGTTTGCGCTCTCTCTCAAATAAATAAGTAAAATCTTAAGAAAAATACCACAATGTTGTTAAAAAGCTATGTGTATGTGTGTTTGAGGGCCTGGGTACAGCCACCATGTTTGGATCATCTCATCGGGACAAGTCCCCTTCCTCTCGAGGGGGTGGGTTGGGTTTCCACCACTTGCCCTTTGAAAGCCGCAGATCCCGCTCCTATGTATTGCGTGCTTGCTCTGGCTTTGGGAGATGGGGTCAGGTCCCCTGTATGTCACCTGCACACACTACAGAGGGATCAAGCCTGGTCACCTCACCTCCAGGTTCCAGTCAGGACTCTGGAATTCATTCCCCATGGCCACAGTTATTAGGGACATTTTTTTTTTTAAACTGTAAACAAAACTGCTTCCCCAATTCCATTTTATATGTGGATGATCTGATAAGTGCCTTTCTCAGAACCTTTATTACTCAATGCCTAGTTAAACCCTTGCTTCATTTCCAGACTCCGTCCTTGGCTTGCTTGGTTGGTTGTTTTCTCTATAACCTTAAATCTCTTTCTAATGATGCTTCCCAGACTTCCAGCCCGCTGGGACAGAAACCTTCAGCCACAGAACTCCTTCAAGCACCATCTCCAATGCCCCCATCTCCAGAGTGAACATTTCCTTGACTTTCCCAAATAAACACTAAACACAAGAGCAAAACACGAGGCCTGTTCTGCTGGGTAATACTGACAATGGGAAAGTTCTCTCCCTAATGGAGTGAGATGAGTGGGTCACTCAGACATCAGCACAGTGAAGCAGACCAGCAGCTAATCTGCAGCGTGACAACAGAAAAGGACACAGACTTTTGTGTCACGAGGACCTGGTCCTGCCTCTTAGCTGCAGAGTGAGTGACCTTGAGGACCAGGCTATACCCACAGGACCTCCTGTGAGCCTATGTCTAGTGCATGAGATACCTAGTCTCATCCCCAATTCACAAATGAGAAGACTAAGAACAGGGCATGGCCTTCAAAAAAAAAAAAAAAAATAAAGTAGTTTAAGCCCTCTGAGCCTCAGTTTACCTATTGTGGAAAATGGGCATGCTGACACCGAGCCTCACTGTATTGTAAGAATGAAGTGTAGTACCCTCCAGCCACAGAGAAGGCATCAAAGAATGGTTGCTTTTCTAAATTATTATTATTACTGTTTATAAAGACTGGAGATCAGGAGAGTAGGTTTTCAAAAATACAGCTGTAGTGGGTAAGCAGAAACAGTGGCTTTGCAAGCCAGAGTGAAGTCCTTGGACTGTCCTTTGGGCAATGGAAGGACCTCTAGGTTATCTATTATATTAGATACCACCAGGGGCACACTCTCACCCATCTTTGAGGTCAGGGACCATCCACAGGACCTCAGAATTCCTTTGTAGTTTGCAGTCTCGGGGTACAAACGGAGCCCCAGCCAATGCACCTTGGAGGCATTAAGGCGATGCACTGTGTTCTGCCTTCTGAGGGTTCAGGCAGGTCTGGCCTTGGAACATCGAGCTCATTGGGAGCCTGGATCCGCCTTTGCTCGCTGGCAGGTGGGGAGATGACAGCATGTGGAGGGTGCCAACCTCCCCTGTTCGTTCTGAGATCCTGAGGGCACAGCCACCCGGGGCGGGGGATGGTGTGGGTGTGGCATTCACTAGCCAGGTGCTGAGGGTGCGTCAGGCAAGGAAGGGAGACAGCGGTGACTCAGAGGGCTCAAGGAGGATCTGGAAGGTTCTCGGAGGCTTGGGTGAACTCCCTGCGCTCCCAGTCACTGACCCCATGGCTTTAGATCTGAAAAACCTTCCTGGCGCCTAAAGTTCCTCGTCTGTAGGAAATAGAAGAAATGGAATTCACCACCTTGGGCCCACCAAAAGGCATAGATGCCTCGATTATGTTTACAGAGACCCCGTGGGTTGGGGTCAAGTGCTTCTGGGATAATTTTGGCCCCAGGCCATGCAAATGCAAATAATACTTTCTTTTGGCCCTTGCAGTGGAGAAGGCAAGGTGACACCAGAAGGGAAATTGGAGGCCCTTGTTTATTCTCCAAAAGCAAAGAGCAAGCTATTCGTCCTCAAATTTACCAGTGGCAAAGCCCAGGCTTCTGACTCCTTTCCCCTCCAATTAATTCCCAAAACCTATAATGTTACCTCCACAGCCTCTAAAATTTCCCTTTCCTTCCTGCTGCCCGTGCCGGCGCAGCCCTCGAACCTCTTACCTAGATGCTGGGAAGTCCTCTCCCCTGATACTTGTCACTCTGTCTCCCACTCTGCCCTCTGTGGTGCCCTGACAGTCAGACGGACAGTAAAACACAGCTCCAAGTGTGTGTCTCCCTACAAAATCCTCCTCTAGGTCTTTACTGAATCCTTCCCAGCCTTTTGGGCCAACCCCCCCATGGAACTTCCTCTTTGAAGCTTTTCCAGTCCAACCACCGGATATGATCTCTCTTTCTCGTGCCCACAAATTTCCACTCAACTCCCATTTCTTCTGCTGCTTTTGCCATTTTCTGGGTAATGGTGATTTAGACACATTTCTCATTCCTTCTAGCACATCGCAGACAGGGGCAATGTCTTGTTCGTCTTTGTGTCCCTTCCAAAACCCAACATAGCCCCTTGCCCATGGAGGACACTTCACGTTTATTATTGGAAGAAGTCAGAAGCTCTCAGCTACCACCAACACGTGCTATGACTTGAGTATATTTCTGGTATTAACATGCTGCAAAATATTCCAGCGATTCGATGGTCTCTAATTTGAAATGAATCTGGTCTTTCCTAGATTATTTTACCCCAACTGTCCACAAAGAAAACTTTCTAACTAAGGGAACCCCGTAGGAGTGGGGCATTGACATCCAGGAGTTAGGGTAACTAGCAGAAGGGTGAGTGAGGAGAAAAAAAAAAAAGAAAAGAAAGTTGAGTGAGGATGGGACATCTCTTCCTGAGTTTAAACATCACAGCATCATTCATAACTAAGACCAGGCATAGTTCTCTGTATGGGATCTCTCTCTGTTTTTAGCTGCATTGGGCCGAACTAACGTCCAAACAGTGTTTTAAAATTTATTTATTTATTTGTGAGAGAGAGAGAGAGAGCAGGGAAAAGGGCAGAAGGAGACAGAGAAAATCTCAAGCCAACATCATGCTGAGCAGAGAGCTCAATCCCAGGACCCCAAGATCATAACCTGAGCTGAAATCAAGAGTCGGACGCTTAACCAACAGAGCCACTCAGGCGCCCCTTCCGAAGAATTTAATGCAAAATCATTTTGAAAGTCCTGGAGAGAGCACATGTCTTTTGACGGATGCTTCAAAAGGCTGATTCTCCAGAAGAAATTCGATATCCCAAGACATAAAAATGAGTGGGTGGCACAAATGAAGTTTTCCTGGTGTTTGGAATTTTAGGGAGCTCTCTGGGTTTTCTCCGACCTTTCTGGTCTCTTGGTCTGGTTCCCACTCAGGCTTCCTTGATCCATCATGAAGTGCTAGAATTTCAGAAGGCTCTGTTCTGGTTCTCTCCCTCTAGCCCCACCTTTGATATCCTTGTACCCACACCCATAGGTTTACTTGCCACTCATATGCCGAGGGCTCCCAAATTCTTACCTCCAGCCCTTTGAGCTGCTGGCCTCTACATCCAGCTGCGTATTTCTATAAAGGACCAGACAGTAGATATCTTGGGCTTGGCAGGGCCATGCCGTCTCTGTCTCGACTATACGGCTCTGCCACTGTAGCGTGAAAGGAGCCTCGGACAAGCCAGAGATGAATGGGGGAAGCTGCATTCCAGTACTTAGTCTATCGGTGAAAACAGGTGGCCACGGGCCAGTTCGGGTCTGCGGGGTATCGCTTGCCAAGGCTGGTTTTAAAAGCATCTGCAGTCAACAAGTTCAAACCAAACTCGTGCTCTTCCCTCCAGCCCGGGGCCTCAGCTGTGGTTTCTACTCCCAAGGGCTGCCTGTCAGGGAGAAGCTGACCTCGGGCTTTGGGTTTCCGAGAGGACAATGGGCTAAGGAGACGCTCCCTGGAGAAGCAGGGGAAGGTGTGTGGGAAGCAGGACAGGGGAGGAAGAAGCCAGACAAAGGGGTGACTTTAGGGGAAGTCCCCTCCATCCGTCTGATCCTTTGGGAGGCTGGTGTGAGCTCTGCAGCTTGTTATATTCTGGAAGTTCGTCCTACAGTGAGAGGCGAGGGAGCCAGGCTTTTGTGCTCCTATCCGGGTCAGTCACTGGCTCCGCTATTCCCAGGGCAAGAGCTTGTGGGGTAGTGAGGCGGCCAGAACAAAGCACCACAAACTGGGTCGCTGAAAACAACAGAAATGTATTCTTCCATATTCTGGAGGCCAGAAGTCCAAAATCCAAATATTGGCACAGCGGGTGCCTGGGAGTGGCCAACTCTTGACGTCGGCTGAGGTCATGATCTCAGGGTCCTGAGATCGAGCAACGCATCGGGCTCCAATCTTTGTGGGGGGCGGCAGGGAAGGTTTGCTCGAGGTTCTCTTTCTCCCTCTGCCTTGACCGTCCCCTGCCCTCTCTCTCTTTCTCTCTAAAGTAAATCTTAAAAAAAAAAAAAAATTTGGCAGGGTTGCACTTCTTCTGAAGGCTCAAGAGATGAAGCCTTCCCATCTCTTCCAGCTGTTGGTGGCTCCAGGCGCTCCTTGGCCTGTGATTACAGCCCACCAGTCTCTGTGGTCACGTGGCCTCCTCCTCTTCTCTCTTCCAAGGACACTTGTGACAGCATGTTGGGCTCAATGCAGATAATCCAGGATTAGCTCCTCATCTCAGAATCCTTAACTTAATCACATCTTTGCAAAGATCTGTTTTCCAAATAAGGTAACGTTCAAAGATTCTAGGGATTTGGTGTGGATATCTTTCGGGAGCTATTTTTTTTCTACTTAATGCAAAGAGTAAAACTCTCAGAGACTTCTGGCCCCTCCTAAGGTTGAGGCTGGTAGCAAAGTGTGCAGAAGCTAGAGGCTGGATGCAAAGCTGGAAGGGGCCCAGCCCAGTGGATTACACCACTGTCCATCTGGATGAGCCAGAATCCTTGGAAACATTCTAGAAATTTCCCTCCCCCTCTCCACAATGTCCACTCCATCACTAAGTCATACAGACTTGGGGCAAAATGCTGACATGTGTTTTTTAAATGTGGAAGGTAAGCATTTCTTATGGTCTCACTATAATAAATGTGCTCATAAAACCCATTACCTAGAATGGGGCATTTCTGTCGTTCCTGAGTATCATGGCTTACTTTTTCTTTTTATAGATTTTATTTATTTATTGAGAGAGAACAAGAGAACAGGGGAGGGGCAGGGGAGAGGGAGAGAGAGAGAGAGAGAATCCCAAGCAGATTCTGCAGCCGGCATGGAGCCCAATGCGGGGCTCGATCTCACGACCCTGAGACCATGCATGACCTGAGCTGAAATCAAGAGTCAGACACTTAACCAACTGAGCCACTCAGGGGCCTCATGGCTTCCTTTTTCATGGTTGTAGTTAGCAAAGAATCCTGAATTCTTAATAATTAAAAAAAAAAGTCAATAGCTCTTGAAATCAAAATGATTGTTTTTCAGAATGCAAGCTCATGCCGTCAGCCTCCTGCCCAGAAGCATTCCGTGTTTCCCTACTGCTGTTTGATCAGCTTCTTTACCGTTGCTACAAGCCTGTGTTGGCGCATGGGATAGCTACGAGCCACAGGAAGCTATTTTAACTTAAATTAACTAAAATGAAATAAAATTAAACGTGGTTCCTTGGCCACATTTCAACTGCTCGGTAGCTACACGTGACTAGTGGCTACTTCTGTGGACAGCACAGATCATAGAACATTTTCAACACCGTGGGAAGTTTTGTCGGATGACATTGGTCTACAGCCATGCTTCTCTACTCCAGCCACGAGGGTACTGATCCGTGCCGCCACAGGGATTTGGAACATGCTATCTCCTCTATCCGGGGCACTCGTTCATTTCCTCTTTTCCTAAATCCTTCTCATCTGGCCCCCAGCTCAAGCCTTCCCTTCCTTGAAGGTCAGTATTGACCCACGTCAGGTCCCACGTCACTACCTCTGTGTTCCATTGCATAATATCTTCTCCTTTGTTCATGTCACTCTTATAATTTCACACTTGTTTCTGTTTATCAGACCCAAGCCCTACAGCGGTAGAGTCTTTTTCTGTTTTCTTCTTGACATTGGATCCTGAGAATTGGGCATGTAAGAGGGGCTTAAGAGATCTTTGTGGAGTGAGTGGAAGTACTCCATAGCTCACACGGAGTGGGTGCACAGCTCTAAAAGGAACAACTTATTGTATTTTTCTGGAAAGGCAGTTAACAGAAATCACAAGCTTATTCCAGGGAAGCTGATCTGTATGCTTCTTTTTGGATGTCACGTGTTTGCCAGAACATTAAAATCTCCAGCCATTCTACCTGCCCTCCTTCCTTCTTAATCACTGTGTCATCTTTTGAATTTCCTGCTTCTCCTGCATCAGGACAGACTGAGCTGATCTTGGGAAATAACCTCCGTTCTTTCTGCTGAAATAAGTCTCCCTTTGGCATCTGGACACAGAATCCCTTCCAGAAGCAATACAAGGATGCCAAGCCCTCTCAAGCGTAGCTATTTCATTTGTGCACCACCGAATTTATATTTGGGCTAAATTCGGTGGTTATGAAGCTGTTATGAGAAAATGACACTCCCTCCTCCGTGAAAGCTCACACTGAGGTCCCCTGCAGAGGAATTTGGTGATAGTCCATTAATTATTTTCTAACGACTTGAATCCCTGTTCATTTCCTGGAGCTGTTCCTTCCTGAGCAATTCTAGAAGGTGCTGTACCAGGTGCAGAGGTGTAACAAGGTTCCCTCCCTGTCCCATCACCTATGCTAGGGTGGATGGTATTCGAGCATTTGTGGAGCCCTGGCCATCTGCACCCAGATCCTGAACAGAGGGAGGGAGGTGGGAATGGGGTGTCAGGCCCCCAGGCAAAACCCTCTCTGTTGGAAACTCAGGGTAGTGGTCCCTTTGCTCCAGCCTCAGAAGAGAGACCGAGCAGGAGTCACATTTCAGAGTCACATTATTTTCTTCCCAACTAAGAAGCTCTACATTTCTCAAGGGGAAGGATCCGCCTTGGATTTCTTTTGCTTCCGCCTCAGTATTTGGCAAAGTGCTGTGCACACAGTAAATGCTCTATAAATAATGATTCCAAGACGTCTGAACAAGTTTCCTGCTGCAAAGACGCTGTCAGGCTCCAGAACACTAGGATCAAAACTTGGTAGGGGGATTTCTTGAACACGGGAATTGCGCTGGATTTTGCTCTCAGTTAGAACGGAACTCAGGAGGCTGGTTCTCCTCGTTTTTTGAATTTCCAAATGCACTCCGTGAGGAAGAAAATTTAAAAAGCATTAGAGTGAGCCTCGATGGGGCTTGGCTTTCCATTTAAATCGGTGCACCTGCTTGGTCCATATGTCTGTTTCAGTATTCTTATCCTTGACACTGGCCTTAGAAAGAACATTTATTCAGAGTTGTTTATTGTGGTGGTAATGAGTTTGGAAAACGCTTTTTTGGATTGTTCTGTATTTCCAGTGACCAAGAAGGATCCAGGTTTAGTGGGGCCTGACATTTACATATTTGGAGGGCCAGTTTTTAAGAAAAAGAGTACAAAATTACGAATACAACATTAGGCACGAAGAGTGGCTGTTTGTTTAAAATGAGAAGAGATATCAACGAATTAAGAGTGTCTTGAGGATTTAGAGCCCTTTCTTCTGAGATGCCATATTTACCTCGAAATACGTCTTGACTGGGACTAGGCTCCCTCCCTTACTGGATTTCCTCCACACCCTATGGCTGCCAGCACCCACAGGGGAAGTCGGGGAGCCTGGGCTGACGCTTTATCAGCATCCTGGTATATCTGCCCTGGACAGGCTGGTATGCAAATCACAACCCAGAAATAATTACGTAGCACCTAGCATGTCACTTTCAAGCACATTATCTTTGGGCAGTCTTTAGGGGGCTTTATCTAACTGGACCTTCTGGATCCCCTTGGCCAGGAGCTGAGTGTGAGAACGTCAGAACAATGGCATCGAGCAGAAGTGGCTGAGGCCAAGAAGGGTGTGGGCTTTTGGAAATGGCCTTTTCTGTTCACCATTCGAATGGACTTTATTCCTGAGACCCAAGCGTTGAGCTCCTGCTGGCGGCCCGTGCTCACCATAGAATTATGTAGAATGACCAGCCTTCAGCAGACTGCTTGACTCACCGTCCAAAGCCTGTGGTTCATCATACACAGGTCATGGGCTGCTGACTGATGTCTCCCCACCACTGGGTCCCCTGGGTTCAAAGAGGACATTTCCCATTTCTTCCCTTTCTACTCATCCTCCTCCTGATCTGTTCATCTCTGTGCCCTCAAGGCCAAGGGAAGCCTACGGGAACTGTGATACAATAGTAGTGGTCGGGAGCCTCAGACCCAAAGGTGACGTCCCCAAGTGCTCCTCATTTCCTCATTTCACTTCCCAAGACAGACAAGCACTCACCCCCGGAGTCTGTCCTCCAGCTTGGAAAAAGTATCTGCTTCCATTAGCTCGTGGATCAGAGCTTGATTTTTAGGGGTAGGTGACGGGTGATGCTGCTGCTGTGTCTGTCCATTAAGAAGGAGTTTGCAAATCCAGAGAGAGGGGACTGGAGAGGCAGGTCCCGGGTCCCGAGTCCTGGCTCTACCACTCATAGCTGTGTGACCTGTGGCAAGTTACCTGACCTCTCTGTGCCTCCCTCCATCTGAAAAGCAGAGATGGCAGATGTACCCTCCTTATGTGATTTTAGTGAAGATTAAATAAATTCATTGTTATTTATGTGAGTTATTATTACTGTGATTTCTGGGACTCCATTATCACAGGGCTCTGTATGCCTCATGCTGGTGGGGAAGGAGGGCGGTGAAGAATTCTGCACAACAGCTGCTTAATTTCCCAGTTACCTGAGTTCCGCTCGCAAGGCTGAAAGCAAGAGCCTATTCTACATTCTCTAGGATGGCTCCTGCGGTAGGCTGAGCAATGGCTCCCCCCAAGGATACCCAGATCCTAATGCTGGAACCTGTGTATGTTTCCCTCTATGACCAAAGGGACTTGCAGATGTGATTGAGCTGGGGATCCGGAGAGAGGGGCGATGATCCTGGGTTGCCTGCCTATCATCACAGTATCCTTGTAAGACGGACATACAAGGGAAGAGATGCAGAGAGGAGGCGGCGGCAATGTGACCACAGGGGCAGTGATCAGAGTGAAGGGACCTGGAATTACCAGAAGCTGGAAGTGGCAGCAAATGACTGCTCCCCTAGAGCCTTAAGAGAGAACATAACCTTGCCTACACTTTGACTTTGCACATCTGGCCTCCCGGAAAGGAAGAAAATAAATTTCTGGTGTTTTAAGCCACCCAGTTTGCGGTCATCTGTTTTGGCAGCTCTAATAGAAGCGGCCACAGGCAGGTACAGCCAACGGAGCCGACAGAAAACCACCAGCCACGGAGTGGTTCTTGGCTCCATGGTTCCTGAGAGCAAGTCCAAAAGGCGTTCCCCTAAGGAAGCCCCTTTCCCACGCTCGGGAGCTGGCACTGGAGGAGGGGACTGCTAATAGGCTGGAGAAAGGTAATACTTCTCCATTCCATCCCCGATTCTGAAACCCGGCTGTGCACTAAACTCCTTCTACAGATCCGGCCGCACAAGGAAAGAAGCTCCTACAAAGATGTGAAAGCCCAGTGACAGGCAACAAGGAGGCGTTCAGCCTGATCCAACCTCAGGCTGCTACGCCCTTGCCCTGTGGCTCCCGAGAGCCAGCCCCTCACACCTGTCGCCAGTGCCCTTCGCTCCCACGGGTGCTCTCGCATACGGTGGTCCACAGTGAGCACAACGAGGCTCTTGTTCTGGGCCAGGCACTCCCCAAGCCCTGGCTTGTCCCATTTCTTGTCACGACTACCCGATTACCAATGAGGCAGGTCCACCGTTGGCCCCATTTCACAGGGGAGGAGACCCACCTGAGTTAGGGACCTGTGTGGAATTGCCTCAAGGTCACCGGCCTGGTGAGCTTTGGCTGCAGAACAGGGACAGAAATCTCAGCGACTGTTTTCTGAGACACCTCCTTACCACCACTCTGGTTGTCTGTCATCTTCCTGGCCATTGACCACCCTCTCGCTCCTTGTACTAGGGCTCTGAGCAAGGATCGCCGATGACTCCCCAGGCTCCTCCCCAGGGAGAGGAATCCATAGCCCCACGCGTGCACCAGGAGCCCATCCAAGTAGGGAGGGCATCACCGTGCACAGCCTTCACACTCAGGGGCGGGTAACCACGAAAGACATTAGCTACATGCAGCTGGGCACATAGGCACGGAATGACTTGCTTAACTGAGGTGGACATCTAAGCTAAAATAAGAAACTTGTTCCTCATGCTCCCAAGTGTGAAAAAAATAAAGATCTTATCAAAGTGGCTAGACTTATCCATTTCGCTCAGACCTTGTTGATTTTGCTTGGCTTTGAAGAATGGGCTAGACACCCGTGGCAATGA
This sequence comes from Enhydra lutris kenyoni, assembly GCF_002288905.1. NCBI lineage: Eukaryota > Metazoa > Chordata > Mammalia > Carnivora > Mustelidae > Enhydra > Enhydra lutris. The sequence continues at coordinate 5,087,925 of NW_019154141.1, read as the reverse complement.
GGAGGAACATTCCAGGAGCTGAGACAGTGACCTCAGTGGGAAACCTGCTTCTCAATCTTCTTAACAACCTTAAGACTGATCGCCCAAGATGTGAGTAGACTGGACACTCTGGAGAGGAAAGCAAGAGCCATCCCCGGTCTCTGGGATCCCCAGACTCAAGTCCAGGAACGCGCAGATCCCTTCCAGGTGGGCTACATTTCCCAGATTCTAAGCCTGGGTGCAGCGCTAAACACTGGCATGACTCCCAGACATCACTGGTAGCACACAAAGAAATTTGGAAAGAGCCACACGCTGAAAACTCTCTGGGCAAGACACAGTGGTGGGAGGACAGGAAAGGCTCTGGGAAGTCCTGCAGCCAGCCCTCCCGTCCCAAGAGCCCTTCCTGTTCACAGCACGTGTCGGCACCCTGTGGACTCCATGGTGCACATGACACATTTGGGAAACATTAAAGATCCATACCGGACCAAGGAACGCTTCCACCAACCATGACGTGATGATTCGTAGAGCTGGGGTCCCACAGCTGTTTGTCCATTTTTTCCAGCGGACCGCTGCCTCTGGAGAAGACCAGAGCTTCCCAACAAGAGGCCATTTCACTCCCTGGGGGTGTTGATACTCGGAGAACTTTTTGCAATAGAGGTGGCGGGGGAGGTGCTCAGGGAAGTGCTTAAACTCCCTTTGGTACATAGAAAAGCCGAGCACAATGGAAAATCGGCCTGAAATGTCAGGAGTGCTGACGCGGAGCGACCCCGGGCTGCAGCCATAGAATCACGAGCAGACAAGACACTTAATCCTCTGACCATGACCTGAAAATCGCCGGGATGGGCTCTGGACTCTGTGCAATTGGATATTTTCCATAGACAGCCTACAAGTCTTCCTCCGGGCCTCCCACACTCCTCCAGAATCTTCTGCGCAGCAAAAATTAAAAATGTTTCTTAATGGTTTAAAAAAAGAAACGCCGAATGGGAGTCAGCACGTACGGAGCTGTCAGAGTTATCCCAGCTTCGCAAGCCCGTGGCTAAAATGCTAACACACCTGTCCCCCACAAGAGATGCGGTATGGGTCTGTTGAAATGTCATCATTTTGGTTCTTCCCATCCTCCCATTTTGCGGTCCCCAGATAAACAGAGAGATGCCTCATGTACACACACACACACAGGACGCATGCGTAAGTGTTACACACACACACACACACACACACACACACGCGCGCTGTTAACAAATGATACTGATGTTGGCTGGACGACGGTCTTCTCTCTCCTGGACTGTTTCCCTGACTGCAGAAAACAGAAATGGGGTCTAGCGGCTGTCCTTGGAGCGGACCCAGAAAAAGAGGAACCTTAAAAATCCACACCCGGGGTCCTCTGATAATCAAAGGTAAATCAGAACATACATACTTCCAAAAAATGTTTGAGCTTTGTCTGAATGTCTGGCACACAAGGCAAGAGCATGTGAAGGACAGAGAGGTCCGAATGCAGGGAGATCGAAATGCAGGGGGTTGTAATTGGGGGTTAGGCGGGGGGCGGGGTACATGAGTTCATGGTTTGTGGGACAGTTTCTTTCTGGCTCAGCCACGGATGGAATTCTTTCCAGTCCTTGGCCTGGAGACCTAGCTTGAGTTAGGGCTCATTTGCATGGCATTCTTTTTTCCATCCGATTTACAAACTGAGAGAGTGATCGCCGACCTTGGCCTGTTTTCCTCCTCTGCACGAGCAATGACCCATGTGTAGGATAATTTATTGAGATATTTTTGTGTATTTTTGTTCTTGTGGAATTTTTCCCAACTCTGTTCCGAGGAGGTAGCTGGGCTTTGGAGTTTCCCTATCCCCGAGGCTGTTTATGACCGAGGACCAAGCAGGCAAACTTGAGACAGGCTACCCCACACCTTCTCTGGCTTTTTTCATTTTTGGTTTTTGGAAAGCCTGAACTCCATGAAGGGATACGCTGGACAGGGGAGTTTGACAGACTGTGGGATGTGCCTACCGAAGCACAAACTATTGAGGGAAGTAGACAGATTCCGAAAGCTGCTTAGGAAAGGGAAGTTGGCTGGGGTGGGGGGTATGTCTGGTCTGTTTCCTGGGGGTGACAGAAAGTGACTGCATGATGTGCCTAGGAAGGTGTGTTTCAGGTCTAGAAACCCACCCCAGCAAATAGTCCTGTGCTTATGTTTGAGCTTGGCATAGACCCAACAGAGTACCCCCCGACCCGCCCAGCCACCTGCACAAGCCCAGGTGACAAACATGGACTAGGGGCCCTCCTCACCTGTTCTGTCACCTGTGACCTTAAGTACGTCCGCCCAGCATGAAGGGGTTTGGGAAAAAGGGCTCCTGTGATGACTTGGAGTAAATAAATGTCCAACCAACCTAACAGGAAAGGGGGCTTAGAGTTTCATCTTAGATTGGATTCCTCAGAAAAAGAAACCCATCTCCCATTTCTTTCACCCTTGTGTTGGTGGACTAGAGGCAGGTTCTGCTAGAATCACAGGGTAATCCCGGGATCTCCGTGGCTTCCCACAACAGAGGCTCCTTTCTTACTCATGCTACTTGTTTCATGAAGGTCATAGCATGCTTCAGGGACCTGGCCTTGGGGATACGCCAAGATCCCAGCGGGTGGCCTTCCGAGGCCATCAGGGTCAGGAAAGAGAGGCCCTGGAGCCTTCACTACTGGCCAGGAAGTGACGTAGCTCACGTCTACTCTCCTGCCACTGGCTAGAACTGGTCCTATGGCCCCGCCTGGCTGCCGGGGAGCTGGGACACAAGGAGAGCACGTGGATGCTGGTGCCTCGCTCTCGTGGTATTAGCTCACATAGGATGTGTCTTTATTGAGTCACTAACTTGCGTTTGTGAAGAGCTTATTAGACATGTATTGTGGGGGTCCTTTGCGTGGATTCTCTTCTTCTATTTCCCCCAAGCCCTGTGAATCGATCATCCTTCCAGTCTCTGGACGGGGAAATGAAGGTCCACAAAGGGGCATAACAACGTGGTAAACGGAAAAGACGAAGGAACAGCCTGGGTGTCTGACCCGAGCCTTTTCTGCTCTTCCCCAGAGTTGGCAGGGAAAGTGATGCTTTGTCAAGGACTTATTTAGCCAACCGATGGGGTCCCCATAAAGATCAGGGAGAGGGTGGCGAGAACGCCAGCCACACGGGCTTATCTGTCCGCTTTTGGGAAAGCAACAAAGGTATCAAGATTTCAGTGAGACTTTGCCGAATGGGCTGATTTCTCAACACAAACTCATTTCTCTCTGGCTGAAACACAATCACTTCCCCCTCTCCGAGCTGGGTTCATGCTATGTTGCAACAGACCGCTTGTTTTCACTCGGGGCTGACTGGTCCCCCACCCCATCCTGACCTCCTGGGGTCACTGCTCTGGCTCAGCGGTTGAGTAAGACCTACCCAGCATGACAGGGGCTTCTGAGCTGGAGGGGACCCGAAGCAGAGGAGACCTGAATCCCAAGAGGCAGATCGGCGACCGTCCCCGGTGCTGCTGCGATTAAACCCAAGCCTGGAATCAGAACATGGGCGAGGGATTTGACCATCACCGATTTTTCCCCCCTGATTATAAAAGCAAACACTTTTTTGGTGGCATAAAGATAACACAGACAGGTCTAGAGGGCATCACAATGGATGAGTTGAGCTATTTTTACAGCTTTTGGTGCTTACCACCAACTCGCCCTCCGGGAAGCCCACACGATCTGTGTGTCCATGGCTGAGGGCTGGGAGCATTTCGGCCTGGCCCACCCCCAGAGTGCGATGCAAGGGGTCACTCTGAGAACACAGCCCCCAGGCCTCCTGCTCTCGACTCCAGTTTCAGCTATGTTGCCAGGACCCGATCTCAGATAGGAGGTGAAGTTCAAGTCAGTGTTGAATTTCGGCCTTGGAAATCCAGTTTCTGGTGTAACCTCCCCTCTCCCCCCGCCTCCCCCCCTCCGCCGCCTTTCTCCTCCACCGAAGATGCGTACAATAATAGTACTTCTCTTACGGGGTGGTTGTGAGGATTAAGTGGGATAGTTTGGGAAGGAGGCAGCGCGGCCATCCTCTCCCCACCGCCGGAATAAGGATTTCTCGGGTGTCAGCTAGGACCACTGTCACCGACCCGCGGGAGGCTTTGTTGCAAGGGAAAGGTCTGCAGTGAGCAGAGAGCAGTCTGTTTAACTGGCTTAAGAAATGCTTGTGGAAAGAGAAAAGAGGAGAAAAAATAAAGTCATTTCTGGAATCTGCAGGATTCCTGTCATTTCAAGTCATGTCATTGGGCAAACATTAGCTGACCGGTTTTTACTCCGAAGCATGTGTGTGGGGTGGGAAGCGATGTGATCTCTGAAAGAGGTAGGCTAATGGCACCGGGACCCAGTTCCGTGTTCTGTCCGTCCGCAAGCACTAGGTGTCCGACGTCCGAGTGACCATGGAGAAATCCATCCATGCATTTTCTGTCTCCAGAAGCACCAGATGTGGCCAAGGCAAGCCAGGGAGCTGGCTGGGCTGGAGGCCCTGGTGCTCTTCCCGTGGCTGTGGGACCTGTCAAGGCTGCTGCTGCTTCATCAACTGAGACTCCCACGTAACTGGATAAGGCTGGCGATGGACACGTGGCAAGTCACCCACATCGAACGTAAAAGAATAACCAATGAGTGGTCCTTCCCCTGTTGGAGACTCAGTGCCATATGCACCAGGCACCACACTCAAGGCGTTACGTATGTGACCTCACTCTGCCCTCCAGTGCCCTCAGGGTGGGTATTCTGGGCCACACTGCTAACGAGGACACCAGGTCTCCAGAAGACAGGCCTCGGGCCTCTGGCGACTCGTGACAGAGCCAGGATTTCAATCCAGAACTGCCTGCTCACAGAGCCTCTGACGTACTCTTTTTCTCATTCATGCACCAGACACTTATTAAGCACCTACTGTGTACAAACCGGCCTTTTAGATACTGACTTACATCGCCAAAGACGCAAGCAAGCCTCCATCCTCCCATTAGGCTCTGGGACGACCATAACAGATGACCACAAGTTTGGGGGCTTTCCAGAAATTGAGTGTTCTCGCCGTTCTGGAGTCTGGGAGTTTGACAGCGAGGTATCAGTGAGTGTCTGCTCCTTCAGGGGGCAGGGGGTGCTGCAGGGGGAGAATCAATTCTTTACTTCCTCCAGCTTCTCGTGGTTGTTGGCGTTCCCTGCCTGGGAGCCGCACCATGCTCTCTGCTTTCTTGCTCACGCTGTCTCCTCTTCTGTGTCTACGCTCCCTGTTTTTCCTTAAAACGACACTTGTTTTATCCATTCATCTGTGGATGGACATCTAGGTTCTTTCTATAGTTTGGCTATTGTGGACATTGCTGCTATAAACATTTGGGTGCACGTGCCCCTTCGGATCACTACATTGTATCTTTGGGGTAAATATCCAGTAGTGCGATTGCTGGGTCATAGGGTAGCTCTAGATGTGGTATATATATATATACAAAGGAATACTATGCAGTCATCAAAAGAAATGAAATCTTGCCATTTGTGATGACGTGGTTGGAACTAGAGGGTATTATGCTTAGCGAAGTAAGTCAATCGGAGAAAGACAACTGTCATATGATCTCCCTGATATGAGGAAGTGGAGATGCAACGTGGGGGGTTTGGAGGGTAGGAAAAGAATAAATGAAACAAGATGGGATTGGGAGGGAAACAAACCATAAGAGACTCTTAATCTCACAAAACAAAGTGAGGGTGGCCAGGGGGAGGGGCGTCAGGAGAGGGTGGTGGGGTTATGGACATTGGGGAGGGTATGTGGTATGGTGAGTGCTGTGAGGTGTGTAAACCTGGTGATTCACAGACCTGTACTCCTGGGGCTAATAATACATTACATGTTTATTAAAAAAATAAAAAAAATTATATATATAAAAAAAGGAAAATGTAAGAACATATACAAGTTCTAACAGATTGTTATCACTTGGATGAAGTAAAAAAGTGTGAGAATAAAAAAAAAAGGACACTTGTTTTAGGATTAGGATACACCCAGATTACCCAGGATGATTTCCTCATCTCCAGATCCTTCACATAATGGCATCTACAAAGACTTTTTTCCTTTCCCAAGTAAGATGCCCGTGACAGATTCAGGGGAGAGGACGTGAATGTATCCATTCAATTAAAACCTTGTGATCTAGTGAGGTTAAATGCTGAGCTTATCAATAAGCAAGAAGGTGTTAAGTTCTGTTAAGAGGCCTGATGAAAACGAGGCAGGAGCCAGCAAATGAGGCCCTGGGACCCCTTTAGGTCACTGGGACAGGAAAACCCCCTGTGGGTGGGGAGCTCTGAAAGGAGACCCGAAGGGCAAGAAGAAGCCGGCTGGTTTTCTGGGGCCTAATTGTTCTGGCCCATCTGCTTGATTTTTTTGTTTTTTTTTGTTTTTTTTTTTAAATACATAATGAAAAACTGATGTTTTTGGCTGAGTGGATCCTGCCAGGGAAGTCAGGAAGAAGCATTTTCATAGATGCAGATAAAATAGTTTTCCTGATCACAGATTACAAGTAACCTTAACAGATCACTAGCTCCATCATTGCCAGAAAGAAAGGCGGCAGCACGATTGTCATAAATCCAAGCTCATCACTCCTGGCTGACCTCCTCAGACCTTTTAATGGATTTACAGCTCATAACAGAACAGAAGGCCACCTCGTTCGGTTACATTTTGCAATGAGTTTAACCCACAGGGGCCACGACTAAATTCTACTGCTCAGATTAGGCATTCTGTGGTGGCTTTGATGGTTTTTTAATATCGAAGGTGGGCATTCGGTTATAATGTCTTTTAATATTTTTCCAGCCCCCAATTTTGCAGTCACATGCCACAGCATATGGCTGGGTGGCATTGATTACCCTTTGACCCACCTGTCGTAGCAGCTCCAGAAGTATTGTGTGAGGAGGATCCAGCCTGCCCTTGGACCTTTGGCTCCTCGCTGGACGGAGGTCGGTGGCTTTGAATCCACTCACCCATCCTGTTGGACCATGCGACCTTGCCACAGAGCCTTCTGTTCCTACTTCCAGGTTTAGCCAACTGCCTAGTCTCCCTCTCTGCGCTGAATGATAACCCTGAGAAGCTCCCTCCCTGAGCTCCCGGGCAATTTATCATAAATATAATGCCCCTCGACATCGATCAGAAGCTCTGCTGTGGGGCTCTGCTGGGTGGCTCGGCCGGTGAAGCGTCCGCCTTCCACTCAGGTCATGATCCTGGGTCATGGGATTGAGTCCCACTTTGGGCTCCCTGCTCAGTGGGGAGCCTGCTTCTCCCTCTCCCTCTGCCCCCACCCTCCCCACCCCGCTGGTGCTCTCTCTCTTGCTCACTCTTTCAAATAAATATTTTAAAAAAAAGCAGCTCTTGGGGCGCCTGGGTGGCTCAGTGGGTTAAAGCCTCTGCCTTCGGCTTAGGTCATGGTCCCAGGGTCCTGGGATGGAACCCCATATCGGGCTCTCTGCTCAGCAGGGAGCCTGCTTCCTCCTCTCTCTCTCTGCCTGCCTCTCTGCCTACTTGTGATCTCTGTCTGTCAAATAAATAAATAAAATCTTTAAAAAAGCAGCTCTGCTAAAACAGTGGACTTGTTGGAAGGCTGCCCAAAGGAGATGCCTTTTACTTGTTTCTCTGGAACCTCAATGCTGTCAATTTTCTCCTTCATTAAGACAGGCCAGCAGGCCTGCGAGCCGGGCCTGGGCTGCACAGGGCCCTCGGGGTCAGGACCGTATGGACTTGCTGCGGGGACACGGCGCCGCTTGTGCTGGGGAAGGTGGAGGCTCTGGTCCTTCTACCACATGGTGTCCTCTGAGGTGCAGGATGTGAGGGAGGAGGAGAACAGGGAATTTCCAGGAATCCCTGTGTCCTCCCTGGGCCATAGGCTAGCTCCTGCCCTAGAGACATGACTAGTGGTTCTCCTGAGTGCAGCTAACTCGGGGGCCGGCAGGTTTTCACAGAGGTGTTCTGAGACGTTCCTCCCTCTAGGCCCCATGGGTCTTATTTTCCCTTTGACTTGTTTTGCTCAACTATTTTATATTTATTTTACCATGAGGCATATCATAATTGTCTTTATGATATATTTAAAAGATTATCTACTAGATGATGTTTTATTTTTAAACATTTTTTTACAGGGGCGCCTGGGTGGCTCTCTGGGTTAAAGCCTCTGCCTTCGGCTCAGGTCATGATCCTGGGGTCCTGGGATAAAGCCCCGCATCGGGTTCTATGCTCAGCGAGGAGCCTGCTTCCCTCCTCTCTCTCTGCCTGCCTCTCTGCTTACTTGTGACCTCTGTCAAATAAAATCTTTAAAAATTTTTTTTTTTACAATAAAACCATGGTCACTCACGGCCTTTGTATTCATAACAGAACGGGCCTGCAGTGGCCTGCAGGGTGGTCTCCCAAAAGACCTCATGTCCACGACCTAATCCCTGGGACCTGTGAACGGTACCTTATTTGGAAATAGAGTCTGTGCAGATGTAATAAAGTTAAGGATTTTGAGATGAGATGGTCTTTCATCATCCATGGGCGCCCCACATCCAATGGCACGTGTCCTTCCAGGAGAGACACAGGAAGCAGAGAGGACCCATGGGCACAGAGACAGAAGAGGAGGTGACGGGACCATGGAGGCAGGGTTGAGAGTGATGTGGCCACAAATCAGAGAACGCTGGCAGTCACGACGAGTTGAAAGAGACAAAGAGCTGGTTCTTCCCCAGAGCCTCTGGACAGAGCACCGCGCCCTCTGCCAAGTGACCCCTGCATTTCAGAGTCAGCCTCCAGAATTGTGAAAGAACACATTTGTTACAGGACACGAATGCCAGTGACTGAATTCCCTTCTCAGAACTTGCTCAGGAAACGCTAACTTCCAGTGGCTTAGCGATGTGACTTCCCGAGAAGTGGGAGATCGATCTCCCCAAGTGTTCTCTGCCAAGGGGCCCGGGCCACTGAGCGACATGGTGTGTGGCATGAAAATCCGTCCTTGATGGTCTGTTTCATTTCCTGACAGCAAATTATCCTAGATGACCTCCTTTCTCACTCTGACATTATAATGACACAATGATTGTGATGATGATAAACACAGCACATACATTTTTCCCTGTGTTGCTTGGATGCCATTGCACTGAGGGAGTTTTTGCAAATTTCAGCAGAGGGTTTTCCAGAAGGCGTGGCCTCTGAGGGTCCCGGTATAAGACAGCACTTTTCTTCCCAGGGGTCATACACGGAGTCTGCTGCCTGAGGCTGGTGCCAAGGATACTGCTTTATATCCAAAGACAGACTGACTGGGTGTCTTTCCATGGGGACACTCGGTCAGTCTCTTACTGGCTGTAAAGACCCGTCTTTTTCTACAGTGAACTAATTACAACTGTTGAAAGAGCTTCAAGAAGGGGTGCCTGCCTGGGTGGGTCATTTGGTTAAGCGTCTGCCTTCGGCTCAGGTCTTGACCCCAGGGTCCTGGGATCGAGTCCCACATCGGGCTCTCTGCTCAATTTGGATCCTCTTGTCCCTCTCCCTCTGCCGCTCCCCCTGCTTATCTGCTCCTGCTCTCCCTCTGTTGAATAAATAAATAAAATCTTAAAAAATAAATAAATAAAAGAGCTTCAAGATGTAGAATGGATTCTACACATTCATGCCTCTAATCATATTAACAGTTATTATCAGAAATGCCCTAGAGATAAGTGAACGGATAAAGGTCTTTGGAAATTTCCTTATAAAATACAGGCCCTTAATATACCTGAGAAGTGAAGACAAATTTTCATCATTGTTCTAAATATTACATTGGTTCATAGAAAAGGAAGTGTTTAAAAATTTTCAAAGCAAGGAACACCTGGGTGGCTCAGTCGGTGAAGCATCTGCCTTCAGCTCAGGTCATGATCCCAGGGTCCTGGGACAGAACCCCTTATCGGGCTCCTTGCTCGGTGAGGAGACTGTTTCTCCCTCTCCCTCTGCCCCTCCCCCTGCTTGTGCTATCTCTCTTTCTTTCTGACAAATAAATAAAATCTTAAAAAAAATTTACAAAACAAGTTTTAAACACCTGGTGAGAGGATGCTGTGTCCTCAACCCATTCGGTCAGAGTGTTCATGGTCTTGGGGACGATTAGGACCATCGTGGGAGGGTTGCAGGGGGACAGAGAGACCAGTATCCTCTTCAGACCTCAAAAATGGTCTCCAGAACAAGGGGAGCTTCAAGTCTGTCCGTAAACAGGTCTGAACGAAGAGCCAAACAAGCCCTTGACTGTAAGTGGGGATGGAGGCTGTGTCGTCTGGGACTGAGGGAGTTTTCAAGGGCTTAGAAAGGGAGGCCCAGAGGCTTTATGAAGCTGGAAGAACTACGCCGCCGGGAGGTGGGGACCATTTCAGCGACGACTGCTGGTGCCCCAGGAGCTGAGGTGGAGGCAGGCCCAAGCCAGCAGATCAGCCACAACACCTCCCCATCAGCTGGCCTCTGTATTCGTCTGCTCAGGCTGCTGTAACAAAACACCTCAGACTGGTGTGGTTTAAACAATAGATATTTATTTCTCACAGTTCTGGAGGCTAGAAGTCCAAGATCAAGGTGTCAGCGGACGTGGGTTCTCCCAAGGCCTGTCTCCATGGCTTGAAGGTGGCCGCCTTCTCCCTGTGTCCTCATAGGGCCTTCCTCTGTGCATAGGTATCCCTCCTGTCTCTCTGTCTTCCTTCAAGGACATGGGGCATAGTGGCTTAAGGCCCCACCCTTGTGACCTCATTTAATCTTAATCTTAATTATCCATCTCCCAAAAACAGTCACGTCCTGAGGTGTACTGCAGGTTAGAACTTGAACGTACGACTTTTGCGGCAACATGTTTCAGTCCATAGCGGCGTCATTCGATTTTGGAGGGTTATGTTAGACGTCTTTCTCACTGACATATGGGGCAGGCTCTTGCCACTTGGAGCCACCGGCACACTGCCTGACAACTCACCAGCAAAGGGGACCTGCTCTGAGCCTTGCTCAGGGGAACAGTACTAAGTTATTAGACTGCCTCTTTTCTGATGGCCAGGAGACCTGAATCTCCCCAGATGGCCTTTGATGTATCTAAGCAGAAATGATACTTAGGAAGCTCTAGCCAGGACTTCCAGGGGCTGTGCACACATCTCCTCTCTCTTGATAACCTGCTACCACCATGTGACGAATCCTGGACTAGCTGACTGGGGAATGACAGGCCGTGGACAGCCACAATCATCTCAGCCAAGGTCCCAGACAGGGAACCCCAAGGAAGAGGACACATCCAGGATCAGTAGAACATACACAACAGCAGACCACGGATGTCTCAGGGAGCCCAGCAGAGGCCAGAAGAAGGCTTAGCTGAGCCCAGCCCAAACTGCTAACCTGCAGAATCATGAGCTAATAAATGGTTTTTGTCATTGTTCTTTTTTTCTTTTTTTTAATGGTTCTTGTTTTAAGTCACTCCATTTTGGAATGATTTGTTGTGCAGCAAAGTAAGCAGTGTACAAGCCCTAAAAGATGCTCTCTTATGCTCAAGTAGCCGGAAGCATTGGCAAAGCTGTGGTCATTATCAAGTGCCATGCTCTCATTACGGACAACAGCTGGGGGTGGCGTGGGGGCAGGGGTAGGGGGCTTGGGTTCTAGGCACATCAATTTGAGAGAAAAGAGGAAAACACATTTACTCTATTTCCACACATTCCAGATCAGTGGTTTTCAAAATTCTTCTAGAAGTGGAACCTTCCTTACAAAAGAAATCTTACCCAGTATTGCCAAAAAAGAAACAATATTAATAATTTATCATTATAAATCTAATAGGGTAAAATATGTAAACTCATTTTTAAAAAGCCAACCAATAAAAATGAGAGGGATAACAGGATTATGAACTCAAGCATTCAAACTTGGGGGCAATGGAAGACAGACATCGTCTTATTTCAGAACCTGATTAATTTCTAACACCTTGTTTTGGTAACAGTACAAAAAAATCCTGATATACACACAGATTTTAGCAGCGCACCTTGCAATCTCAGAATACTCCTCAATTAAACAAAGATAGAAGAAGCCATCTGTCCCCACGAACCACCTACCACAGACTCAGTGGGCTGCCATGTGCAAAACACAATCGGTGTGAGTTTTCTCATCTTAAGATCATCTTAAATTACCCTCTTTCAAGATGAAAATTAATCAATCATTTGCAGAACCCGAGAAACGCCTCTCAAAACCCTAGAAGTTCATGGAGCACACTTGGAAAATACCCCATATTTTCGCTCTGACAGACTTCGAAGAAGAAATCTTGGTCAAAGATGCACCATACTTGGAAAACAGAGCAGCAAGGAGCCTTCAGGGACCACAACTCAACCCTCTTCGTTTCTGAAAGAAGGTAGGATCGACACACTGGTGTCGTGGCTCCAAGCGGAATATCTTGTCGGGAAACAGAGAATGAGCCTATGAATGAACGGGGCCCACATCAGTTTCTTCCTCGGGCTCCCGTGAAGGGAGTGAGGTTGATTTAAGCCCACATACAAAGATGCCTCGCTTCTTGGGAGGCTTTTAATGGTTGGTATAAAAAGTCTGCACGTGTTAGGAATTTGTTATGAATGAATTTGGTTTTATTTTTTATTATGATTTTTAAAAGATTTATTTATTTATTTGAGAGAGAGAGAGACAGCAGAGCACGAGAGAGCAAACACCAGCTGGGGTGGAGGGGAGTTGAAGAGCAGAAGGAGAGGGAGAGGGAGAGGGAGAGGGGGAAGCAGACTCCCAGCTGAGCAGGGAGCCCCCATGCGGGACTCCATCCCAGGACGCTGGGATCATGACCTGAGCCAAAGGCAGACAGATGCCTGACCAACTGAGCCACCAAGGAGCCCCAAATTTGATTTTAAAAAGCGTTAATTAAAACTCCAGAACAGTGTCTACAGGAGTCAAAAAGGGCCCTACGCTTAAGCTGAGACCCTTTCCAGCATCACTGGTCAGGGCAGTTCCTCCAGGACCCCTACTGCCTGTCCACCCAGTGTCATTCTGGGGGACTGCCCTTCCCCACACTGAGCTACCTGGCGGACAGGTGTTTCCAATAGCTCCGCCTCCCTGACATCAGTGATTGGTTGCGGCGTGGGCAGCCCCCTCAAAGGTGGGCCCATCACAGCCTTCTACAGCCGGGTGTTTTCTCAGAATGGGCCAATCGGCATCTCTGTTCAGACTCTTTCTTTTTGGAAATTGGAGAAACCCTTTTCTGTCTGGTCCTAGGACGGACTGTGGACTGTCGGGAGGCGAAGCTGCAGGAGGGGATCCAAACTGGGGAGACAGAAAGGACAGCTGCCCTTGCTGAGTTTTGGTTACTGGAGTCTCATTTTCTTTTCCAGCTCGCATTACTTTGAGTTGGGTCTCTGTCACTTGAAACCAAAGTGTACTTTCCAAAAATGATAATAAGCATTTGCACAGAATGCAAATTCGGTGTCAAATTTAAGGGAAACATAGACTTCATCACTTGAACTCAGTGGGGTCCAGTGACCCAGTTAAAAATCCCCTGCAGCAGAACAGCGGTTAATAAAGGGGCTTGATTTGATGGTGGAGCTGCCGTTGGTCCTTCTCTAGCGTCTCTGACGGCTCCGAGGGGCGCGGGATGCGTAAAAAGCAGCTACAGGTTGTACATCTTCTTAACTCAGAGCGAAAACCACGAGCTGAGCTGTTACATGCAGATAAATACACTATTGCTACAGAATTTGCAACTGTTCAGCCACGGAAGAAAATGAGTCAGAAAGAGAAAACTCCTATTTGAGCTGATGAAACGGAGACCCCGCGAGCCACTTGGATCGGCCAGGAGAGACCACTTGTCCCTGCGTTTACACTCTTCGCTGCCCTCAGCATCATCAGACGTATTTCGCTTTGACCCACGAAGCTTGCCCAGGTACCGAGAGCACGTTTGCTCTCTGAGTTCTGTGCATGGCTTCTGGGGGCCAGACAGCACGGATGTTCTCCTGCCAGCAGAGATCTTCTCTAACCTACAAACGTCTTCCAAGTTTTCTAAAATTCCACCTCTTCCCGGGCCAGCCTTTTTTAACAGCCCCGCTTCTCGGTCCACGGGCCCCTGTGCCAACACTCCTTAAGCTTCTCTTTTACTCTCCATATTTTGCTGAGTTTTATTACAGGTTCTTGGCTGATTCTCCGCTCTTCTCGATTCCCTGTGGCTTCCCAAATGGAACCGGTCTGTTACTAGGGGATCCAATAAATTAGACATTTTTCTGACTCTTAACTTTGCCTCTTGCCCAAACCAAATTCTACTGGCCGCCCCCAGGGCTTGGCCTCCAAAGTCCTGGATGCCAGCATCTCCCCAGTTCTCAAACTCAGTCTGTCCTGATTTCACATTTCAACCCCAGGACATTCTACCAAGGGACAGGGCACAAGAAGAGGGACGCCTTTCTTGTTGTTATTTTCTCCTCGCCGTGGCTTCCATGACACGTGTCTATGTGCGCGCCTCTAACAACAGACTCACAGTTGCTCCACTGCCTCGAGAATTCTGTCCCACTCAAGTGGCACCCGTTGAGAACGGTACCTCCACTCGGTTTTCTGTCGCATGCAAGCCTCCTTCAGCGGAACCACGGGCTCTTGTCAGCCTCGCGCTTAACGAATAATCACAAGAAAAACACACGTCGGCATCTGCCAAGGGGCAGTGCCAGGAATGATTTGGCGAAGTCAGGGTCTCGGTGCTTCCCACGTGCTTTCAGGCAAGACTTCTTGGCTGTGCTTCCTCAGAGAACAGGAAGCTAAGGAAATTCCCTCTTCCTGGCACCTGACACCTTCTCAACTTTCCTTCAGGGCTTTTTTTTTTTTTTTTTTAAGATTTTATTTATTTATTTGACATGGAGAGAGAGAGATCACAAGTAGGCAGAGAGGCAGGCAGAGAGAGAGGAAGGGAATCAGGCTCCCCGCTGAGCAGAGAACCTGATGTGGGGCTCGGACCCAGGACCCTGAGATCATGACCCGAGCTGAAGGCAGAGGCTTTAACCCACTGAGCCACCCAGGTGCCCCCACCTCCTTTTAAAATTGACTTTATTTAAGGTATTGCAATGAAGAGAACACCCAGCCCAGATCCAAATTTTAGGATCTCTAAGTAGGGTAGTTTTGTCTTAGACTATAGGGAGGGGTAGGAAGTTACAGGTGGAGTGATTTTGCAGTTGGTGTTGTTTTGGTTCGAGGCCTTTTCTTTATGGGATGCAACAGGCCATTTCCTAACAGCCCCCCAATACTGATGTTGTCTGTTCCCAATTATTTGCTCCGCAGTATTTCTTCTGATTCCGCCCCCCCCCCCGGGGTGACCCCATGGGAAACCAGAAGACCACACGCAAACTGGGGGCTTTTCATGCCAGGAGCAACAGAAGCATGCTGTGCACTCTCACACGCAGCTACAGACGTGAAAAATAATGTGGTGCTCTAAGGGGAGGGTGAGTACAGTCAGGGAGGGACCAGAGTGGCTGGAGGTAGTCGGAAAAGCCTTTCCAGAAGAGGGAAAGTGAGGCCCTGTGGACTTCAAAGGATGCACAGCAGAGGAGCTGATGGCTGGGACTACATTCTGGATCCAGACCCTCTGGGTCCAAAGCCCACCTGAGGTTTGCTGGCGACGTGACTTTGGAAGGCAAGGTAAGCAATCTTCTTGTCCCCAGTTTCTTCTATGAAATGGAACAAGCAGCCCTACTGTATATTCGTTTGCTACAGCTGTGTAACAAACTATCATGAACCCTACTGGCTTAAAGTTGCGCCCATCTGTTAGCTCACGGAGTTGGTGTTCAGCTGTGTTCTCCGTGCCAGCTTTGCAAGGCTGGTGTTCAGCTGTCGACCAGGCTGAGTTCTTGTCTGGAGACTCTGGGGCAAAATCTGCTTCTGAGCTCATTCTTGTTGTTGGCAGAATTCATTTCCTTGTGGTTTGGGGACTGATGGCCCTGTTTCCCTGCAGGCCATCTCCTGAGGACCAATCTTAACTCCTAAGTGTCCCCTGCCATGCGGTCCCCTCCATCGTCAAGTCGGCATCAGACCCGTATTATACTCTGAATCTCTGACTTTCTTTTCTTCCATCAGCTGGAGAAAACTCCCTCCTTTTTTATCTTTTTTAATTAATTCATTTATTTGAGAGAAAGAGAGTATGTGTGTGTGCACCAGCTTGGGGAGGGGCAGAGGGAGAGGGAGAGAGAATCCTTAAGTAGACTCCATGCCGAGCAGAGAGCCCGATGCGGGGCTTGATCCCAGAACCCTGAGATCATGACCTGAACCGAACCCTCAACTGACTGAGCCACTCAGGTGCTCCAAAGCTCCCCCCTTTTAAAGGGCTGCTGTGATCAGGTCAGGCATACTTGGATAATCTCTCTCTCTCAAGGTCAACTCATCAGGGACCTTTATTACATCTGTGAAATTCTTTAAAGCAGTTCCCAGGTTAGCACCTGGTTGAATAATGAAGACAAGTGTGTGTACACCAGGGCTGGGGACCTAACGGGGCCATCTTGCAATTCTGTCCACCGTACGCACTTGCTTCTAAGGAAACTGTAAAGCCCAAGTTAGCAAGTTTCTGAGAAGTACTGGGGCCAGATCAAGAACGTTTCAGGTAAGGGGTTTTGGGTAAATAGTTAGGCAGTTGAGTTCCCAGGACTGATGAGAACTTCCCACGGTGAAAAGAGAGTGTTAAGGGCTGGGAACAAGAGAACAGCTGACAAACGTCCTCCCGCGCTTGGCCGAGGGTTTCATTTTGATACACTCGGGACACAGGAAGTACCCGTACTCCTCGGACGAACACCACGTAAGTCTTTGCTGTGGTCATGGCGGTAAAGACCGAGCTCTGGAAGGAGGAAGAAGGGACCCGAAAACGGCCTCTGGATTAGCCCTCTCAGAAACCATCTGTTTGGAGTTTGTGGCTCTGAGGAGAGTGGAGAGGTTTCCTCTAGCTACAAGTCCAGGGATGCAGAAACTGCTAAAATAATAGGTCTTCCGAAATCAGTCAAACAAAGCTCTAATTGGAAAAGAGAGATGGAAGTCAGGGTCCCCACTCCCTCTGCTAACCACACACAGGTCTGGTCGAGGTCTGTGTGCAGACCAAAGGAGGCTGTTTCCTTTCTTAGCCTGGCATCACTGATGGAAGAATCGGACAAAGGCCCAAGATCCTGGTGATTCTGGGAGAAAGGCAAGTGGCCACCATCCAGAAGGAAAAAGCTGGACATGTAGCTGCTTTGCAAGTTGAGTTGCCCGCCCCCGATCTATGTTCCTTATGGTCTGGGGCCGGCTTGAGACCAGCAGGAAGGAGACAAAGGGGCAGGTGAGGAGAGAGACCGAGGGGGTGAGAATAAAAAGATTGTATTTTTCATTCCACAGATGCCATGGTGGGAAGAAGCCTGGCCTTCAAATCCCCCTAGACCAACCAGTTCTCATTTCCAGCTGACTTCTTTTTCATCACCCCTGGCTCCTTTTCCCCTCCCCTCCCCTCCACCACCCCGCCGCCCCTCCTCTATCTGCCCTGCCTTCTGGATCTTCTCAAAGCTTCCCCAGAAAGACTTGAGCCAATTTACTCCCCTTAAACAACTGTCATCTTTGAAAAGCTGCCCAGTCTCTTTGCTGTGATTTTCAAAGGGAAACTCAGGGCTAGGCTTGCTTTCGGTGACAGCAAGTAGGTAGGAGGAGAGGGAAAGACAGGTGCTTCCTGTCCCTGGGCTGGTGGGAAAAACACAGATACACACATCCAGGCTTCTGAGAAATGCTGATGCTGTAATTGTAGGAAAAGACAGCCTTTCCCATACCTGAGGGAACGTCAAGGAAGAAAAGCAGAGAGTAGGGAATTTGTATTTGTGTGCTAGCTGATGGAGTTTCAACACTGGTGGGGTTGGAGGGGGATGACCCTGTTTGACCTTGACTGTCAAGACCAGAGGGTTACGGAGGGACCAACCAAAGATCCGTGGGCAAAGGGCCAGGCCAAGCTGGTCACTTGTGACATGTCAAAGGACAGATGTTGTCTGGCTTGGGCAGCCTGTCGGAAGAGAAGAAACCGAGTCCACCGGCCCAGGAAGCCGCATTTCTAGGAGGTAGAGGAGAGCAACAAGGTGAGCGGTTACCTGTGCCCCAGGTAAGCCCTGCCTTCCGGCCTCGTCTGGCTGGTTGATATCTGGCCTGAAGTCCTGCAGACTACACTCCCCTCGCTCCTCGAGCACTCTTGGCTTTTTGCTACTCAAGACAGGTGCCAAAGGGGTCATCGTGCCTGAGAGAGCCTGGAGTTGCCTCCCTCGTTGTGATCAGCGACCAACGACCTGACAGAAACACTTTCCCTGATTGCATTTTTAGCTTGGATTGTGCCACATTTAGTTCCGTTTTGAGGGAGGAAGGAGAGGACGGGAGGGAGGAACAGTGGGTAGGGGAAGTTTGCAGAACACCCTGAATGTCAGCCCAGGAGACTCTACGGAACACACAGCATATCTTTTGCATTTGAACTTCACCTGATCTTGACATGCAATTAACAAAGACTGATGGGAAACCTGAAACATTCAAAATGATGTCTAAGCTCCACCTTCCACCCAAATCAAAAAGGAATGTGCTGGGAGAGAAAAAACAAAAACAAAAACACCAGACAAACAACAACCAGGTCGTTCCCTACCTCCTGTTGGTAATGAGCTCACGTTGTTAGAAAGATACCTTCCAACTTCATACCATGACTTGTTAGCGTGGTGGTTAAGAAAAAACTATATTACTCAGACTAACGGTCGCTTCTGGGCAAGGGGTGAAGAATGCTGATTTGGCTTTTCTCACTACCTGAAACCCTCCTGGTGTGGCAGATGGCTTGCTGCTACAATTATTTTGGATAGCAGTTAATGGTAGGTAATTATTGGCACGGTGGCATCCGTAGAGCTCTATAACTCTAGTTTTTAAATACTGGCTGGGTTGCGGCTGTAAACAAGGAGGGCTTGTCCGTGCAAGGGAGACACAACTAGTAAGGTCATTCGCTGTTTCTTCCTTTGCTGTCTAAGTATTTGCTTGCACAGAACTCTGGGGCCTTCCTTGGCCCGGGGTAGCCAGAGAAGCACACAGCAGCATGGGTGCGGGCTTCACTGAAACTTCCATGTGCTTTCTAGTCATCAGCCCACTCTCTGGCTTCAGGTAATGAGTTACTCTCTCTGACAACAGAACTCTGGGCGTGCTTCAAATTCACACTGGCCACTGAGTCCTCCACGTTTGTTCTTCTTCTTCTTCTTCTTTTTTTTTAAAGATTTATTTTATTTATTTATTTGACAGACAGAGATCACAAGTCGGCGAGAGGCAGGCAGAGAGAGAGAGGAGGAAGCAGGCTCCTCACAGAGGAGAGAGCCCGATGTGGGGCTCGATCCCAGGACTCCGGGATCATGACCTGAGCTGAAGGCAGCAGCTTAATCCACTGAGCCACCCAGCGCCCTCCACGTTTGTTCTTAACCTTGATGTACGTAATAGGGCATAGGCTTATTAGAATCCTCCCGCTGACGTTTGCCATACAGGTCTGGTGAAGGCAGGTGTTCTTTGCAATCCTAGGTCAAGTTTCAACCCTCGAGAATGCAGCTTCCTCTCCTGCTTCAGCCCACAAACCTCGCTTGAGGTCTGGAGGTAGGAAAAGGAAGAGGAAAAGAAATATCCCAGCTGTCGCATTTCAACCAACCATGCAAAACTACCCTGTTAGCTCTGAAGACAGCAAGGTCAGCAGCCCCCATGGGTCGACCCTCTGTTAAATGACCAAAATCATTTCTGTCCAGGAAATGTGTGTTTGTGACACACGATGGCGTAGAAATCAAGCTCAAAAATCGATGGTGGGAAACGTCGGTGAGAAAGATTTTTGTGTTTCTGCCAAAAATATTCTCCTGGACTTTCCTTCAAGACCCGGAGGAACATAAGGAAGTGCAGGGCCACAGAAATGAGAATACATGAATTCTGATTACTAAAGCAAACGACTTCACCCACAGTCCCCTCATTCTGGAACCTTCCACAGATATGTAGATGATTTTCTAGGGGCAAAATTTCCTAGTCCATTGATCCCGATGCCCACATTATTGATGAAATCAAGGTAATGTTGAACAGGACAGTGTCTGAGAAACACTCTCAAATTGCCTTTTTCTTACACCCAATTAGCAATGAAATGGAGAACCACCTTTTTTCTAATCTAAAGTCATCAGCCACGGAGCTGCAAAATTCACCACAGCGATTTCAGCCAAGGGCTCTCCATTTCATCCCCTTTTGCTTTCTGAAAGTCCTCCCCTGCCTCAAGCCCCAGTCCGCCTTAGCACTACAGAATAACGAGCAAACAGTTAAACTGGGCTACCCCTGGGCAAACACCGAGATTTATGGTCTACCCATTCTCCGCAGGGACTATAAAACCCTCTGATGACATCTCATTTTGAAATCTCTTGTAGTAAGAAAAGTAATGGGTGTGGTTCAAAATGAACTCTGGATGCCAGTGATATTTAGACAAGTCTGTACTTCGAAACAGAGTTCTAGCTCATGTGAAGGTCTCTGTCATTAACCTCCATCTCAGTATTGACTATTCCTCCCACTCCAAACCACCCCCCTTCCTGCCCTTTTACAAATACGTCTTCTTAAGTGAATCCTAAATAGGTTTGGGCTCCCCCCACCATCAACCCCCAGCTACATTTTGCTTTGGATTTTTAGAAATTCCCAGGTAGCTTTCTACCTCCTCTGTGAAAGCATCAAGTCTCAGATCCGTGTCAGCCCAAATTAACCCAATGCTAAAACCACCTTCAAGTTAGAGCACCGGCTAGAGGGACAAGCCGGGTTTTAAAGAGAACAGGTTGGTGATCAGGTCGGGGAACTAACCGTTTACTTTCCGCCCCAGCTGACCTCTTGTAATCTCTGACCCGGGCAGAGGAGTAAGTTAAGAGAAAGAGCTGGGTTTTCAGGGAGTAGCATTGCTTTCTGGAAGGCACCCAGGTCCAAAGCGGAGTGCGGAATTCGAACCAGCTTTGGAGTTGCTCTATTTGGGAACCTTTTCCGGAACACCCGAGTCCAGCAGCGGCTTCCCAACATGAGGACAAGGAGAAAGAGGGGGACAACGGCCCAGGACAGTGCAGCGGGGCTAAGGGGTGAACAGGGAGCTGGAAGGGAGAGGCTGAGAGCATTTCTCCGCTGTGGGGCTGCATTGAAACTTTCTCCCCCTGAGATGCACTCGGGGCTGGACTCTGCCTTCCGCCAACAGCTGGCGGGGTCCGGGCGGGGAACACTAGCCGCGCCGGGCGCCCAGCGGAAGCTCCGGGTGGGGGCGGCGGGGCGGCGCAGCTCGCGCGGGGGGCGCCCGGGATCCTCACCTGTTCCAGCGGGCCACCTTCCTCCGGTAGTACCGCAGCGCCTCCTGGCTGGCCAGGAGCGAGTCCTCGGGCCCAAGGAGCGGCGGCTCCTCCGGGACGCGGTAGAGCTGGTGGGCGAAGAGGGCCTGCAGCTTGGAGCCGCGGCCGCTGCGCCGCTCAGCGCCGGGCCCGGCTCGGGAAAAGTTGCGAGCGGCCGCGCGGGGGTTCGGGGAGGCGGCGGCGGAGTCCTGGGCCGGGGACGAGGCGCGCCGGGCGCACGGGCAGCCCCGCGGGTCCTCTGGGGGCCGAAGCTGGCGCCGCACCTGGGGCCAGAGGTGGAAGTAGAGGTCGGCGGAGAGCAGCGCGCCCAGCAGCAGCAGGGTCAGCAGGCGGTCCCGGCGCAGCCCGGGCATGGCCCGGCCGGGGCGCGCGGGCGTCTCCGGGGACCCGGGCGGTTGCTGGGCGCCGAGGGCCGGCCGGGGTTGACGGGGCCGGCGTGCTCACCGCGGGGGATCGTCGCCCCCTTGGAGGGGTGTCGCCCCTGAACTTAGGGACCCGCGGCGTGGGGGCTCGCGGTGCTGGCGGGCGTCCCTGCTCCGCGCGGAGTGGAGACCAGAGGATGGTGCCTCTGGGCCCCTGTCTCTGGCACCTTCTCTCCCCGCGCCGCCCGCCCGGGAGCCCGCTGCAGCGAAGGGCTGGGGGGAGCGGGTGCCTGCTGCCCCCCGCGGGCGCACGGGCGGCGGGGCCGGGGGCGGCTTCGAGCGGGAGCTCGGGGAGCGGGCGGCGGCGCTCGCCTCCCGGCGGAGGAAGGCGGCTGCGGAGCCTGGGGCGTCTCTCCAGAGGATGCTGTCGCTGGGCGGCTGCGGCGACCGTTCCCGCGGCTCCTTCCGCGGATGGCGGGGACGCCCGTGCCCCCGGCTGCTCGGGGCGAGCTCGTCTGCGCGCCCGAGTCCTCGAGGCAGAGGTGACGCCGGGCCTACCCCGCCTGGCCCCGCGCCCGCCCCTCCGCCCACTCGCAGCTGGCACCTGCCTCTGGCGCAAGCTCGCCAGCCAACTCCCGGGGCCTCTGCCGGCTCTGCCCTTGCACCTTGTCACCCAGCCGGCACCTCGCGCCCATCCCCCTCGCCCCAGGCCTCCCACTTTCCCTGCTCGGGGCTCAGTCCCGGCACTTTCGGGGACTCAGGGTGTGTGTGTGTGTGTGTGCGCGCGCGCGCAACCTTTTATTTTCATTTTCCTTTTTTAGAAAAAAAAAAAACAAAAAACAATTCCCCGAAAGTGTTTCTTTAGTAAGATTTGTCATATATGTATGTGCGTGTGTGTGTGTTGTCTGTTCCCTCTTCCTATCTCCCCACCCCCCCACCCCGGGCACACACTAGGTCCACAACACCTACGTGGCCCGTGCCTGGCACCTAGTAGGCACTCGGGAAATACCCACTTAAGGAATAAAAAAGTTTGTCCTTTAAAAATAAGGCACCGATTTTACCTAGAATCTTGGTGATTTCCTGTTTGGAAGGAGTTTGATTCCAACTGTGCCTGCTCTTTACAAAGAGGAAATTTCTCCGGCACTCAAGGAGGGAGGGGCCTCCCGATGACCCCACTCTGAACTTTTGCATTTAGCTTGGTGTGAAAGTAGTCCACCCAAATGAATCACTGGACAACACATGTTAGACTTTCCCCTGATAGTTCGAGAAGTAATTTATACTCCCCCACCTCATTTCCC
The DNA here is from genome assembly GCF_002288905.1 of Enhydra lutris kenyoni. Lineage (NCBI taxonomy): Eukaryota > Metazoa > Chordata > Mammalia > Carnivora > Mustelidae > Enhydra > Enhydra lutris. The sequence goes on along the minus strand of NW_019154141.1, from coordinate 5,065,008 downwards.
TTTTGAGGAAGAGGGAGGGGGAGGGGGCAGGCCAGGCCTGGACTCCTGACTCCTCTATTTAATGGGGGAGGGCGGAGTGGGGAGGAATTGAAGTGCAAGTCTGTTGGGGGAGGCAGCCCCACTGAGCTGAATGTTCCGGAAAACTCATGTTTGCCACCAGCGCCTGCCCAGAGAGTGAAGCTGCCCATGTATGCCGATCCTACTCTTTAACCGCCTCCTTCCTTTGGCTGGAGTCAGGAATCCTCAGACACACTTTGGCTTGTGGCTTCAGAGCAGAGTTCCTTCCCCTGTGGTTCAGGGGAAGAGTCTTTGCTGTTTGCCATACCCTCATCTGTAACTGAATGTAATAATAGGACTGACCCAGTAGGGTTATTGTGTGCTTGGAACACCCCTGAGCACGTGGTAAATAAGTATGTGATATGTGTTTGCTAGAAATATTATGATTTCTCGGTTCCTGTAGCACACTGGGTTAAGTTAGATACTATTTATGAGTGGGACAAGAGTGATAAATCGTGAGAAAGGAGGATGTTGGACAGGACCTCTTTTAGGAGCATATCATGGCCTAAAAACTCAGTCCAAGTGAGAAACCCCACATTGATCCTCTTGCCACTTACTTTCCTCTCCTGGGTATTGATGTGGGAAACAAAGGCAGAAGAAAAATTATTAAATTTCCTCACTACCTATAGCCCGTTGACAAGTTCTTGAAACAGGCAGAGTGACCTTCCTCTAGGGACTCAACTGCCTCGAAGTTAATACTTTGCTAAGGGCAAAAGGCAATCTTAGCCTGGCTCCCAGGATCCTGTAAGTCTACTTTAACATATCAAATTTCCTTTAGAAATTTCTAAACCCCCCAAGATACATGTTGGCAATCATTCCCCAAGCATAGGACAGACTGATATACATCATGACTAAAGTTTTATTAGATGGTAATAAATGACCTTTTTGCAACAATAGCTAGCCCCCTTAAGGTCCTGCAAACCTTGCTTCCAAAATTCCTTAGAGACTTACACTACCCCAGACCCCCTCCCAACTTGAAAGTATATAATGGGCCACTCCTTGTGACCCCAGTGCAGCTCTTTCTGCCTACAGGTCCTGTCCCCCTGCTTTAATAAAATCACCTTTTTGCACCAAAGATTTCTCGAGAATCCTTTCTTGGCCGTTAGCTTTGAACCCTAATGTTCTTTCCTACATCAGGAAAGACAAATGGGCATTTGTCCATCTTGTTGCATGATCCCCTTTGTTTTATCTGGAATCAAATTTCAACTGCTTCCCAGTTTCTGAGAAACTTTGCAGCTCCTGATGGTCTAATTAGGTATCATGGCCCGAGGATGAAGAAGTCAGGCACTGACCAGGGTCACAGCAGCACTGGCTCTGTGGCAAGCTGGTGTGCATTTTTCTGGGCTGACAAAGGACGTGGGTAGGAAGCCATCCCCATCCCACGACTCCAGTCCTCCCCTACTCATGGGGTCATGCTCCCTTACTAGACTCTGTTGTCTGGCCTTAGCTCAGGAAACAGTATTTCTAACTTGATTAGGGATTATCTTAAGCACTTTTCCTCTGCTCTATCAAGGTCAAGGGCAAAACTGCACGTGGAAGTCAGATGTTAAGTGTGAATGAGGTTGGGGCGGGAGAGGGGAAATCCTAGGGGCAGAATTGGCCAGTCGGATGCGGGTGGCCTCAGTGTCCTCTTCCGTCTCTCAGAAATGGGTCTTGCCCTTCTGTTCCTGCTCTGACTCTCCTCATCTTGGCCCCTAGCTTCCTCATCTACATCCCTTCAGTCCACATCCAAGTTATCCCCAACTGCTGTTGACCAGAGCCTGACATTTTGTGTCAAGCCTCCCCTCGTAAATCCATCCCCACCTTTCTGTTCCCACGGGACTTCAGTGCAGTCAGAGTCTCCTCATTTGCTGCTCAGACTCTCGCAAATAGGTTCCTAACTGGTCGCCCAGATTCCAATATGGCCCCATCACAGTGCCCACCTGTGTGACGATAGAATCAAAATGTTTGCCAGAGTGAGCTTTCTAGCATGCGGGTACAACCACGATGTCCTGTTGAAAAGCCCGCACGGCTTCTCATCGCGTCTGGGTTAGGCTACTCACTGTGACGTGGTTCTTCATGGTTTGGCTTCTGCCTCCCCTTCCTGCTTCATCTCTCAGCTCTCCTACATCTTTCCGGTTTCACCCCATAATACTTTCTGCATTTCCCCCAGTGCTTCATGCTCTAGTAGACATGCCTTTATTCAAAAGTTCTTTGGCATTTCCCCACCTGGAGAATGTCTGTTGTCTGCCCAAGCTTTGGCCACGTGTCCCAATTTCTCTGATGCTTTTCCTCATGCCTGTTAAGCTCAGTACCGTGTGCTTTCAGGGACCCCCATAGCTCTTTCATTCACTCCTATTAAAGCATTGACCAGGTTGTGTTTAGCTGTTTGTATGCATTACAGGTTGAATGACACCCTCCCACCCCACCCCTGCCAATTTATATGTTGAAATCCTAACCCTTAATACCTCAGAATGTGATCTTATGTGGAAATAGGGTCATTGCAGATATAATTAGTTAAGATGAGGTCATACCAGATTGGAGTGGGCCCTTAAACCAATATAACTGGTATCCCTGCAGAGAAGGGAAATTTGGACATGGAGCTAGGCACACCAGGGATTCTCCATGAGAAGATGAGGACAGAGGTCAGAGTCATGCTTCTACAAACCAAGGAACACTGGAGAGAGCCAGCAAACCACCAGAAACTAGGGAAGAGGCAAGCAGCTTGTTCTCTTATAGTCCTTGGTAGAGATTATCCCCGTCAACATCTTGATCTCAGACTTGTGGCCTCCAGAACCAGGAGACAATACACTCTTTTTTTTTTTTTTTTAAGATTTTTAATTATTTATTTGACAGACAGAGATCACAAGTAGGCAGAGAGGCAGGCAGAGAGAGAGGATGGGAAGCAGGCTCCCTGCTGAGCAGAGAGCCAGGCAGCTCGATCCCAGGACCCCAGGATCATGACCTGAGCTGAAGGCAGAGGCTTTAACCCACTGAGCCACCCAAGCGCCCCTACACTTCTGTTTTTTAAGCCCCCAGTTTGTGATCCTTTGTGACAGCAACCCTAGACACTGACGCAGTACCCGTGTCTGTCTTCCTCACTCGAGCACAGAGAGAGGGGCTTCCTTATCTCTGGGCCCGAAGCTCTGAGGACAGGGACTATCACTTATAGGAGAAGTTTGAGCTCAACGAATGCAGGGAAATCTTTGAGGCCAGGGACCTCAGGCTGTCTCTGCAACTATCAGGCGTCACCTAGAACCTGGGTCATGGGAGGGGCTTCATTATGGGTGACAATAAAATAAAATATGGTTCCTGCCTTCAAACACCTTTTATGATTATTAGAGGAAAGAGATCTATCCGTACCTACAAGACAATTGAGAAAAAGTCCGAGGCTGTACGCTGGCCTGATGAGGGAATCCGTGCCTTTGTAGGCATTAAGGGAGCAAATGGAAAGGGCACTTTGTTTCCTTTCAGTCTAGCTAAATATCAAGCTCGTAACTTCCAGGAATTAAATCATAAGAACAACAGAGTCAATATTTAAACACAAGAGTTCCTCAATCTGTGAAGGTTACACTTTGTTTTTATCTTGCACATGAATGCATGTTGCTGAACACACAACTAGTTGTTTCTTGTTTGTGTGGTTGGTTTTCCAGGCCGGATTGTAATTCTGAGTACAGGGCCAGCACGCTTTCTTCTTTTTCCTGCTTCTATGGGATCTCGTGCCTAGCATGGCAACCAGCTGAGAATGAACCCATTCCTATGGGATCAGTGCCGTTTGTGTGTGTGGGTGTAGGTGTGTTTATGTGTGGGGGGATGATTGTGAAGTGTATTTAAAGTAAAAATCTGGACTTATAAAATCTGGCCCTGGACAAATGTTGGCTGTTACATTTAATTGGAATAGTTAAGTTTCAGGAATCTTAACAGATCTAGTGAAAGGATGATAGGTAAGAGACATGAAATAAACTATGCTGACTGCCACTGTCTGTGTCTCTGAGAGTTATTGTTACCATACAGATGTGTGAGGGCTGTGTTGCTGTTAACTTCTAGCTATCCCAGCTATCCCTGAGAGAGGAGGACAGCCACTCGAGTACTGTGAATGGTGGATCCTGAATGCAGTGAGAATAAGAAATGATTTGGTGTCATACCCAGTCTCTTTGAGCTAGAAGGAACAGAACTTTCTTTACGTGACCAAGACATAATGTTTCAATGTAGGCCAGACATTTCTCCCAGTGCAGCCTATGCGTTAGAATCACCTGGGTGGGGGAGGGGGGGTTTACAAAAATGCAAATTCTAGGGTCACATGCTAGATCTAGTGAATCAGAATCTTTGGAAGAGGGCCCAGGAATGTACAACTTCGACAAGCTGATTCTTAACAGCTTATAATTTTCTGTGTGCTCTGAAGTCCAATTCTGATAGACACTGAAGTCGGGGAATCATCGGTTGAGAGGATAGTGCTAATGAGAACAGGACATCATAGATGTCATTCCACATGACCATCCAGCCTGGGTCATGAGGTCGTGAGGGAGCTTCTGGAGAGAGTGTGTTTGGCCCAAGACGAATTAGCTCAAGCTACTGCTGCCAGAGAAAACAAATAAGCAACCCCAGTACCAAATGATGGATACGTAGTGTGATCTTATTATAAGTGTCATGTCTTTGCTTATTAATACATTTCCTTTGGGAAACTGAATTACCTTCTCTGGCCTCAGTTTCCTCATCTGAAACATGAAACACAGAAGTGAATGATCTCTGAGGCCCCATTCAGTTCTAAAAAATGATAATTTTACCGCGTTTTCTTGTATTAAGCATATAATAATCAAGATTTTTTTTCCCCCCACAACCTACTCTCACTATATACCAAATAATTGAGATAGCGAGCCAGAACATTGTTCAGGAAACACTGAACTGAGAATCAAGCTTAGATTTTGGTCCTGGATCAATGACATAAGGGCAAAGTATTACTGTCTCTGGGCTTCATTTTCCTCACAGGTGCAATGAATATTTTAAGTTAGACAATTTCAAAATCTCTTTCCAGAATTAATTTCCTCCAGGAATGATGACGAAATGTCAATGAAAACCGAGAGAATCCATTGCCCGCAGACCTGTTCCAACAAAAACACGAAAAGCAACTTTTTCAGATGGATGGCAAATACTACCAGAGGGAAATTTAGAGCATCAAGAGTGAAGAAAGAGTAACAGAAATGATAAAAATCTGAGTAAATAGAATAGCAACTTTTTTGCGACTACAAAGGAGCAGCCTGAAGGTGTCGCTTCCAGTGATGGAACAGTTCTGTGTCCCTATTGTGATGGCGGTCCCATCAATGTGTACCTGTGTTAAAATTCAGAGTTACACATTTGAAAAAGGTCAACTTTTTTAAAATTTAATTTTTAATTTTTTTTATTAACGTATAATATATTATTAGCTCCAGGGTACAGGTCTGTGAATTGCCAGGTTTTACACACTTCACAGCACTCACCATAGCACATATCCTCCCCAAAGTCCACAACCCCATCCCCCTCTTCCTAGAAAAAGTTCAACTTTATTGGTCATTTTATTCTTCTAACTCTGTATTAAAAATAAAATTAAATAAAAAAAACAAAGCTTGTATGCATTTATTCAAAAGAATTTTCCCCACAGTCTGACTTACGATAACAGAGAATGGCAAAATAGTTAATGGTCTATCCACAGGAATATGTAAGTAAGTTGTGGTATGCTTATACAATGGGAAACAGCAGTTAACATGAAGGAACTACAACTGTATTTTCTGTGCAGGGACACACTTTAAAGTTGTAAAAGGATATGGATACCTTCATATGATATACATATGTGTGTATACAGTATATCTGTGTGTGTAACTGCAACAGTAGGATACTATTTAGATAAGCTTCGAAACTGGTCGAGTAATTCTTGATATTACTTACAGATAAATATATACGTAAAATGACAAAAACACACATGAGAATGATGACCACAAAATTCAGGTTCGTGGTTACTGGTTATATATGGGATTGAAGTGGGGGGGGCGGATTATTGCCGGTTATATGTGAGGCTTTGAGAGTATCCATAATGATTTATTTCTCAGAAAAAAGAGTCGAAGGATATTTTACAAACTTAAAATTTGACAAAGTTGGGTGGCTCGTAATGGATGCTAGTCATATTGTTCCTTCTACTTCTCCGTATATTTAGAATATTTCATTAAAAATGTGATGTGCCTTGTGGCTTCCTATCCTGGGTCAGTCTATCTTCTTAAAGAGACCCTTGAGCTAAACTGTTGGGCTTTGATATTGAGGTTAGGCAAGTTAATAAAGGTCAGCAGTCAAGAAATTTGCACTGTTTTCTTTTCAAGGGAGATACATGATAGAGGTCAAAGAATATGTAGAAGGACAGTCTTGACTTAAATGAGCTGCGTGTGTATCTTGAATTGGAAGAAGTCTGTACCCTCCTGTGTGTAGCTGCCTTCAGATGAGGTCATTCTTCTAGGTGGCACCCTTGTGTCTGCTCTGTGAGTTTCATCCACCCGACTGAATAACAACAGCTGTGTATTCTCCGTTTCAGTTTTTACAACACAACTATTTTCAGAAGGCAGGATGTTGGGATTTTGGAGGGGGGGAGTGATTTTTAGACAATCATGTCTTAAAGTATTTTAATTTTGTCGAATCCACTCCTAATCCACACCATGAATTCACATCCAGTGGGTGAGACAAACATGAAACAAATGAAACCCACATAAATATCTTGTTCTGGCTCCAAGTTTAGTCTCAGACCATCAATACAGTAGAAACAAGTAGAAATGACTCCAAAAGGCTTTGAAAATTAACACGGTCTTAACTCAATAACTTTCGAGGGAGTGGAGTAGTGAGAATCTGGTTACTGAACTCCATGATGCTTAGCGTATCTTTCTAAACATCCCGAACGCATGTATCTCTCTTCACAAAGGCCACAGTTTGTGGTCTCATCTTCTCCCTTTCTTCCCGTCCATCTCACACCCTGCAAATTCAAGCCCATTATGCCCGTCCTCTGCTCTTTATTCCATCCACCCTAGTCTTTCCATCAGTAGGGCTGTTCTTGCTGGCTGTCATTTTCCTAGATGCTTCCTACACAATTCAGCCCAACAGAGGTCTGCTGGCTGACTGGGTCATTAAGGACTCCTCCCTTCCTCAAAGGAGGATTTCAAATATTTGTAGCACAATATTGTATTATTGTAGTCCTGTCAGACAAAGAAGGATAAAACTGTCAATTGTGGAAGTACCATTGCATGATCTCAACTCTCTTCATGCTTTAAAAAAAAATGTGGAAGCAAAGATGTAAAGTGGAAAAGATGATTAATTACTTTGGAAGCAGGTGGATGACTATAACCCATCTCTGTGCTGACCTGGTCATGCAGTCTTCTCTCTGAGTCAAAGTTCCACGTGTCACAAGCTTCTACCGTGTTCCCCTGATGGTAAGGAAAAGGCAAATGGACCCTATGGTCTTTGCACCCTACCTCTCTTTCTTCCCAACTTTTATGAACTAAAAATTGGAACTGAGGGTCCAGCTCATGGTTTTACACATGCTCTCACAATGAGACAGGGCGTAGAAAGACACGGTTCTCCTATCCTTGAAGATACAGGAACTACAGTGGTCATGGCTGGGCACATGTGCTGAGCACTCATTTCTTTTAGGTGTTCTAGGTGCAACCTTAATGAGATGAGTCTGTGGCCAGGACTGGGACCTGTGCTTACAGATAGATAAGCCTTCTCCAAAGTTGGTTGTTCAGCTGTGTTAAAGAAGGCATCAAATCTGACTAGCAGCAGTCATGTGTAGTCAGAGGGAGGGCTCAAAAGCACCTTAGTTTCATGATGTATATATATTTAATCACATAAATAATGCATGAATGCTTTCCCTTTGTAAAATATGTGGACAATGTGTAAGATTTTAGAGCAATAAGGGAAAGTCCCCCTTCCTTCTCCCTCTTCTCCTCTTATTCCCTTCCCAGGAAGGTAACCATTGTTGCTCCGATATGACTCCTTCCAACACAACATATACTCACATGGTGTTTCCTCTACCTTACTAGTAATCAAAGAAATGCAAATGAAAACAATTGATGAGGATACTTTCTTTCCTATTGTATTTTCTTTGCTGAAAGTGAATGGAAATATTAGAGTCGGTTAGGGCTTGGGGAAGGGATTGTAAATCGCAGGTTATTTAAGCAGAAAGATTTAATCCAAAGAAGTTGTTAACTAGCAAAAGTGGCGAGATGCCTCTAAAGGTTCCAGAAGGACATCTAGGCTAAGGAAGGACTAGGAGGCTGCTCCCATCTACGACTTGAGGTTGAGATTTAAATCTCTTTGAAGGGGGTGCCTGGATGGCTCAGCCCATTAACCATCTGCTTTCAGCTTAGGTCATGATCCCAGCCCTGCATTGGGCTCCTGGCTCAGTGGGGAGTCTGCTTCTCCCTCTGCCTCTCCCCCTTCGCCCTGCTTGTGTGCTCTCTCTCTTTCTTTCTCTCAAATAAATAAGTAAAATCTTAAAAAAAAAAAATCTCTTCAAAGACCATGTGTCTACCACTGGAAAACTTGACCATGGGTGGTGAAGAAACTTTCATATCGCAGGTCATATTGATGCATAGACATGCCCATGGGATGAAGAGAATGTGCCAAGACTGTGCCAGAAGTGCTTAGAAACCACTGCTGGTGGTGTGTGTGTGTGTGTGTCCTGAGGTTGTGGTCGGAGCTGGGTCTCCTTTGCTGCATTAAAAAATTGAGGACTGGCACCCAAAAAGGGAGTGTCTTCCTGCCACTACTGTCTTGCCCAGTGCCTTCCACTGACAAAGCCCACCATGTGCCAATCCACAGCAGAGAAAGTTTTGCAGGATCCAGCTCCAGGGTCACAAAGAAGGGGAAAGAAGGGTCAGTTTGGAACTGAGAGACAAGAACTGGCAGATTTTGACCTCTGAATTCCATTTTTTAAAATTTAAGGGGGATAATTAAAAATGTGCCCAAGTATTTAGTTAAAGAATGATTATTGCAGTATAGGAAAAAAAAGGGAAAGCAGCTCAGTCTTCAAATACTGAGAATAGCTTGAGTAAAATAGTGGTTCATCTATAAGATGAAGACATATTCATTTATAATCATGAAAGATGTTTATATTGTTAGGTTAAGAAGTGCATTAATAATGACTTTTATATTGTGGCCCATTAAAATATTTATACATATATTTCCATGTATTCATAAAAAATCTTGGAAAGGTTTGGTATCTTCTTCGTCAACTCTTTGGTATGATATCTGGCTCATAGTTGTTTAGTAAATATTTACTGAACAGATGTATTGTTTTAGTTTCCTGGGGCAGCTATAACAAATTGCCACATGCTTGGTAGCTTAAAATATCAGAAGTTTATTCCCACAATTCTGGATACCAGATAGCTGAAATTAAAAGGCTATACTCCTTCCAAGGCTCTAGAAAAGGCTTCCTTGTCTCTTCCAGCTTCTGGAGGCTCCAGGACTCCTTGGTCTGTGGTGGTATCTCACTGCTCTTTGCCTCTGCCTTCACATGGTCTTCTCCTTTGTCTATGGTTTTCCTCTCTTATAGGAACAATCGTCTTTGGAAGAGCCTACCAGATAATCCGGGATGATTTCATTTTGAGATCCTTAATGTAATTACTTTGGTGAAGAACCCCCCCCCTTTCCACAGAAGGTCACTTTCACATGCTTTGGCAGATTTATCTTTTGGACGGTTGGTGAACCAGCAGCATTCAAGCCATTACATGTATGAATGAATATATAGCATTTTATAGTGGTTTCCTTGGGTGGTAGGGTTTATGAATAATCTGAATTTTCTTTTCTACTTCTCCTCCTCCCTCTCCTCCTCCTCCTCCTCCCCCTCCTCCTCCTCTTCCCCTTCCCCTTCCTCCTCCTTCTTCTTCTCCTCCTTCTTCTCCTTCTCCTCCTCCTCCCCCTCCTCCTCCTCTTCCCCTTCCTCCTCCTCCTTCTTCTTCTCCTTCTCCTCCTTCTTCTCCTTCTCCTCCTTCTCCTCCTTCTTCTCCTTCCCCTCCTCCTTCTCTTCCTTCTTCTTCTCCTTCTTCTCCTCCTTCTCCTCCTCCTCCTCCTCCTTCTTCTTCTTCTTCTTCCTCTTCTTCTTCCCCTCCTTCTCATTCTTTTTGCTTATCAGTACTTTTATGACTTTGATGCAAAGATCTTTATATTACTTTTGAAATGAAAGTGAAAAAGCACTTGGCATATGAAAAGTGAAGAAATACACTGAGAAGTCCTGATTTCATCTTCTTAAATATATGTTTGAACCCATAGTTCACAAACTCCCAAACAGCTATACCCACTTAGTGAAGGAAACAGTAGGAGAAAATAAGCTCTAGAGGAGGAGCAAATTCATCACAGGAGACCTTTGTTCATTGATGCTCCGGGCAAAGCTAAAGAGTTCCTAGCTGAAATCCTCACCTCGCCTTCTGGGCATTTGAGTTGAGCAAACCTGTGGTCTGTGCAGCACTCACCCTCTCTAGCCACAGACCAAGTCTGGAGTCTCCATGCATTGTTCTATTTCAGTGCAGACCTCCCCCTCCCCCTTTTCCTCCTTGTTCTCATGCTCTGATTCATTGATGAATTCCTAGGAAATGTTGCTCCATTAAAATAGGAAGGTCTGTGACGTCAAAAGGCATTATAAAAAAAGCTCTCATCTTCTTTTACTGACAGAGGCAATCTTTCCAAAAGGGAAGCAAGGAAAACAAGCGAGTTTGGGCGTAATTACCTTTTTATTTCTCTTAAAGTTGAAGATTTTTTTTTCCAGCCTCTCTTGAAAAACTCATTTTTTTTTTTTTTATCTTAAGCTTAAAAGTTTAAAGCTAGCCTAAAAAATGGGTGAAAATCAAGAGCTGAACTCAAGATTCGAAGTGTCTCCTGGGTAGGAGATTACTTTTTAAAATTCAGGTTAATGAAAAATAATAGTCACCTATTACTGTAAAGAAAAGGAGAGCCTTTACTGTAACCCTTAAAGTCATTGTCTAGCTCAGATTAACAGTAGTGACATTAACATGTTGAGATGTCAGGTAACGTATTATGAGTGAATAATAATGAATGCGTGAATATCCAAAATGTAAGAATGGATCTTTTTTTTTTTTCATTGTTGAAATATTTTTGTTTTATGTACAAAGAGTTAACATGAAGGTAGGTATTTTGGAGATTCGCAGTAAGGCATAAATCTTGGATGACCCACTCAAGGAAGTTCACTTAATCCAACTTAATGAACCTGTGTCCTTCGCCTACCAGCGAAAACACTAGCAGCTCACATTGGGAACGTATTTCCGGGTCAGACGGTGCTGGTCTGAGCAGATGCAACAAGAATGAGAAACTCGGCTGAATTTTCTTGACTCCAGTAGAGCTGCTGGTGACCCATCTTGCTTTCTTGGGAGCAATGAGACAAAAAGATGGTAGGATACTAGATTCTAAGAAAAACTAGAATTGGCACGGATTGCATGGAGCACTGGGTGTGGTGCAAAAACAATGAATACTGTTACGCTGAAAAGAAATAAAAAAAAAAAAACAAACTAGAATTGTTTTTCTGTGAAAGGCCAGTTAGTAAATATTTTAGGCTTTGTAAGCCAAATGGTCTCTGATGCTATGATGCAACTCTATCATGGTAGTAGGGAAGCAGCCACTGATAATACATAAACGAAGGCACATGCTGTATTCATTGGAACATTCCAATAAAACTTTATTTACAAAACCAAGATGTGGGCCAGATTTACTTCATGGGTAGTAGCTTGCTGACCTCTGAAAGAGGACCTCAGAGAGTTGCAGTAATATACCAATAATAGTTGCTTTCCCAGAACTGGAGAAAGCAGATTTTTAACTGGTCTGTTGTTTCCTTGTAAGAAGGAAAGGCCAGTATATTGGCAGATCTATGTGCTTTTTGGGAAGATTAATTTGGTTTAAGTGGTGATTGACACAAAAGGAAGAATAGGAAAATGAGCCTCTGTATTTGTGAGATAAACGGTTTGATTCTCAGAAACAAGAATCTTTTCAGTTAATCCTATTGGCAATACTTATGACCATTAAACTCTGGAAACACGTTTAATATTTGCCTTATAAGTTCATCTTATTATTACTTAAAAATTTTTTTTTCAAGTAGGCTCCACACCCAGCATGGAACCCAATGTGGGGCTTGAACTCACAACGCTGAGGTCGAGACCTGAGCTGAGATTGAGTTGGACGCTCAACCAATTGAGCCATCCAAGTGCCCCATAAGTTCATCTTATTAAATAAAGCTTTTGCCATACAGAGTTATGTGTTGAATGATTGTGGTTTATGTCATAATATAGCTGAGTTGGGAAAATAATCAGTAATCATGTACACAAGGGATTTAAAAGGAATCACTTTACCTATGATTTATTCTTTCTTGTTCATTGTTTCCTATGTAATATTTGATTGCAAGATAAAATTGAAGAGGAGAGTAAGACAATAGAAATGAGTGATATTTTGGAAGGATTGTTGATGGAATATGGTTATATTCTGGATTAAAAGTGATTAAAAAAAAAAGAAAAAAACAAAACAAAACAAAACCCAGGGAAGACTGAGCACATTATTTGGAAAGTGAATTGCTCCGAGTACAAATACTTGTATTTGGTGGCATTAGTTAGTTGAGAAATCCCTAACTTCCTCCATCTTCACTTTGAAATTGGATGATTTAGTGCTCATACAACCAAATCAAATAATGCACATTAACTCATGTAGCCTCTTAATATCCTTTGTACCATTGGGTTCTCTTTGATGCAGAAATGCAGAGATAGGTGTGCAAAAGATTTACTGCCCAGAGGGAGCCATCTGACTGCAATGCAGATCTGACAGTCTCTACTAGTTAGGTGAGGAGTTCTGTAGCAAAAAGTGCTTGTTAAGGGAGTTCTGTGTTGGTGGGGATTTTGGGCCATGCATTGCTCAGTCACTGGCAGGAAGTGGTCTTGGCTACCATTGCCTCACTCAGTTAATGGCTTTAGAAGCTGAGATGGAGCCAACAGCTGGAGACTGTCAACTAGCCATATAGCTAGGCAGTGAGTCTTTTCTTGAAGGGGGGGGGGGTGTGAGGGGGCACATCTCTAGGTTTGACACATTCTTTTAACTTTTAACTTTCTCTTTCCTTCAAGTCTCATTAGCTGATTTGTCTTTCTCTGCCCTTTGCAGTGAGGTTCCCAGAAATCTCTGCTTGTTCCTCCTCTCTCTCTATGCTATAGACCCTTTCTAGAAGATTTCTTCTGATAAAGCTTGTTATTCTCACCCATGCCAGGGATTACCTATACATTTATAATAAGTTACAGTTGGGGGCATAAAACAGAAAAGTGAAATAACAATGGTTTAAATGTAAACTGAATTTGGATATTCTCAGTCCAGTGGTGGAATGGTGGCTCCCTGTCCAGAAACCCAGGATCCTTCTATCATTCTACCCTGAAATCCTAGTGTATGGCTTCCATATTCAAGATCACGTCATTGTCACAATGGCCGTTGAGGCTCCAGTTATCTATCACATCCTTGATGGGAGAGTGGAAGAGCAGAGAGAGCCTACCTCCGGTCTGAGTCATCCAAATTTAAGTGGTTTCTCTGGAAGTCCCTTACAACATTATTATTTAATCTTTGGTTACACCATAGTCACATGTCTACATCTAGCTACCAGGGAAGGTAGAAATGTAGGGTTTTTGTTTGTTTGTTGTTTTTTTTAAAATTCTAGCCTCTGTAGGAGAGAAAAACATGCAAGAAGAGGACAGAAATGGATTTTGAGGATCTAAATCCATTGAGTCTTTCACACTCCCAAATAGGTGTTTCCTGATCATAAGTTTCTTCTGAGTTGAAAACATGTATTTTTCTGTCTCCTAGACATTTCCACTAGGATGTCCCCAAAGCAACTCAATCTGAACATGCGTTAAACTGAACTCCATTATATTGACCCACAATAATGATTATGTTTCCCCCTATATAATTATGTCACTGACAATCTGGTCATCCAAAATCTCTCATTTCATACTCTTCTTTTCTCCTCACTTTCCATATTCAATCTGTCTCAATCAGTCTTGTGAAAGCTTTCCCGGTTATTTTTCAAATATGTCTTTTCTTCCCCAGTGCCATTGCCAGGATCTTGGTTTAGGACCTCATTATTTTTTGGCTAGAGGACTTCTGTATTGCTTTATTCATCTCCATCATGAATTTTCTGATCCATTCTTCATGCTATTGCAGAAGTTGTTTTTGCAAAATGTAAATCTGATCTCATTGTTCCACAGCTTAAAATCTTACGCTGTCTACACACAAAGGCCAAACACTTTAGGAAGGCAGATCTCATGTCTGATGACTGCTCTCACTTTGGCTTTATCTCTGGCCACTTCCTGTTATATGTCCTGTGTTTCATCCATGTTGTTTTAATACCTATACACCATTGCAAAGTAGCTAGGATAGCTAGACAGCCATAAGCCCCCTTAAGACCTAAATCTTAAGTTCTGTCTTTCCTTTTCCTAATGCCCCACTCTTCCCTGGGAGCTCTAAGTTAAAACTCATAGTCTTCTGATGATGTGTTCAAAGGGGTTTTTAATCTTTAGAAAGATTACAAAAGGCTGGCTGATTTTAGGGGAAAGATGATGAGTTTGGATTTCAACATGTTGCATTAAGCTGCTTATCTGAAACCCAAATGGAAACATCTAGAGTTAGGAGATTCTGGGACTGGGACAGACATTTGGAGATAAGGATTTTGATGAGGTCAGCAAAGGCTTCACAATTTGTTCTGTGAGTGTGGCTGAGGTAGAGTTCTGAAGGAATGTTTCAAATTCTTTAAATGCTCCAAATGATGTATCTGGCTGCAAAAAATACAAATATAGCCAATGTATTGTCACATACACCTAGATCTATTGTTATTCAGGCATCTGAGTATTTGCTGGATTGGCTTGTCAGTCCTTTGGTATCAGGGTACAGTTTTGGCTTCTATACTCTTCTCTTGACCTGCCGTCATGGAGGCAAGGTGACGTTGCTCAATGATTCTTGGTCTTATGTGGCAATATCCCAAGAAAGAAGGGATGGCCAGGAAGAAATGGTTTTCTCCTTACATGACTCTTTTATAGGAAATACGAGATTTCCCAGAACACCTCAGAGGTCTTTCCATTGTCACTGATGAGAAACAGGCCACGTGCCCAACCCTCCACCAATCACTGTTAAATGGGAACAGTTTGCCATGATTGGACTGAGCTCCCTGTTTGTGGGATAGCAAGTGAGAATGGCAACCACAAGTGCTTGCCACAGAGTCTATCAAGACCCAGGACTTGATCACAGTTTTGAAAGGATGAACATGGACCTAAGACTGGAAAAAGACAAGTCAATAGGCTGGTGGTGTTGGTCAGGTAGCCCTCTTAACATAAAAAGAGGGGACAGAAAATGGTCAATGGTGTCAAATGTATGATGTCAAGAAGAATGAGTGAACAGAGAATGAAGAATGTGACATGCAGAAATTGTTGGTGAACTTTAGGAGCAACGCCTTCTGTTGGATGCTTGGGTTGGAAGCAGAAAGTCATGGAGTAAATGGAGGAAACCAGTGATGTGGACATACGGGTAGAACATGTACAATGATGCCAGGTTTTTGATGGTGAATGGAAGGCAGGTGAGAAGGCAAGGCAGCCAGCGATGGGCAGCAAACACAGTGAAGAGTGAGAGGTATTTCACAACAGGAAGATCTGGGTTCGTGGGTAGGTGGGTGGGAGGGTGTCAGTGGGGAAAAGAAAATAGAAAGCATGGAAAAATGGAAAGCAAGTGATGTCCCAGATGCTATGGAGGATAGAGGTGACAAGTTCACTTTATAGAGCAAGAGAAGGACATAATCAGAGGGTGGAGGGAAGGATGACAAAAGCTAGTGGATATTTTGAGACGCTGATGAAAGAAACACAAAAGCTTAAAATGGATCTTAGAGAAGCAGGAGGTTTGGTCATCTCTGGAACTTACTGAGGACTAAATGTGGAGGGTAGATAGAAGGAAGAAATGGGTTAAAAGTGATGGATTGAGGAGAGAAGAGAAGGAGATCTGGAACATCAAGAACTGGGAACAGTTTACAAGTCTAGAACAGAAATTAAAATAGGAAGAAAAAAAAACTCCTGGGAAATTAAATTTGATGACCAAAGGGAAAAGGAAGCCAGAAACCTATAAATTTCCCTGAGAAGGGAAGGATTTATAGATGAAGAAAAATTTGATGTGAAAAATCCATTTTTGGCTTTTCCCAGCCTCCTGCTGTTTGTGAAACAACAAATAACGTTTCTCAAAACCCAAATGTTTCAATTTCCTCAGCTCAAAGATGCCATGTTACTGTGATACTATTTATAAAATGAAGCTTTGTTTGTTCAATCTTACTCAGGATGACAAAGCTGAAAATAAGTCTCTGGGACAGAATTCAAGTCAGCTAAATCAAGGACACATCTAAGGTACACATCGTCTGTACCAGACATGAGGCTTTGAGATGACCTGAAATATAATACCCTTTAACCCGCCTTAATTGGAAAGAGTTAAAAAATAAACATAAGAATCAGATAGACAGAGATGAAAATATCACCTTTTTTCCTCATAAACCAAGGGTAGGGGTTAATCTGGTCTGTAGGTTTGTCTACACTCCCCTGGATCAAACTTGCATCCCTCTCCCAAGCTGGAGGCCTTCTTCTCTGGAGTGGTCCTGCCTCAGTAAACCTCCTGGATGACCAAGAAGACATGAGAATTCAGTGAGGAATACAGGTAAACAGTAGGTGGCTGTTTCCTCAAACCGAAAATAAGCCAACTCAGATCCTTTTGCCAAACTCATGAATCAAGGAAGTCATCTTCTGCTTCCCTGGAAGGGGGAGACATTGAGGGGGAAAGAGAGAGCCCTGAGTCTAATTAATGTCTTTCCCACAGAACACGTATTAAGTATCCCTGCCCAAACAAGGCACTGTGTCTGGCGCAGGGGTACAAGGGGATAGAAGTAAGACATGTCCCAGGATTCAAGAACTTACGATCTAGCCTGAGAGAGAAGAAATAACCTGGTGGACAGACAGAAACACAGAGACTTGGGAGCTTAGGGCAGGTGGAGGTGGCATTTGGTGTAGGGGAAGGAAAGAAGGGAAAATGGGAGTTGAAAGGACCCAGAAGGTAAAACCCCTCACAAATTTCACTAAGGAGTTTGGTCTTTATGAGACAGGCCCTAAGAAGGCAGGGGAAGCTTCTGAGCAGAGGAGTGAAGAAGTGGGAGGTGAGTGTACGGTGGTTGAGAAGGGAGAACAGGCTCAGGGTGAGAGGCAATGAGAACTCGAATGAGGTGTAAATCAAGAGAAATGTTGGAGATAGAAACCATAGTGGAGGGTTGGATATAGGTTATCTATAAACATGGGGCAGTTAAAGTGTCTTCCAAGGCAACGCAGGGAAATGGGGAGAAGACAGAGTTTGGTTTTGTATACGTTGAGTTGGATAGGTTGGAAAGGTCTGCACTTTTTTAGAAGGGAGTTAGAATTAAAGAAACACACATGGACAACAATAAATAAGTGAGTGTTTACAATAGGTGAGCCCTGTCCTGATTACCGGAGACACAGCAGTAAACATGTCAGATCTTGTCCTCATCCTCTTAGGGCTTACGGTTGGTCCACACCATTTCCCTCTGTGAGTGGCCACCCCTCCAACCTCCTCTGGACTGTTTGCAGGATATCAGGGACTCTCTAAGCAGAGGGGCCCAGAAACCAGCCTATGCCCTGCAACTGTCACGATGCCCTTTCCCACTCATAGTCCCCTGCACCAGACCACTTGTTCATGCTATCCCCGTGGCCCCAAACCCTGCGCTCCTGAGGGCATCCATGTCATAGGCAAGGGTAAGACTCTGTACCGGGTTTTGTCTGTATGCTGTGTCTCCCGGGCTTGCCGAGTTCCACGTTTTCCATCTGGATTTTCACAACTCATGGTTTCCCCCCACCCACACCCCCACGGAGTGCCAAGGAACCCAGTGCAGGGGGGGCAGGCAGTCACAGACCTTGTTCCAGTCTCCTTGAGGCTTCCTTTAGCACTTCTTTTTGGTTCATTTGCAAAATTTCCTCTTTCAAATGCCTACTACAAATAGAGAACGTTGCCATGCCTATGAAGGAAGACAATAATGGGCTATGTTTGTATGTATGTCATGTATGCACATGTATATGTGCATATGTGTGTATATATACGTGCATGCGTGCAGGTGTGTATGTATGTGTGTCTGTGCATGTGTGTATATGTGCATGTGTGTGTCCACACTTATGTGTGTGCAAGTGTGTATATGCATACATATGTATGTATGTATATGCGTGTGCACGTGAATATTTGTATGTGTGTATATGTGCGCGCGCGCGTGTGTGTGTGTGTGTGCCTGTGTTCATGTCTATCCTAGCAGCAGGCAGATCAAAATACTTGGCTACTCAAGTAATTGCAACAAAGTAGCATGAGTGTGGTTTGCAGGGAGGTAGGGGAGCTGTGGAGATGGAGGAAAGGGGCACTACCAGATTCTAGAACAGAGATTCCCAAGCTTTGAGGGTTCACAAAGTTCTCAGTGTCTTAGTAACTCTTTCCTAGCAACGTGGGACAAAACAAAATACCTAGGAGTTCTGTTTATTTAATAGTCAGGTCCAAAACATTAAGAATTCAGGTCCTAATGATTTGGTAGCTTTTTTTTTTTTAATACACATACCTAGAAAACATTTTTACTTTATTCTTAAAAACTATTATAATTGATCCTTGAGCAACATGGGTTTGAACTGCATGGGTCCATTTATATGTAGTTTTTTCCCCAATAAGTTTAAGACTGTAAATGTTTTCTTTCTTACAATTTTCTTAAATTTTCTTTTCTCTAGCTTACTTTACTGTAATAAGACAGTATATAATATGTATAACATATAAAATACATGCTAATCATTTATGTTCTCAGTAAGGCTTCTAGTCAACAGTAGGTTACTGGTAGTTAAGTTTTTGGAGAATCGGAAGTTGGAGATTTTTGACTGCACAGGGGTAAGTGTCCCTGACCCCCATTTTGTTCAAGGGTCAGTTGTTCTTGCTCATGACATATGTGTGCCTGTTGAGCTGCACAGCTTCTAGAACCTTGGAATTGGATTGGACACCGCCATTCTCATGAGCCCTCTCCACATTGATTTCTCTGTGGTGGTACTTGCCTTTTTACATCACATCAACTTCCCCAAATCTAACTTCTCTCAAATGATGTCACTGAAAGGAATGTAGTGACCTAATGTTGAAAGTGCAAAGTATCTTTAACCAGGAATTCTCAAGGTGTCCAATACATGTCAACCATCATTGGATTTCCCTTGAAATGTAAAGATACTCCAGAGTTCTCCCTGTGAGTTCATTACAGAGCCCTGGGGCACCTTGACCCATTAGTGTAGGGGGGATCAAGGAAAGCCTCTTGGGACCAAAGGAGGTTTGAACCAAGACACTAACCATGAGAAGGAATAGTCCAGGCAAAGTGGTGCTGGTGACAACCTCGCAAGGAGGGCGATGTTTTGTGACAAAGTCTCATTCATGAAAGAATCTGATGACCTTGAGCAACTTATCTGCATTTTAGAGTACTTATCCTATCTGATTTTTAAAAAAGATTTTATTTATTTATTTGATAATGAGAGAGGGAACACAAGCAGTGAGAGTGGGAGAGGGAGAATCAAGCTCTCTGCCGAGCAGGGAGCCTAATGCAGGACTCAATCCCAGAACCCTGGAATCATGACCTGAGCCAAAGGGAGACACTTAGAGACTGAGCCTCCCAGGTGCCCCATCCTATATGATTTCATACAAAAATACACATTCTTTGTAATATATATTATAATTATATTGTAATATAATAGACATTATTTGTTTTATATATTATGTAATATATGTAGTGTAATATATAGATACACATATAGAAATACAGTATACATATAAATATATACTCATATCCAGTTATTTTCTCCCTGCTGTGGGGGACAAGTAAGGTTGCTCACTGGGCATGAGCCATAAAGGGTGTTCAGTGGAGGCTGCGAATCTTGGATTTGTAGCAGAACTGATTGGTGTAGTTTTAGAATTTCCTCCAGCTGTATTTGGCAGTCTGGGGACAGGAATAGAAAAAATAAATGGTTGGCTTTATTCAGTGCGAGGAATTGGCAAAAGAGATGTGGCAGAGAGTCAAGGGGTCTGAGGCTGGGAAGATTTAGAGTGCTCACTGTCTTAACCTCAAAACCTGATTTCCACAATGCTTTGGGGAAGATATTGTTGGCAGGGAGGCCCTCTGTGGCTCTTTATCCCTGATTTGTAAAATCCTGTGATGACGTGCCTGGATGTAGGTCTCTTTTTGCTTCTGATGCCGTGCCCTAGTATGGTCTTTCACATGAGAGGCTCTTTTCGCTCTTGAAAATATGTATTTTTCTACTTGCTGTTTTCCGTTTGGAACTAGAACTCATGTTTGCATTACTTGGCTGTTGGACCTTCTGGACTGATCTTTTCTTTCACATCTCTTCCCTCTCCACCCAATATTTTTCAACTCCTTATTTCTGTTTTTATTTTTTCTGGAAAAGAAATTATGATGAACTTTATCTTCAAGTTCATTCATGGAAATTTTTATTTGAGGTACTTTATATTTACTTTTTTGTTCTCTGATAAATAAATTCTTGTTTTATGGGTACATCATCTTCTCATAGCTCTCCAAGGATGTTATTTAACATTTAAAAAATCCTGAACTCTCTGTTTTCCTTTCTTCCTTCCTCCCTCCCTCCCTCCCTTCCTTTCCTCTCTCTCTCCTTTTCCCATCCCTTCTCCATTCCCTCTGTCTCTGTCTCTTTGTCTCTATCTCTGTCCTCCTTCTCTGTTATTTTTTTTTCCATAATTAGCCCAACTTCTTGGCACATTGAGAAATAAGGCAAAAAAGTAAGGTAGACGTGAGATCAAAATACCACTTTTGTTAAACTATTGGATGCTTAGGTAGGGATATGGCTTAAATGAGAGCCAAGTGGACCTGACTGAACCCCAGAATTGTAGAATTCCGTACGCAGTCATGGGCAATGCTGGACTGAGACAGGCCTTCTCTCATGGTAAGACTTACATCGGGGAAGAGCAGGAGAAAACACTGTCTCTGTTGGACAGACTCTTCTTCAAAATGGAAGTGATGCTGAACAAAGCCTGGCCAGTTCTTCTTCCTCAATTTACCCTTCCTGCTCTGTAGGAGGATGAAGTGAGAGACTGGGAAAGACCAAGCGTATGTCACATTTCAATTGGAAGGAGACACCAGAGTTTGGTAAGTTTCCCTGCTAATGTCTCCTTGGAGCAGAGGATCATTGCCTGGCTTCTGTCTTTCTGTACCTAGGAGAAGGTGGAGCAGGTGAAGGTGTTGACTGTTATGAATATTGCCTTTCATCTCATCTCCAGGATTACTCCTTGTGTCCCCCTCCCACCCTCTGTGATATCAGGTACCCCCGGTTTCTGAGTCTCTTTGAGGTTCTCTCCCCAGTCCTCTGTTTTTGTTTTTGTTCATGGCCGCCGTGCCCTGTTAAAGAAGTTACTCCTGCTTGCTTTCCATTCTGTACAACTTTGTTGCTCGTGGGTATTCCTTCTCCTGGAGAAGTTACACTTTTATTCCTTTTCTTTGTAAAGAGGTGCACAAAAGCAAAAGCTCTGGATTCTTATTCTCACTGTGCCACAAACTAACTATATGACTTTGGACACTTGTTAGAAGGTCTGACCATTATAATATGTGTAAAAGGCTCAGATGCATGACTGACACAGTGATAACCATTAGTTTCATCATCATAACCTCATTTCCTTCTTAGCGGAGTTTTGGGAAGGGGAGGGTGTAAATGTGAGTGTTCCCTCGCCATCTTTGTAGGTGGTCTTCATAATTCTCACTTTTATTGGTGTTTTGTCCAGATTATCATTTCTGTGAAGGCAGGGATCCATGTTTCTCTTATCCTTTATTGTATCATTGCACTGGGCACACCACAGAGCATGGAGTACTGTGTTCAGACAATATTTGTGAGCAAATTACTGAAAACAGATTCACTCATAATGCTCTTGTAGTAGGCAATATTGTGCAGGACATAAGAACAAGAGATTTTGAATCAGCCTTGTTGAGCCTGAATTATTGCTGAGTCATTCACTTGTTGTATAATCTTGGACATGTTCTTAATTCATCCCATTCTCAATCTCTTCACCTGCAACATGAGGATAAAAATAGTGCGGACCTCCTACAGCTAATATGAGGACAAAAAGAAATATATTGTGTGAAGCACTTAGCATGATGCCTAACACACAGTCATCACTCAATAAATACGGGCCGCTGTTATTGTTGTTATTCTAATTGTTTCTTTTCTACATGCCATCATGGGGCTGGGCACATGTAGACACATCATTTATTGAGTGTCTAGAGTTTGGTGTTTCCTGTACTTAATCCCATAGTAGTGATGAGTGTGGTTTCTAGAGTCCGATGGCCTGGGTTTGAATTCAGGACTCAGGTGAATAATTTTGAGTGAGTTACTTAAGCCTCACTACCAATGTTTGGAGAATGAGGGTAGGTGTGAGGCAAACCCCATAAAGCCCTGCGCACATAGCAAGCTCCTATCACGTAGTAAGTACATGCTTGTAAATGCTAGTGTTGATGATGACAGAGAAGGTGGCGATGATGGTGACTCTGATAATGATGTCAATGACCATGGTGACCATGATGCCAGTGATGAGGATGCTTATCCTGTTTTGGGAAGTACTAGAAGGCAGAGGGGTTGAATATCCATCTGCCTTCCTGATTGTGTGACCTTGGACATGTTACCTTCTCTCAAATTTTAGCATCCTCATTCATAAAAATAACAACTAGTCCACGCGGCCATTGGGAAGTTTGGGTGGGACACTATATATCATTAATTCCGGGATGCATATGTTTCTGCAACCAGGGATGCACCTTGCGGTTCCTGCCTGATAGGTGAGCATAAGTTTGATATTTTATTCAGCAAGTATTCATCAATGGAGAAATGACCACAGCGCCATATTTTTTCTTGCAAAACAATGACTGGCTCATGAGATCTAAGAAAGATATTCAGGAGTAGATAAAAGCATGTTATTTATTTATGTTTTCCTCAACTACGTGCAGGAGGCTTTCTTATCCCATGCCAAGCAATGCAGTTGAAAGCAGGAAAAATTGTGAAATTCCACAGACGTGGATGAAAGACATGTCAAAGCCGTGAGAAGCTGTTGTGATTGATTGTAACAAGATCAAGGCAGCATCAACATCAAAACTTGCAGAACGGTGTCAGTGTTAAAAGAATCGCCCAGAGGGAGAATCGTTGATAGCGTGAAGGGTGATTTTTGTGTGGGAAAAACGTGGACATTGATGACTCTAATTTGAAAACCAATTTAAAATATTCAGACTCCGAATGTTTGATTTCTCTCGTATTTTTTTCTCATTAAGACACACAATATATAGTAAACAGTCGCTAAATTGTAAGTCTAAAGCAGCTCTTTCGGTAGGTAGACAGTAAAAATTCATCTCCTAAATTTGCCAATGTCTTATTTATTTTAACAGGTGTAGAAAATAATGGTATGCCCTTTGGTTGCTGGCATTTTAGATTTGATGAAGAACAGTCAAACATGGAGAATTCTCTGCACCATGCCATAGTTACTGTATTTTTGTCCCATTTTACCTCAATAGGATTTACAAAAACTCAGAAAAAATACATATCAGTGGTAGCCAGTATTCAAGAGGTTTCCTAGTGATTCCTGCCTCCTGGCTTTCATGCCCTTATGTGATTCTCTTCCACACTGAATAGGGCTCGCTTGTGTGGCTAATAGGATGTCTCAGCAATGATAGAGCATGGCTTCGTAGGCTAGGTCATTCAAACATTGTCAAGTCCGTCTCATTGGCTTAGATCACTCACTCTGGGGGAAACCAGCTATGGTGTCATTAGGCAGTCCTAAGCAGGGGGTATAATGAGGAGGAAATGAGCCCTTTTGCCAACAGCCACAGAGGTTATAAATATTTATGTAAATAGTATCATTCTCTTTGTGTGTGTTTCTATAACCCACTTTTTGATACAATAAGCTTGTGGATCACTTTTCATGTGAATAAATAGAGACCATCATTGAGAATGAATGCAAAGTACTCCTTTGTGTGTACCTGCCATATTTGCTTATCTAATCCCCTACTAATGGACTTTTAAGTGACTTCTAATCTTTCTCTCCCGTAAAGGAGGCAGCAATAAACAGTCTCGTATAATTGCTAGACTTGTGACTGCTGATGGAAAGGTATGCTCATCCACATTTTGATACGTGTTGGCAAGGCACCTTCCAGAGGTCTTGCCCATCACTGTTTTATTTTTGTGTAACAAGACCGATCTCTTTACTTTTCGAGTCCTGTTACCTTAAAACCTAGTAGCCATTTGTTTCAAAGACTTGGCATTGCTTTGTGTCATTTTTCTATAATTTGACTAAAAAGATAAAACTTTAACTGGAACACACAGGTTTTTTTATTTCCTTCTTTATTAGGAATAAAGTGACATCTTTTCTTCAGGGGTCAGGTGGTTGAGGTAGGGCTTATTTTGGATAAATCTGTATTTACTACTCTTATTCCTACAAGTTATGACTCATTCTTGGAATAAATGAAAAAACAAGCACATAGAAAGAGATAAATTAAAACAAACAAACAAACAAACAAACAACTCATGTTCTTCAATGGTTTCTCTACCATCAGTTCCACCCCAGGAGTGTTTGGATTTATGACTTTGGTGTGTACCCTTCCGTTCATTTTCTTTTGTATTTACCTATATGACATGTGCATAGACAGACACGTAGTTCTGTTGTGTGTTGGCTTTAATAGAAATGTGATCCTCATATATATTTTGCAGAGTACTTTTTCCACCCAGTACTATGACATGGTGGCCTCTGACAGTTTCTTTCTTCTTCCAGACTTAACCTCACTCCCCTTAACGGATATGGAGTATCTCGTAACATGGGTGTACCATATCTTATTGAACCATTTCCAGCTGATGGACAGTTAGGTTGTTCCACTAGTAAAAAAGGTAAAGCAGTCAGCAACTTTGTATACATGTCTCTTTTGGGGACTCTTTCCCTAGGAGAGACAATAGAAGTGGAATTATTCCATCAAAGGAGAAGCATACTTGAAATATAATTGCATTTATATCAGTGTTTCTCCACCATTTTTTCATTATTACCTTCTGCTAAGAGGAAATTAATTTAAACAAAATTAGTAAATTTAGGACGCCTGGGTGGTTCAGTTGGTTAAGCATCTGCCTTCAGCTCAGGTCATGATCCCATGGTTCTGGGATCCAGTCCCACATCCAGTTCCTTGCTCAGTGGGAAGCCTGCTTCTCCCTTTCCCTCTGTAGCTCTCCATGCTTGTGCTCTCTCTCTCTCTCTTTCTGCCAAATAAATAAATAAATCTTCCCAAAAAACCCCTAAATTAATAAATTAATGACTTAGATGAATTAAAATAAAAATAAATTAAACTTCTTCCTGATGAGACAAATCAAGAGACAAAGAATAAGATTTTGTGGGAGTAGAGTTGAGCATTGTAGCATCTAAGATATTTTTTGCCTCCAAGAACCACTTTTGCCCTCTTAAGGGCAATATTGCCCCCACTGAGAATGCACGATTTGGATAAACACAAGCGGACAACTTTTTGGTTTGGTGAACCTATCGAGAAGACATCTCTTTTTTGAGGGGTCTGTAAGATGCCACATTTAGGTCTTAAACTCTTGCAGCAGTTAGCACTTGTGGCTTGCTGGAACTCTTAAAAAATATTTACCGAATTCAGCCAAATGTTGACAACACAACGTCTAAGATCTCATTGTCTTTACCATAAAGCACAGCAGAGAGACGCTACTTAATTTGTTCTCCTTCTTCTTCTCCTTCTTCTTAATTTGTTTCTCCTAATTGATATTGTCAAGAATCACTAGAATATAGAGGGAAAACACACCGAAAAGAAATAATTGGGCTCCAGGCTGCCACTCCTGGGAGCTTGCTCACGCATTCCTTTTGTAGTAGCTTTGCATGTTTAAGGAGAATGGAATCTGGCCCAGGAGGCTCTTCCTTTGAAATACGCTTTGCCACAAGTAGGATGGCAGGAAAGCCAAGCCCTCTCTTTGGTTATGTGAGAAAAACCTTGATGGCTTTGAAAGAAATCGGGGCCCTTCAACATTGGGAAGCTGCAACACGAAAGCCATGACATTTAGAAATAATTACTCCTAGCTCTGTAGTGTGAACCTAACAATCATACCGATGTGAAAGGAAGGGGGGCTTTATACCATCACAGGAAGAAGACTGAAGTCATTAGGAGGGAGGCTTGGAATAGGGGCACAGACACAGCTGCTATCTCTGTGTGTGTGTGTGTGTGTGTGTGTGTGTAGGTGGGGTGGTGGTGGGAAGGGAGGGAAAGGAGGCTTATGCCTCTGTGTTTCAGAAAAGCTGTATACTCATCTCTCTGCCCTACACCGGCTGTGTTATCTTGGGCAAACTGCTTGGGGACTCTGGTCCCCAGCTGAGCTGGAGGAGCTGGGAGCCAAAAGGTTTTGCTCAAATCACTTGGGTGGAGAGATTTAATGTCAAAACATTTAGAACTGCAGCTGAGAGCTAATAAAATGCTAATGTCGGAATGAGGAGGCTTTCTGGAGTTGTAAGGAACGTTTTTATGCATCTGTGAATGTTTTTATTTCCATAGTTATGGTTTCACTTTAATGTGGATTAGGAAAAAAATACAAGCACATCAAACTACTGATTTCACAGACAGTATTTATTGCTTAGGATGTAGCTTTTAAAAAACAAATTTGTTATAAATTGATTTAAGTAAAAATAATATGTAAGGGTTGTATGTGATTTTTTTTTTTTTTTTTGAAGAGTGTAGATGCTTCTGGAATGAATAAAGTTTGGGAGGAGTGATTTATGCCATTTCTCTCTGCCACTGGCTACACTAGCCACCCTTCAGCGTGCACCTGTCAGAAGTGGTTAAAATCATTCACTGTGTCTTCTGTAGGTGAAAAGAAAGAACATGGAAGGAATTTCCAAGATGAATTTCAGCGCCCTTGTTAGAAACCCAAAACGCAAAAACACTTCTTAAAAATAGTAAAAGCTACCATCTGAGGGTGCACCAGGATGAGCACTATTCTAAATGTTTTATGTATGTGGTTTCATCGAATCCTTAAAACCACCTTGGGAACTAAATTCCATTTTGATTATCATTGTCCCCATTTTACAGATGAGGAAGTTGAGGCCCAGAGAGCTCTTTGCTTAAGGGTCTGGAGCTAATAAGGAAAGAGGGCAAGATGTGAACTCAGGCAGACGAACCCCGTGTTCTCCATGCTCATTATATGATTCTACACAACTCCCACCATGAGACATCCCTCCTGCTGGAGCAGTTGGGACCTCATTTTTTTTTTTTTAAAGACTTTATATTTTTAGAGAAATTTTGGGTTTAAAGCAAACTGAGAGGAAGGCCCAGAGATTTCTCATAACCCTCATAACTCCCCTCCCCCCGACCCCGCCACTTCCCCAAAGCCCACCCTCTCATCACCTCCCTAGAGGGGTCCGTTCGTTACACCTGAAATATCCACAGTGACGCATCATTGTCACCCAGAATCCATAATTTACCTTCGGGTTCATTCTTGGTGGTGTGCGTTCATGGGTTTGGCCAAATGTCTAATGACACACAGTCCTCATGATAATATCACACAAACTAGTCTCACGGTCCTCGAGATCGTCTCCGGCATTTTGGCCCTGCCTTGAGGTGGGGCCCAAGATCCAGCATCTCTAACAAGCTCTGGGTGACATTGTTCTGGCGGTCCTTGGACCGCACTTGGAATAGAAAGAACCTTCTGTTTTTGCAGGAGGCATGGTTCCTGTCCTTTCTTCACTTACACTGTCTCCGTGGTATCAGCTGAGCTCAGCCTGTGCACGAAGCTGGATACAAATTCATGGCAGGGAAACATGATATTTGGCAATCGGTGGGGATCCAGATTCAGCACATATGCGTCTATGGATTTCTCCCTTCCTTCGTTCGTTGGCTAAAAAGGGATCATTTTTAGTGTCTCTCCAAGAGAAAAGCCAACAACGGCCTCAGATCCACAGGGCACTAAGGCGTAGCCCTCTCTTTTTAGGGAAAGAGGGTTCCTAAGGCACTTGGAGAGGGTTCAGCATTGGTCTCGGGCTGCAAACTGGGTTTTTAACTTTATGTAACACTTTGGCCCTTTTCCTCAGTGGAAGTGTTTCGAAATTGTTTGACGTCCCTGCTCTGGGATGTCTATAAAGAGACAAATAGTCCTTTCATATGAGCTGACTTGGCAGGAGAACGTGGCCTGTCCCTTTTGCTGTCCAGAAATCCCCTAAACCTGTGGCCTGTAGCCTCTTCCTTTTTGATCTTTTCCCAGGGTCCACTTGGAGACCGGAGTCTGCCGGTAATGCTCCCTTGGTTTGCATTCAACTGTAGGAAGTTGTCGTAGGTGTAACTGTCAACCCAGGATCCTCAGTGTACGAGAAGAACAACTTACATTTTTGAAATTCAGTCTCATTTCCATTTCAAGCCCCCATGTCACTAGAGTGGAAAACATTTAATTGCAGTTTTCTTCCTATTTCTTCCTATTCTGGGATTGGATTTAAATGTGGGGGAGCTAGATGTCTGATGATCTTAGCTACTCTTTAATGTACTCTTTACATATATATATATTTTAAAGATTTTTATTTATTTACTTGAGAGAGAGAGAGAGAGAGAACACATTGGGGGAGAGGAGCAAAAGGAGAGGGACAAGCAGACTCCTCTCGGAGCAGGGACCAGGACGTGGGGCTCAGTCCCAGGATCCCAGGACCATGATCTGAGCTGAAGGCAGACGCTTAACCGGCTGAGCCACCGAGACACACCAGTGTCCTCTTTTTATAAGGGTGTTAGATGAGACATCTGCCACCCATTCTGGTCCACCCTCATTGGCCCGAGCATGTCACCATAGAGACTTCCTTGTTCCCAATTGTATGCTTCCTACGTGGCTTTACTTGCGTTCAAGATTTCCAACAAATATTTTATCTAAGCTGAGAGTCCTTTCTAGGCTAGACTTTTAAAACATTAGAGCCAGGAAAATATTATTTTCCCCTAGTTTTGAAATTCAGTCTCATTTCCCTTTCAAGCCCCCATGTCACTAGGAGGAAAACATTTTTTTTTAAATTTTAAAAAAGATTTTATTTATATATTTGGCAGACAGATCACAAGTAAGCAGAGAGGCAGGCAGAGAGAGAGAGAGAGAGAGGAAGAAGCAGGCTCCCCACTGAGTGGAGAGCCCGATGCGGGGCTCGATCCCAGGACCCTGGGATCATGACCTGAGCTAAAGGCAGAAGCTTTAACCCACTGAGCCACCCAGGTGCCCCCAGAGTGGAAAACATTTAATTGCATTTTTCTTCCTATTTCTTATTCCTCTTTCTTCATTTACATCATCCCCTGAACCAATAAGCATGCTGTGGGGGGGAAAAAAAAATGGAAGAAGGGCCACCAAAGAGAAAACATGGGTTCAATTTGAAACAGATGAACTTGCTACAAAATCTTATGCCCTAGATGAATGCTGTGGATGTAGGTGTTTTTTTGACTCTTTTTCCACCCTGGACATGTTTTAATGATGCCATCATTCCCCTAAAAGTGAATCTTCATATTGTTCTTCTCTATTCTGGTTCACACAGTGTCTGCCCAAAGAAATGTGGAGTCCCAAGCGGAGGGAGATCCGGAGCTGGAGAAGGAAGGAAGGTAGCAGAGCACACCTGAGAACTTTGTAGGGTCATGGCTTGGAAAATGCAGTTGATCCTGATTGGCCCAGCTATGGGAGTTTGCAGCAAGGGTGATGAACTCGTGGTCATTAACCAGTGATTGAGATAATACCAGTAGCAAATTTGCCTCGCTGTGTATTATAGGGTGGTGGTTAAGGATAATGAATCTGGAGTGAAAAAAACCTACATTTGATTTCTGGTCCTGGCACTTCTTATAAAGTTGACTTCGAACAAGGTACTCTACCTTGCTGCTTTTTAAAATGCGGATAATAGGAGTATGTGGTAGGACTGTTTGAATGTTTGAATGAGATACCGTAATGCATGCTTGGAGCTTGGTATAATGAGTGCCTGGCCTTTTGCAAGCACAGAATTAATGGTAACATAATAGAATCATACACATTGGGTTGGTTTTCTGAAAATTTCCTCCATTTAGTTATCTTCTAGGAGCTCCTTTGTGTGGTCCTTATTTATGAAGATGGGAAAAAAAACCTAAGAGGGACAAAGATCTCTATCGAACTATGCTTAAGGTCTTTAAGTAGGCATAGCCACTGATGTAGATTTGCCATCGTTCCCTCTACCATAGAAATTGTGGTGCTAACACACTTTATTTTGAACACGGTTTAGAAAACCTAAGACCCTGGTTTTAATACACAAGACTTGATGTAACTTGTGAAATTCCCAAATGCTTGTTGTGGGAAGACTAGGTTAGGCCATACTTGTGGAATCATAACCAAAAAGTAAGACACATGGTTTGTAGTTGGCAAAGGAAAGGATATTTTTCACCCGAAATATGCAGCTCATTTACGTGAATTGAGGCTGGATATTTACAAGCTGCAAAGTTATAGACAGTTTTCCAAAAGTCCATGGGCAGGGACTGGTAAAATTTCTAGTGCTCTAAACTGGGTCTTATCATTACAAAGTTCCTGTATATGGACGAGTCTCAGTCTGTTGTCACTAGCATGGTTGGGGGCCCTGCTCCGAACTTCTGGACCCCTTTTGTCCAGGAGCCTAACCTTAACAATGACAAGCATTGACCAGCCTCTAAGTTCCAACAGGTCGGTTGCCATTATGTCACCCCTAATCTCCTGCGATGTGTCCATGGAGGCCCTCTTCCTATGTATAGACTCTGCTCCACTTTTTATATGTTCTACCTTTGCTTTTTTCTTTCTAGCCTACTCTCAGAAAAAAACAAAAGAAACATCATAGGTATTGACCAATATCATCTGGTATGGCAGAAGCTATACCTTTGTGTAGTAGTATAATAAAATTTACCTCTTTCCAAACTTCTTTATTTTTTTTTAAGGATTTTACTCATCCATTTGAAAGAGAGAGAGAGAGCAGAGCAGGTGGTGAGACAGAGGGAGAGGGAGAAGCAGGCGATATAAGAATTCTAAGTTTGGGGGCACCTGGGTGGCTCAGTGGGTTAAGCCTCTGTCTTTGGCTCAGGTCATGGTCTCAGGGTCCTGGGATTGAGTCCCGCATCAGGCTCTCTGTTCAGTGGGGACCCTGCTTCTCTCTCTCCCTCTGCCTGCCTCTCTGCCTACTTGTGGTCAAATAAATAAATAAAATAAAATAAAAAAGAATTCTAAGTTTGTATGCAGTCAGTAATATGTCATCAAAATATATAAGGCAGTACAATTTTCATGATAAAAAATAAAATATAATGCAGTTGAAAACTATATGTATAAGGCAAATATGGACAGCACTACAACTGTATTGGAAGATTTTAGCATATCTGTCTCAGTGGCTGATAAAATAAGTGAATAAAGAAAACCAGCATGCATATACAAAATTTGAAAAACACAGTTAATAAACTTATGTATGTATAGATCTAAGGACCTGTACATAACATGTAGTCAACAACTAAAGAATACAGATTTATTTCAAGTGCACAATAAAAATTATATGTGGAAACATAGAGGAAGTCTCATCAAATTTAAGAGTGCAAATCAATGTTTGACTTCTAAACAAAATGCAGAAAAGTTAAAAATCAAGAACAACCAATGATGCTGAAATAAGTAGACAGGCATATCCAAGAAGTGAACCCCGCCCTGCACATCACATCATATATAAAAATTAATTCAAAGTAAATCTTAGACCTATCGGTAAGAGCTAAAGCTATAAAATTCTAGAAGAATCCATGGAAGAAAATCTTCATGGTCTTAGGGTAAGCAAAGATTTCTTAGGATAAAAAAGTGTGCTAATCATAAAATAAACAAATATATTAGACTTCATCAAAATTAAAAATTTTAATTCAGAAGACAATGTTAAGAAAATGAAGAACAGATCATAGACTCAGAGAAAATATTGACGATGCTTACATATGACAAATGATTTATGTCAAAAATAAAGGACTCTATATAGCTCAACGATAAAAGGGCAATAACCCAATGAAGTTGGGCAAAAGATTTGAATGGATACTTTATAAAAGATACTGTAATGGTAAAAAAGCAATGAAATGATGTTAAACATACTTAGTCATAGATAAATGCAAATTAAGACCACTAGGATGGCTAAAATTAAAAAGGTTAACACCAGCAAATGTTGGTGGGGATGTGGAAAATTTAGAACCTAATTTATCACTGCTGGGAATGTAAACTTGTAGAAACTCTTTCAAAAAAAAAAGTTGGACAGTTTCCTTTCTCTCTTTTTCTTTTCTTTTTTTAATTGAATTTTTTTCCCTTTGTCTTTTTCACTCCTCCCCCCACCCTCCTCCCTTCCGGCAACCAACAATTTGTTCTCTGTATTAAAGGGTCTGTTTGATTGTTTCTTTTTTCTTTGTTCATTTGTTTTGTGCCTTGAATTCCACATATGAGTGAAATCATGTGGTACTTGTCTTTCTCTGATTTTACTTAGCATTATACCCTCTACGCCTACCCATGTTGTTGCAAATGGCAAGATCTCATTCTTTTTTTACAGTTGAGTAATAACCCTCTTTATATATATCACATCTTCTATATTCATTCTTCTATGGTGGATACTTGGGGTACTTTCATATCTTGGCTATTATAAACAATGTTTATAAACAATGTAATAAACATAGGGTGCATATATCTTTCTGAATTAGTGTTATTGTTTTTTGGGTATAAATATCCAGTAGTAGAATTACTGGATCATACAGTAATTCTATTTTTAATTTTTTAAGGAGCCTCTATATTGTCTTCCATAGTGGCTACACTAACTCACGTCCCTACCAAAGAGTCCACAGGATTCCTTTTTCTCCGCATCCTTGCTAATCCTTATTTCTTGTGTTTTTTATGTTAGCCATTCTGACAGGTATAAAGTGACATCTCATTGTGGTTTTGATTTGCGTTTCCCTGATGACTAGTGATGTTGATATCTTTACAGGTATCTGTTGGCCATCTCTATGTCTTCTTTGGAAAAATGTCTATGTAGGATCTCTGCCCATTTTTTAATCAGATTTTTTTTTTTTGGTGTTGAGTTGTATAAGTTCTTTATATATTTTAGATATTAAGTTTCTTATAAAGTTTATACATTTTTCATATGAATCAGAAGTTTCATTCCTAGGTATGTTCATAAAATAAATGAAAACATACATCCACAAACAGGACTGGACTGGAGATCTTCCCTGACTTATGATGGAGTTCTATCCCAATAAAGTCATTGTAAGTTGAAAATATCATTAAGTCGAGAAGGATACCTAACTTACTGAATATCATAGCTTAGCCTAGCCTACCTAAACATGCTCACAACACTTGCTGGGCAAAGTCATCTAATAAAAGCTATTTTAGCTCATGTAACTTACTGAATACTGTATCGAGAATGAAAAACAGAATGAGCATGGGGGATAGAATGGTTGTCCATGTATCAGTTGTTTGCCTTTCTGATTGCTGGGTTGATACGTTGCTGCAGCGCACTGTCCCCGCTCAGTATCATAGAGTAGATCAGACCTCATATTGCTAACTTAGGAAAAGACCCACATTCAAAATCCAAAGTATAGTTTTTATTGAATACATATCACTTCTGTACCATGGTAAAGTCTAAAAACCGTAAGTTGAGCCATCATAAGTCTGGGACCCTCTGTACGGAGAGATGTTTATTGTAATTTTATTTATAAGAACAAAAACATGGACGCAACCCAGATGCTCATCGGTGAATGGGCAGATTGTGACATGTCCATTCAATAAAATACTCTTTCAGCGATGAAAAGAAACAAGCTACCGATCCATGTAACAACATGCCCGTGTCTTGAGAACATTATGATGCATGACAGAAGGTCAAGGGTTTATGACTTTATCCATGTGAAATCCTCTGGCGGATGACACTAGTCTTGTAGTGACTGAAAGCAGTTTAGCAGTTGTCTGGGGCTGAGGGTAGAGACAGAGAATATTTTTGAGTGAAGAAAATGGTCTCTATCTTAATTGTGGTGGAGGTTATGTAAGTGTTTACATTTTTCGAAACTCACTAAACTGTATATTAAATGTGTCCGTTATATGGGAGGCAACTATACCTAAATAAAATTGATTTAAAAAGAAAAAAAAATCAATAAAAAAAATTCAGAAATGTGCTTCTAAGTAAACCATGGGAAGAAGAAGCTACAGAAATAGAGTAGTAGGAATCATTTAAAAAAAAAAAATCACTGTTCATATGGAACCTAATTTTTCATGGAGTTCTAGGGTAAACTAGTGTAAATTTAGTGGGAAATAAGATTGTTTCCAAATTATCACTGTTGTTGTTAAGGGGGATAAAATTTACAGTGATGTAAATAATTGGAGAGAGGTGCTGATAGAGTTCTAAATGGTTGAACCACGCATCAACCGTAGTCTGGGCTGGAGAGCCCATATCACCTCTCCTAGTTTTAAGCTATAGACGCCTCTCACTGCGATTATAGCTCTATCAGAACAGGCACGTTATAGGTCCTCCATAATGCTTTGCATTTCGCTCACGGGGTGTACAACGTTGTGTGCTATTCCCATTCCCTGGCTTCCAGGAAGTGGGGAGAGGGAATATTTGACTCAACTCCAAATGACGGGCAATACTGACCTTTGGAGAGAAGAAAGCTACATTCAAGGTATCAAAGAAACCCCTGCAAAGGTTTGCCCTAATGATGCTACGTTCGTAAAATCTGCCTCTCCTTAAATTCATGTTTCTAAAAAACACGCAACAACAGAGAAAATGCCTGTGAAAGAATGTTAAGTTAAAAAAAAATATATTACGAAATTTGATAGACACCTTCATAACAACTGTATATAAAGCAGATGGATAAAAAAAAAGATGGGAAAAATGTAGCAAATTCCTAACCCTGGTAGAGCTGGGATGGTAGGATTCAGGGTGAAATATATTTTCGTTCTTCGATTTTTTACCAAAACAAAGGAAATTCGAATGCATCAATTCTGTTCAATGGCAGGGCCCACTTCCTCCCTTTCAGAAATGCCTGTTTGCGAGGCAAGGTGGGAGGGAAGATTGAGTGTGTTGACTTTTGACAGACAGGAAGGACTGAAATTCACCATTTGCTTTTCAATCTTTAAGTACATAATCAAATTATACAAAGGTAAACAGCAGGCATCCTTTCCAGCCTTGAGTCTCAGAAGAGAGGTACCAAAAGCTCTCCTTTGCAAATTCCCTCTCTCACTGACCCGCCATGACCTAGAGATTTCAGGGCTGTGGCCGGGAACAGGGTTCTGGTCTGGAGCAGAAAAAACGGGAAGTCACATAAACCCTAAGGGAGCAGAGGAGCAGGGAATGAGTGGGATTGTCTCATGAGATAACTTCTTGCCCAGAACCAAGAAGGAAATCAGCAAGACCATACACCCTGATAACTCAGTCTGCCATGGGCTTGGACACATCCTGTCCACAACAGCCCAAAGGAAGCTTGGACTTCAGACTTAGATAAACGTGGGAGGAGAACCATTTGACCTTGGACAAGTTACTTACCTTCGCTGACCCTCAGCATGCTCCTTGAAAAAGATGGGTAGTAAAAGCTATCAATATTATCCAGACTTTTTTTTTTTCCCCTGATATTTTAAACATCAGAATCTCACTCAGGCCAACTTCATCACAACAATGGAGAATTTATTTGATGGCTGCTGTAGTTTCTTTAACTGAAGAAGAGAAAGAAGGAGGAGTAGAAAGCCACCAGCAAACCAGAAAACGATGATGTCTCCTTTCATTTCTTACTTTTCTCTTTCTCCTGTCTTCATGCTTCCACCCCACCCTCCAGGCCGGCTTCTGAGCTAATTATGGGGGCGGTTGGGTGGGAGGATTGCTGTATAAACTTGGCTGTGAAAGTGGTTATTTTAAAAATACTTGCTTGGGGACTTTCCGTGTTGGTGACACAGGTCCTCAGAA
Organism: Enhydra lutris kenyoni; assembly: GCF_002288905.1. NCBI lineage: Eukaryota > Metazoa > Chordata > Mammalia > Carnivora > Mustelidae > Enhydra > Enhydra lutris. The sequence continues at coordinate 5,028,909 of NW_019154141.1, read as the reverse complement.
TTGTCTCTTGTATTGACTAAAGTGCTACAGTTTCTGCTTCTTGTCTTGGCTTCTACAAAAGGCTGCCTGAAGGGCCTAGAAACAGCCACGCCATGTTTTCCACTGCATCAAAGTGGGCTGTTGGCCTAGGATGTGATGTGTCCGTGTCCTTCTTCCGCACACTATTTTGTCCTCCACAACCTGGTTTTGCTGGGTTGTAAAATTTCAGTAGCTGGTAAAGAGTGAGGGGAGTGGATGAGAAAGCCCCCTCCACTTTTTTTTTTTTTTTTAACTTGCACAACAGTGGAGGAAAATTGTTCATGACAAGGACTAATGTTTTGTGAATTAATATACCCCATTCTTCATAGGCATGATTGCAAAGAAATTGACCAGAGTGGAGAGGGAGGGAGACTAAAGCCAGAAATACTAACAGATTGGTTTTCATTTTACCTCTATGGAAAAATTCTACCCCGTGAGTCAGGACATGCATTCGTGAAATATAAAATTCTCACTTTTAATGACTATAAAGAAGGTCATTCTGCTGTTTCATAGTTAAAATCGACAGCCTTGATCTGCAGAGTGGCTGGCCTTTTCCAAGTTCCAAGAAGAGACACTGACTGGATCAGCTTGGGCAAGCTGCCCCTTTCTAGACCCATCACCTGGAGCCACATCATGCACAATGGCTTCCAAGGGTTCACCACTCTGGATGAGGGGCACAGCGACAGGGGCATGGGAGGCTGGACCTCCCCTTTGTGAAGCATCTGCCCCACATCCTCAGGAGGTGAAGATTGGATTTGCGTTAAAACCCCAGTGCCATATTTGACATGAAACAAAATGAGCATTTGTTTCCTTTCCTGAAGCATGGCCCTGTTTCCTGAGAGCTCAGAATGACGGAACCAACTCTTGGTTCTGCTGATGTCTCTGTGCTGGGGTGGGGGTAAAATGGTACGTGTTTCTAAAAACCCAAAGAAACTGTTGAAGTAAGCAATTAGCTGTCAGGGGTATCTTTTAATTTTCATTTTATTCACGAAACACTCACTCCTGGTACTATTGCAGGTTTACACAGAGCTGAAGCTTGACCTCCCTAGGTTATTTTGAGAATCCTCACGGTAGTCCTTTGGAAAGGGGGGACATCATAATCCCCACATTGCAAACATGTTCAGTGGCACTCAGGGGAGGTCACCTTGGAAACTTGTCCAAGGTGACGTGAATTAGGGGTGCAATTTCACTCAGGTCATGGCATTCCTAGCCTAATGTCATATTCGCTAGACAAGAGAGGGTCCTTTTAGGAGTTTCACACTCATCAATAGCTCCAGACATTTATTTCAGCAGAACTTGGTGTCTGTTCAAGCTTGGCAAGGTTTGTTCAGTCCATAATGACTGTTGGGTGTGGGCTAGGCGTATGGGTCCTGCCCTGAGTTAAGCTTAGGGGGCAGCTTCAGGATTATAATATTGTTGAACAAATAGTTCTAGGGCTGTTTAATTTATTTTATCCTAAATCCTACTTAGAAAATGTATAGAGTATTTTGAATTAGATCAGAGAGAAGGGAAACTCGAAAACTTTCCTACCCTTTGACCAAGCATTTTATTTGAAGATGTTTCTAATTTTTTCACCATTATAAACAACTTCGCAGTGAACCTTTTTTTCCCCTTCTTCTTCCTACACACATCTTTGTAGTACTGTTTCTGGTATTTTCTGAGGATAGATTCTTAGAAATGGAATTTGTGGGCGCCTGGGTGGCTGAGAGGGTTAAGCCTCTGCCTTCAGCTCAGGTCATGATCCCAGGGTCCTGGGATCCAGCCCTGCATCGGGCTCTCTGCTCAGCAGGGAGCCTGCTTCCCCCTCTCTCTCTGCCTGCCTCTCTGCCTACTTGTGATCTCTGTCAAATAAATAAATAAAATCTTAAAAAAAAAAGAAATGGAATTTTGGATTCCAGGTATATGGGATAATTAATTAACTAACTAATTATTTAACCACTAATTAATTAATTGATTCACCAATTAATTACTATTTAAGGGTTTACAACCATAGCAGCAGTATGAGAGTGTGTTTGGTCTTGCTTTCTTACTAACAGTGCATATTATCAACATCTGTTAAATATTTTCTATAATAATTTTGATCTCTTTAGAGTTTAAATGAGGTGTAGCGTATTTTCATGTTTGTTCATAATTTGTGTTTCTTTTCCTATAGTCTGTTTTTACCCTTCACCTAGTTTTGTTTGTTTCCTGTTGAGATGTTTGCCCATTTCTTACTGATTTGCAGTAACTCTATATTTGATATTATTTCTTCATCCATTGTAACAGCCGAAAATATTTTCTTCCAGCCACTATCGGTCTGTTTGTTTTTAACCTTGTTTTTGGTGCCATTTGTAGTATAGATTTTCTATTGTTGTGTTGTCAAGTCTATCAGATCTGTTCATTTATACCTTCTCAGTCTTATATCTTGCTTAGGCAGGCTTTCTTAGCCACAAATCAATAAAAATATCTTTCAGTTTTTTTTTTTTTTCCCTAATGCTTTTGTAGTTTTGTGGTTTATGTTTCGGTATGTAATCTATCTGGAATTTGTTTTTGTGTACGGCATGAGGGAGGGATCTAACTGTTTTTTTCAAAACAGAAAATCTTGACACAATTATTAAATACTGTTTCTTTTTCTCCTCACTTTAAAAAATTCTACATCATCTACAATATGCTCACATATTTGTGCTTCTGCTTCTGGGCCGAAAATAATTGATTCTAATATGTAACTGTCACCCAGGCAGCATTAGGCAGATTTGCAGTTTCCGAATATCAAAACCAAACTACTTTTCTGGAAAGGAATAGTCCTATTTCAACTCTGCTAATGCGTTTGCCACTTAGATCTTCAGCATTTATGGCTGATTTTCTTTGTTCTGTTGCATGCTGTTCTGTGTTACTCCTGAAACATCTTACCGCATGAATAGGCCTGATTTCTCCAATAGGTGGTGGCATGTCTGGTAGCTTTACCTCTTGCATATTCCCCATGACTCTTCGGTTTTATGTGCAGCCCTGAACTTAGCCAGTTTCAACAGACTTTGCCTTTGGATTATTCTTTAGGCCTTGTTTTTGTTTGCTTCCAGGAGAAATCACAATATCCCGTGTTCTTAGAAGTGGGAAGGAGTCGTAAGTCCTCGGAAGCACATAAAACTTCCCACTCCTAACACTTCTGACTTTTTGGTTTGAGGGTTAGCCCTAGAATTTGAAAAAAATTTTTTTAAAGATTTTATTTATTTATTTGACAGATAGAGATCACAAGTAGGCAGAGAGGCAGGCAGAGCGAGAGAGAGGAGGAAGCAGGCTCCCTGCTGAGCAGAGAGCCCCATCTGGGGCTCGATCCCAGGACCCTGGGATCATGACCCGAGCTGAAGGCAGAGGCTTTAACCCATCGAGCCACCCAGGTGCTCCTAGAATCTGAATTTTTTAAACACTAGGCCTTTGCTCTTCCTGTTAGCTAGTCTCTCATTTGTAAATAAGATGATAATTGGACAACCAGAGCTGTGAGAACAAAACCTCTGGTGTGGCAAATGATTCTCCAGTGCCACTGTTTCTAGTTTCTAACAAGAGACGCTACAAATAAACTCCTGGGTCTTACTATTCCAAAGACTCCTTGGACATTTACTTTAATGCAATAAACTGGAGATCTCCTAACAAAACAGAACCAGCAAAGCCAAGAAAAGAAAGAAAAGAAAAATCTCAAAGCACTAGATTGTGAAACTTCTCTGTTGAGTGTCTTGTATCCTTTCAGAATAAAGGAGGATTAGGCATGACACCTTCAAGAGTCTCCTCTGAAAGCAACCATCAGAAGAAAGATTCCAACGCTAACATCAGTCCGTTGCCGTGGAAGCTGACCCAGAATGAACCACTGCTTCCTTTTTCACCACCATCTCTTCTGGAAATTATTAAGAGATAGATGCCAGAGACAAGAATTTGAGAAAATGCCAGTAGTTTGCTCGATCTGGTTCTTTAGATATGCAAATGTGCAAAAGGAATTACGAACACGATGGATGGAATGATAATATTTTATCCTGTCATCTCTGCATCAAGGCTTAATTGGGTCTTGCCTAAAAAAAAAAAAAAAAAAAAAAAAGACAAATGAGTGCTCTGTTTTTCAAGAGGAGAGGAGACGTCTAGATCTTTTACTTCTGATAATTCAAGTCCGGACTCCACAAATTAGTTCATTTATAAAGGATTCCATTTCTCAATGCCAATGTATAGACAGTCCCCTACTTAACGATCGTTCAACTTAATGACCATTTTTTGGGACTTTACAATAGTGTAAAAGAGGAATACATTCAGTAGAAACTGTACTTCAAATTTTGAATTTTGATCTTTTCCCAGGCTAGTGATAAGTGATACCAAAATTGATCTCAACTTTTTTCCTTTGGCTCTTTTAAAGAGAGGTGCCTGCTGTAGGTTGAATTGTGTCCTCCCCATCCACAAAATTCAAATGTTGAAGTCCTAACCTCCAGAACTTCAGAACGTGACCTTATTTAGAAGTAGGGTCATTGCAGATATTGTTACTTAGGATGAGGTTAGACTGGAGTGGGGCCCACACACACGGAGAAGGCCACGTGAAGATGAAGGCTGAGATCAGGGTGATGCACGGAAACAAAGAATTGGCAAAAATTTCCAGCAGGCCACCAGAGGCTAAGAGGGAGGCATAGAATGGATTCTCCTTCTCAGCCCTCAGAAGAAACCAACCCTTCCAACCTTGATCTTAGTCTTCTGTCTTCCAGAACTGTGAAAGAATACATTTTCTTTATTTTAAGCCCCCCAGTGTTTGGTGCTTTCTCATGGCAACCCCAGGAAACTAATACAGGCTTACATTTACTTTCTTGGAAAGTAGTTGATTTTTCAGGTATGGATGGTTGAACCAGAGGAATCAGCTTTGAGGCCTGGTCATTGGAGACAAGTGATAAAGACTGATTTACAATCTGATTTAATTAAAAGCAAACTTTTATTCAACACTTCCTCTGGAAGCATCCATACTGGATGCTCAAGGGGGCTTTAAAGGTAAGACACAGATCACCTCCTTAAGAAACAGTCTAAGAAGGGATAGGAAAGCATAAGAAAAGCAGACATAGCTCCATAAAATAGTCCTGTAAGATAGGTCCAAATGCTCCTGGGCTTAAGCATAACAAATTATGTTGGGACGATTAAGACAAGTTTTTCTTTGTTTTTCTTTTCTTTTCTTTTCTTTTTTTTTTTTTTTTTAGAAGAGACCATATTTGAACTAGTCCTTAAACACTGGTAAAATTTTGATGGGTAGAAATTGTTGTGAGAAGAAGGAGAGAAAGTAGAGGGAGAAAATTTCAAAGTTGTTTTATTCTGTTGTGAACCCGAATTGTGGGGATTTGAAAATATGATGTTTAAAAAGTCCCATTTATGGCACAAAATTTGGAATTATTCTTATTCCTCAAGTTACAAACACAGCTTGTTGTATAATTTCTAAATGGGTAGGACTGAATGGATAGTAAACTGTGTTCAAATTGTTACCAAATGTAGATGCCTCTTTTACCGGTAAAGCCAATTATTCACTCTTCCATGTCGTTACTGTAATTATTCCAGAAACCAATCTGTTGTTTGTACGGTTTGGAAATTCTATGATTGTAGCAATTATTATGCTATTATTTTAACACTTACAATTATTAATAATGTACGATCTTTTTGTGTTATGTAACAATATTATCTAAACTTTTATTATGTACTGGTGCTAAGCCCAATATGGAAAAATGTGCCTAAAAAAAGATCGATAACTTTGCAGCTATGTCAGATGTGGGAAAATGCTCCAAAGGTAACGGCACAGGGGTTATCATACAAAATAAGGGTAATTTAGAAGAATTCTTTCTGCAAAACATGAGAGCTAATGTTGAAAAAAAACAAAACAAGTGGGTACACCTTAGGTTCACAAAAACTTTGTAATTGGACAAAATAATGAGGGAACATGGAACAATGGATAGCTACCCATCTGAAAGAACAGTTTTGCTTGTAGCTTTATGTGCTCAGAGAATATATACTACAAACTTTGTAGATGTTCCCACAGGATAATTGCTCCTGAGATATACAAATTGAAGAAACACACTCTTTGTGCAAAATAGGACTACCTCTAGCCGAGAAGGTCCACCAGGGTGGGAGGCAGTAAGGGTGGAAAAGCTCAACGAGCTAGAGAAAAGACGAGTGGTTTAGCTTGGTGGGAGCATGGAGGAGCAGGAATTGGACTGGAAAAGGGTCTGAGGAGTACCCACGGACTGTCTCCATCTCCCAGGTAAAGCAGGAAGTAGGGCAACGACTGAAGGTTTTGAGCAGGGCAGTTGTGTTGTATCCGAGAAGGTAGATGCTTGCCAAAGCTGAACATTAAGTTAATGATTCCTCAGAGCCATCCTGTAGAACATTATCACTACCTACACAGGGCAGACAGCATGTGAGATGTACCCAGGTCCAGAGATCCAACACAGGTGTGCTCATCACATTCCTCTCCCGCCAAGATAGAGTATGTCATGTCCCCCACCCCTGCTTTTGGCAGAAGGAGACATGATAGGTACTTGCTCCTCATTCCTGGAGTCTCCAAATTCTAGGGAATCAGGGAAAGCAGCTCTGTAATGCTTTGGTTTCATATAAATGGCAGCTCTTTTTCTTTCCTTTTTTTAGGGTACGTTGCTGGCAGAATCACAAGATCAACTTGTGAGATTAGTTTTTACTGGTGGTGTAGGGTTAATTGCTTCTGTAAAACATCTGTTCCATAATTAGAAAACAAAGATTCCTTTGCCCCGACTGAGTATAATTACTTTTGGCTACCAGAGGGAAAGTTTCGGGATCATCATCAAAATGCAATGAGGATTGTTTGCAGGGGGATTTTTCTTCTCTATTTTATTCTTTCTAGAAAAGTAGCGAGGAGACTGTAGGAAGATCTGTGTTTATTACTGCTTTATAGGCTGTAAAAGAATAAAGCAAAACTCCCCAATTGGCATGGGCTTGTTAATACAGTTGAAGCAGACCCCAGTGAATTAAATTCAGTCAATTCAAAGGAATTTCATTTTGGAAGGAAGTGAGAGCATATCAGAGTTAGGGGTTTTTCCAGCCAAGTCCATAAATAGTGGCAATTCTAGGGCATCATTCACCCCTTTGAGTTTAAGATCTGTTCTGGCAAAACATGACTATTTTGGGTGCCCCAGGCTTGCTCTCATCTGCAGTTCAGGTCCCTATCCTATGGTTGCAGTCTGGCTATGATTCCATCTCCCTAACAGAGGGCTACTGTCATGTTTGATTGTCTGCTGTCTCTCTCTCCTTCTCCATGTGTCACTTCCGCCATACTCACCACCTCTAGGCCTCTGCCCCCTGAACTCTCCATTCTTCCTACAGTTCTCCCTACATCATAAACAGGCCCTGACCTGACTCTCTTCCTTCAGTCTTGTGAGCTTCTCAGGCTCAACCCTACTCTGCTTTCCCTAGTTTTCTAAATGCATCCCTCTCAGATATTTCATTTCTGCCTTGCAAGTTTCCCAAACCAGATTCCCTCCTGGAGCTAGTGTAATAAGTTGAAGGACATTTGTTCCTCTCTTTTTACTCTTCCAAAGTCCTTGTCCTATGCAGGCCACTCTTCCCCTGACCAGGAATGCTGATCAATACTTATTCCTTCCCAGGGGACTTCATCCTTTTCCTTCCATTACCTTCTATTTGTGGGAATTTGCAGGGCATATCCTAGTCTTCTGAGGTCCAGATCCATGTAGTTAACCAACTGAATAGCTCCTCTTTGATGCTGTATTTTTTCTTGGGGCTTCTATACAAATTCCAGGCCAAATGGCTGAAAACAATAGAATTTGCTAGATAACATAGTGATGTTAGAATTACTTTTATTGGTAAAAACAATAGCTTTTCAGTTAGCATGAGGATTGCTATGAATGAGCGCTCACTGGAGGAAGGAAATTATTTGGGTTGTGTGTGTTGGCAAACATGATTTGGAGGCGCCCCTTATCATGAGCAAGGTATGAGAAGCTTGCAAGGTGGTAGCCTATTCTCCTAGAGTGAGCATCTGAGGCTGGGTCCTTGAATGATCTTGTGTTCAGCCTCTGACTCTTGGACGGTTCTGGGTTCCTGAATCCAACTGAGAGTAGTCGAGTGGTGCTTCTGGAAGGTTGTGGTGGTTGTCTTGGCCAAAACTTTTCTAATTAAGGTGGTGTTCATAGCTCCCAAAAGGCAGAGAGCTGGGACTTCATTTAAATCTACAACGCAGATTGCATGACCTGTTTTGTCTCTGCTTGCCAATAAGTGTTGAATAAATGTCCATGCAGGAGGGAGAATTTGGTCTGACATTTTCTTTCCTTATGACCTAATAGGAAGGTTGGAAAAGAATAGCTAAACCTTCCCCACCCTAAATTTTAGCATCTCTCATTACCTACAGAAGGAACTTAGAAGTGTGCAAAACCCTTAGGTCAGCTTACAACATAAGTACATGTAAAAATAATAGACAACTTCAGCCATCAAATTATGAATTGAAACAGACTTCAAACAGAAAGTATGAAGTTCTTTATTTGGACAACTTAGAGTTGTTTCTCTAAAGGAAAATGTCTTTTGAGCTCCAGGAAATATCTAGTGGAAGGTGGAAAAGGAGGAATTCAAAGATTAGCTGATGGCCACATTAAAAGCCAAGAGGGCAAGGATACAGATGTCCACTCTGGGGAGACAGCTGTGGTTGAGCTGGAGCCCTTTTGAATCCAAAGGTCATGATGAGAAGACTGGTTGGGAAAAACTTGTTCCATTGCAATTATCTTTGCCCATAAGGATTTGTGGCTTATTTGCTTCCCTCTCTTTAAAAAATTTTATGTAAATTCAGTTTAGTTAACATGTAGTGTATTATTAAGTTCAAGGTAGAGTTTAGTGATTCATCAGTTGCATATAACAGCCGGTGGTCATTACATCCAGTGCTCTCCTTAATGCACATCACCCAGTTATCCCATTCCCCGCCCTCCTCCCCTCCAGCAATGCTTGGTTTGTTTCCTATGATTAAGTCTCTTATGGTTTGCCTCCCTCTCTGTTTTTTTTTTTTTTTAAAGATTTTCATTTATTTGAGAGAGAAAGAGAGAGCACAAGGTGGTTGGGGGAGAGGTATAGGCAGAGGGAAAGGGAGAAGCAAACTCCTCACTGGGCAGGGAACCGGACATGGGGCTTGATCCCAGGACCTTGGGATCACGACTTGAGCTGAAGACAGCCACTTAACCGAATGAGCCACCCAGGTGACCCTCCCTCTCTATTTTTATCTTATTTAGTTTTTCTTTCCCTTTCTATGTTCATCTGTCTTGTTTCTTAAGTTCCACATATAAGTGAAATCATATGATATTTGTCTTTCTCTGATTGACTTATTTCACTTAGCGTATTACCCTCTAGTTCTATCCATGTCATTGCAAATGGCAAGATTTCTTTCTTTTTGATAGCTGTGTAATATTCTACATATATGGAATATATATATATATCATATTTGCTTCTCTTAAATCAAGACCAGACAAGAGCCAGATACCAGCAAGGCCATGACAGCAGTGACCTACCAAATAGTAGGACAGTGTAGTTAAGGACAGACCCATCTGGTGTGAGGAAACAGCAGTTAGGGTTCAAGCCCTGCCTTGTCATTGTATTCCTACTCTGTGTTTCCTCTGGTTTGAGATGCAAGGTTGGCATCTTGGGGACCAAAAAGCAAACAGCAAACAACTCCCAAGAAGAGATTTTATTCTAGGGTGAACATTGTCTCAACTAACAAAATATTTCACTGTGTATTTTAATCTCTGGACAGGACAGTGGTAAGAATGAAAAGTGGATCAATGAGGGAAGGATATGCCTTCCACTCCTCCTTCCCTACTTTCATTTTTTAATGTTGTTCAATGGATCCCACATTGACTTCCTTTCACGCCAAGGCAAACTGCTTTATTTCTTATTCAGTCATCACAGCATACTGGTCTGTTCCTTGGATTCTGGATGGATGTTGTTTGCAACCTCAGCAGGGACATGAAGAAAGAGAAAGAAAGAAAGAAAAAAAGACCGATTGGCTAGTCCAGAAAGGAAAGGGCTAGGGACAATATGGTTTTGAAAAACTGAAAGGAACAGCTGGTAAACCTTCCTGAAGGCTATGGCTCTTTGTTTTCCAGATGCTAACTTCTCTACCTTAAAAAGAGGCACAGAGAGAATCATCCCAGCTGGGAGGTAAACCAGCTGGCTGATGGAATAGCAATGATGTATGCATTGGTTCATTTCCTTTCCTGCTCTGTGGCAGGGCCTGACATCTTTATACATGGTGCGATGGATCTGGAAACCCAGAGCACCTTTCTGTGCAACACTCCCAAGCCATCCCAATATTTCCAGAGTTTGGAGATCCAGGACTACTTTTTAAAAATTAATTAATTCTCCACTTCCTTATTTATTTTATTGAGGTATAGTGGCCATAGAACATGACTTTCAAGTGTACAACATATGTTCGATATTTGTACATATTATGAAGGGATCACCACAATAAGTCTAGCTAACATCTGTCACCATACAGAGTTACAATTTTTTTCTTGTGATGATGACTTTTGAGATCTACTCTCTTAGCAACTTTAAAATATGCAATATGGTATTAACTATGGTCATTATGCTGTATGTTAGATCCCCATGACTTAATTATTTTATAACTGGAAGCTTGTGTGTTTTTACTTCCTTCGTCTATTTCTTCCATCCCTCATCCCTTGCCTCTGGCAACCACCAATCTGTTCTCTATATCTACAGACTTGCGTTTTTTTTGTTGTTGGTTTTTTTAAAATTCCACATGTAAGTGAGATCATATGGTATTTTTCTCTGTGTGACATTTCCCTTAGCCAAGTGTGGGGGATAGGAAGAGAGGGAGAGAATCTCAAGCAGACTCCACGCACAGCACAGAGCCCAACGTGGGGCTCATCTCACAACCCTGAGATCATGACCTGAGCTGAAATCAAGAGTCGGATGCTTAACTGACTGAAGCACCCAGGTGCCCCAAGATTTCATTCATTTTTGTGGCTAAATAGTATTCCATTATGTGTATATCTTTATCCATTTGTCCATCAATGGACACTTAGGTTGTTTCCATAGCTTGGCTATCGTGAATAACTGGAACGAACATAGAGGTACATATATCTTCTTAAATTAGTGTTTTCATTTTATTAGATAAATACCCAGAAGTGAAATTGATGTCTTATCTGGTAGTTCTAATTTTTTTAAATTAAAGTATAATTAACATAGAGTGTTATATTAGTTTCAGGTGTACAATATAACAATTCATCTCAGTGCTCACCATGGTACGCATGCTCTTAACTCCCTTTGTCTGTTTCACTCATTGTTAGTTCTATTTTTAATTTGTTGAAGAACCCCCTTACTGTTTCCACAGTGGCTGGATCATTGTACATTCCTTCCAAAAATGCACGAAATTTCCAGTTTCTTTACATCCTCATCCACACCACTTGCTATCTTCTGGGTTCTGTTTTTTTTTTTTTCTTTTTTTCTTTCTTTTTTTTTAATAGTAGCTGAACTAATGGGTGTGAAGTGGAGAGAGAATGCGTTTGAAAGTAGTTTTGTTCTCTACTGGACACCCTGATGATGATTTTTTTTTTTTTTTTACCCGTGTGAGTATGAATAAGGATACTTCTCCAATCTACCCTTTCGTGTCTGACTCTGGTGCTGTTGTTACATGAAGACTAGGCAGGCAGATCCAAGCCAAAAGACACCGTCCGGTGCCTTTGGTATGAGAAAATGGGAAAGAATCAAGCAGGGCACATCCTATGGGAGCAAGGGAAGTTCAGTGCAAGTGTGGACAGGGCCCAGCTGAGCCGGTGAATGCTTCGTGGTAGACTGGCCAAATTATATCCCTTGGACTGAGATCCTCATTAAAGGCCTACACCTCAGAGACGTTTTGGCCGACCGAGGTGCATCATTATGAAGACCGGGCATGATAACAGTAATTTAAATGAAGTTAAAAGAGTGGTCTAGATGAGAACAGGTACTCATGTTTCAACCGCTCTCAAGAAGTCTCCATGGGATGAAGAAAATTCACTGGAGGAATAATGAGCAAAATCATCTTTTGAAGGTGACCTTTACCAGCCGTGGTGAGCAAGGTTGAGAAACAGGGAGCTCATTCCACATCTTGAAGGGTTCTGTTGTTTTCTTTCATGTCATGCCAGTACAGAACAATTTTTGGCAGCATCTGGGTCTACCCTGTGACTCAGTCATGTTCTGTCAGAGCTTTGCATCCAACGCTTACCTTGTCTTTGCTAGCGTAGCTAAGTGGCCACCTAGTCCCCCCATGAGGGGAGCTGCAGAACCACTCTCTCAGGGAATCCTCGATGGAGAATGTGGCATATTTCCCTGCACCTGTCCCTAGCTGTGCCTCGCTGCTATCTTTCATACCCTCTGTACCCAGCAGGGTGACAGTAAGCTTCTCGGGAGAAAGGGAGGGTCATTTTCTTGCTTGCACTTTATGACACCCAACAGAGGAAATGCACAGCATAGGTGTGGGAGTTCGGCTGACTTGTGGTAAAAAATAAATATGGTTTCCTGTTTGCCTCTTATTTTCATTCCTAAGTGATGAGGAGCTGCTGATACTTCCTGCCAGGATGAGCACTTTATGCAAGCAAAGGTGTCATTTGGGGACCAAAAAGTATCCATAGGAGCAACCTTGCAAAAATCTTCACCTCTCACTCACCAGTATCATTGCTTAGAGTAATACTGAGCATCTTAAACTGGGCAAAATCATTGTGTTACTCGGAGGGTTGGAAGAGTGACACCTGGGAGCATTATAATATTCTCATGCATAGGATTAGCTTGAAGCTCTTCCAAGCCAAGAAAATAATCAGCTGTCCGTTTGTCCATCTCTATCCATCCATCCACCCAACTTCATCCATTTTTCAGTTGCCTTTTTACTCCCAACTCATTTTACACGATCTATGATTGATCTCACACAGTCTTGTGACTTTTTAATAATTCCAGGTGGACATACTAGCTTTCGCAGTGAGATTGCAAGCTCCTGAGTGAAGGGAGACCATCTAATACTTGAAAATGTTCTCATCAGCATGTAAAGCAAAAGGCCAGGTGCCTAACAGCTGTACAACATATCGTGTTAAAACTGAACGAGACCCGGGAGCTGATTGCCCCCCACCTCCCCTTGCAGGAGAAAGACCTCCAAACCAAGCCCTCCTCCTCTTTCTCCGAAAGACTGCTGCGGCATGGCTGTTTTCAGACTGATTTACAAGATGGGCAAGACGGCCTCAATTACTCCAAACACACAATGCTACCTCAGGGAAATGCCTGACAATTGCGGGAGAGCCTGCTGACATGCACTTTTCGTTTTTGGAGCTTTCAAACCTCCTGTCTGCCTTCTGCCACGAATACATTCGCCTCTGAGTCACCTGGAGGGCTCGCTAGCATCATCAGTGGTCCCTGGTAACAGCTGCCGCATTGGTGCAAAACCCTGCTTGGTGTCCAAAGCCTGGGTGCCATGTTTCATTTTCATTCCTCCAGTTCTTAGCCATTCAGTGAGTAGCCTTTGAGTACCAGGCATTGGACGGGGCATGGGGGAATACAGAGGGACATTAACCCGTAATCACCACTTTTTAGGAGAGTAGAGCCCTCAAGATGGACAGCAGATGACCACAATTCATTATGATAAACGTAACAGTGGAGCAAAATAGAAAGGAGCTAATTCCACTGGCAAGCCAGGTGGAGGCTTTGCCAAGAAGGTGACCTTCCAGGTGAGTCCTGACGATAAGTGGGAGGCCCCCAGGGGAGAAGGAGAGGCAGGGCAGTGGTGGCTGAGGGAATCTGTGCGCATAGCAGCAGACGAGTGGAAGAGTTCAGGATACCCGGCGGGAAGACGCAGTTGGGCGTGAGTCGAGGAGTGTGGGTGTGAGGAGGTGGAGCTCAAAGGAGGTGGACGGGGGGAGCCATGGGAGGGGAGGCTGGAACAGGTACAGAAGGGCTGTGAGTGGGTGGCATGCTGAGCATCTGGGCTCTTGTTGATAGACAATGGGGAGTCATTGATGGAGTGGGGAGACAGAATCACATTTGTGCCCAGAAAAATCTAATGAGAGAATGGCTTGAGAGCTATTGTAAGTGTAGAGAAGGAATGATGAGCGTAAATTTAAGATAGAAGAGGGAGGCTGGAGATGAGGGACATACTTAGTCTGAAAGATGCTTAGGAGGTTGGAGCCATTGGTGGGACACACACACACACACACACACACACACACACACACACACACGTTAAGATCGACTCCAAGATCCCAGTTCCAACAGCTTGGCAGCTTTATTAAATGAGATGGGGGGATGTGGGAGAGATTGAAGATGTTGGAGGGAGTGTGATGTTTTGGTCTGGACGTGCTGAACTAGACACACCCAGGCAAGACTGGAACTCATAGAGGGAGGGACAAACGTACAAAGGGTGTCCTTTTGGGGCCATAGAGCTCTGCACTTGGCTCACAGATCACAACTTTAAGGCACCATGGGAAGCTTTTTCTTCTTGGGCATTGGATCGGCTTGGGTACGAGTGTGTCACTGAAATGTTCTAACAGCCTGACCTTATGCAAGCTGAATGAACCACAGGTCCCAGGCTGCTCGCACATCCGAAAGATGGAGGATTTTTACACCCATCCGTGGTGTTGATGTATGCATCCACAGTGTTGTGGTGATGTGCTGAGACCCAGGAGACCCTCTGCAAACACTGTAATCAGCATGGGGCAGAGTTCTGAAAAGACTGTACTAAGCACTCGAGTGGGCTCGTTGCAAATCTAGTTATACCCAAATTCTCAATAATTAAAACAAAAAAAAAAAATCCAGAAGATCCTTCTGGCTCCTCAGCTAGGTGCAGGGTTTCATTATGCTTCCCCAAGCCCTATATCCTCACCTTAAATTATTCCTTGAGAAAGGCCGCTGCTTCTGAAGGACACCGGGCCCTGACATTCAGCTCGCGGGTTCCCTTTCCTGGCATTCCAGAAAAACAAGTGTTGGAAAAAAAAAAAACAAAAAAACCCAAAGTCTACCGTCCACACAGCAATCCTCAGTGACTTCTGCAACTGCTTGGTTACATGGCTATTCACGACACGCAGATTATAGGGTTATTTAGCTAAAGGCTCTGTGGCTCGACCAGATAAAACTAAATAAAAAAGAAACATGCAAACGTTGGACGTTTTCGGAGCATATGGTAGCAGTTAACTTCTAGTCAGCAAGAAATAGGAACAAAACAAAACAAAACGTGAGGGTTTCTTTTCTTTTCTTTTTCCTGTTTTGTTTTGCTTCTCAAGGATGTAGATTATCGGGGACCCAGGAGTGCTTAGAAGGAACAGCCTTGTTTGGAAATACCTTGTATGAATAAGAAGGATGGAAGGGCGGGATTCTTGCAGTGTTTACGTGGGCCTTGTCTGGGTGGCTGTTGTCAGGCCTGTGTTCCGGAACTTATGTCGGGTGGTGGTCTAAATAAAGATCTTGAGGCCAACCTGGGCAAGTAAACCTATTCCAACAAATGGCCACCATGTACTCGGTTGCCAAAGCCAGAAACCTACAAGCTATTTTGGAAACCTTTTTCTCCCTCACCGGTGGCATCTACTCAAACATCAAGTGTTGCGAGGGTACCCCAGACCGGGCTTCTGACCCATGGCTGTCTCTCTACATCTTCTGCCTCCCCCCTGGGCCGGGACATCATATCCCTAGCCTGGACCATGGCACTGGTCCCCCAGTTAGGGTCTCTTGTCTCTAATTCTCTGGTTCTCTCCATATGGTAACTGGGGTCATCCTTTTAATAGGCAAAAACCACATGGCTCTCTTGTGGTTGAAACCTTCACTGGATTCCCACTGCCCTGGAGGTGTGGTTGAGCCTTTGCGGTGGCTTCTGAGTCCCCTCCCAACACCTGACCCCTCTTCCCCCTCGCCTGGCCCCATGCTTCCCCCTTTGCTGTCTCCCACTCCAGAACATGGATCCTCGTCTCAGTTTCCTGAAAGCATTGTGCTCACTCACCATCAGGACTCCGTAAGAACCGTTCCCATGCCCGGAAGATGCCTCTGTTGTGGCTGACTCATCTTGACCTCAGTTTAAAGGTCACTTCTTCAGAGAAGCCTTCCCTGATTTTCCCAGGAAAGTCTAGTCCCCCTGCCAGTATGCCACAGAGAATCCTGCATTTCCTGGTGGCGATTTCTCATGGAGCATACTAGATTGCCACTCCTTGCTGGTCTGTCCTTCCCACTACCTGTCAGGCCCTTTTGTGTGAGGAAAGGAGACCACATCTGTCTCGTTCCCTGGGGTAGCCCTGGACAGTGCCTGGGACACTGTAGGGACTCACTCAAACATTTGCCAAATGAATGAATGGGCCAGAGATACAGGTACTTGCCAGCGGATGTGAGGGCATCCCTGGGGAAGAGGCTCTTGGAACTCCCTCCCCACGTGCACCAGGGAGGGCCCATCCCCACAGCCAGCCTGAGCAGAGGACAGTCAGAGTAGAGACTGCATCAGACCTAGCACAGTGATGACTGCCATGTTCTGGACCTCGTGGGTAGGGGTAGGATGTGCAGGCAATGGGTGCTGCAGGGGCGATAGGGAGGTAGACTGAGGGCTCCATGCAAACAGGGATTGTCATGCTCACGGTCAATGCCCAGGGTCCGAGCTCAGAGGGCCCCGTCTCTGCTCTTCCTCACTCCCTATCCCCCTGCCTCCCTCCCTTATCTGTCACCCTTAGGATCCAGAATCCCGTGCAAATGTAAACTCCCAGGGATGGGAAAGGACCTCTCTCCGGATTACCAACTGTGACCACACATTCTCCCCAGCCCAGGCAAGTCCGGTCCTTCCTACGAGCTTCGCAGATTTCCTCTTCTTCCTGCCACCTCGAAGCATGTGGGAGGGTTTCTGAAGGCACCCATCTCTTATTCTATCCAGTGGCGTCGTGGAGGTCAGGATGACAAAGCAGATGGAGAAGTTTAATTAACAGACAATAAAAAAGGACAGTGGCTGGAGTCTCAAATGAAAGGTGCCCCTGAAACGCAAAACTGGAATGAATCCCATTTATTTGGGATTTCCAGGCTGGCTTCCTCCTTGTAAATTGCCAACTGTAGCAGCTTTCCTCTGCCGGGCAGTGCCTCCCAGACAAGGCTCCGGACACCTGGGGGTGCTGTGGTGTGGCGTAGGGGCACCGCTCCTCATAGCAGAAGACTTTTTTTTTCACTTCCAGGGAGAAAAGTAAGGTGTCTAAGAGAAAGGCAGAGTTTCCAGGTGGCCGTGAGGATGCGTTTGTTGGCTAAGGGGTTGCTATGGTGGAGTTTGCTGCCCCAGTCCTATCCCTCATCCTTCCTCTCGAATTCACTGCACATGAGCACGCGCACATGTCTGTGCACACGCAGAACCCCCCACCCATGAACACCTGCACACACACTCACACACACCTGTGGGCACATGCACTCACCCACACACACGGGTACACACACATGCACACGAGCCTGGATTTGAGACTTAGCGTCAAGCTTCGGAGAAGATAAGGAAAAAAACAGACGGCTCCCACCTCGTTCTCACTATGTGCCAGACCCTTCCACCACCTGGCCTTGGTGAGAGGCTCACCCTCGTCTCCCTTCCTCGCCTGAGAAGGGCCGAGGGCACGTCGGGTGGGGAGCTCAGCGAGCTGCGGGGCTCCAGCACCCCATTCTCTAACAAGGCAAAAAACGAGCAAGTAAGCATTTCCTGGCTTTGATGGTAGAAGCAGGAGTCAGTCCCAAACCAGAGAAAACGCTGACCCCCAATTCTCTTCCCCCCAGGGAACAGAGATGGGCAGGCAGGCTCACTGCGGAGGGAACCCCAACAAAAGGCCCCTCGGTTTTATGGACCCTGAGTCAGAGGAGAGGGGAGGGGGGCTGCAAGTGGGAAAGTACTGGGGACTGAGGCCGGTGGGAAAGTGTCAGTTTTACCCCTCGCTCTGCCCAGCAGAGGCTCTAAGGAAGGGCCCCGTCTCTGCAAGATTCCTGGCAGAGAGACCCAGGAATGAAGGTGGCCGGCTAGGGCCCCAACTGTGAGACAAGCATGGGGCCACAGGGTCCTGAGTCTGACTGCGATTCCCTGTCTGTGGTCAGGCCTGAAAAGTCACACCGAGGTTCCAGACTGCTCAGCGTCCCATGCATCTTGCCCTAGGTCCCACTGGTGAGGGGTAGAGCTTGTCCTCAAACCGACCTTAAGCTTCTCACCATCCCAGGAGCCTGCTCCCCATCCCCCTGCCTTTCTCCTAACTTCCTCACTTCTGGAAGCTCCGGCCGCCAAAGGTCCAACAGCTCCTTGCGGGGTTCTCCCTGTGGAACCTCCCCCACCCGCCCCCCTCACCTGCCGGGAGGTGGGGGCCCTCACTTGTACGTCAGAGCCTCAGAAGGCAGCAGCCAAAATGGGAAGACGTTATCTCCAAGCAGTGGCAGATGAATACACTGGTGTTTGTCAGAGAGGCCTGGGTGACCTTATCAAGACAGCTCAGAAAAGAGTAAAGATCCCAGAAACCACAGGGCAGAAAGGGTAAGAATGCGTGTGCTGCTCTGAGCAAGTGTGGAATGGAGATGGCTGCTCCTTAAAGGCTGTTGGGCAGAGGACAAGCCTGGGAGGGCGTGTCCAGGCCCTAGAGGGTGCTGGTCTCTGCCTGTACAGAGAAAAGGCAGGTATGTGATGGCACTGTTAGACTTTCCTGGACCTTAATAATTGGGGTTTATCCGAGTGGAACAGTAGTGTGGATTAAATGAGCTAACTCCACAAAAGCTTTGAACACAGGACCTGGAACGAAGTGATTACGCAGCATATGCTGGCCAGTGCAATCATTATTACTTCTCACTTATGAATCTTGCCTTGCTCGAAGCTGAGAGTGGAAGAAAGCTTTGTCTACGTAAATCTTGCTTTGTGTATTAATGGGTTCCCGCAAAGCTGTATGTGAATCGGATATATTGCTGGTTGTGAATTAAATTGATGGTTCTTCCTTTTAATGCTGGAACACATGGCTCAGAGTTGGATATGCTCTCTCTGGGTCTCAAGCTTTCAGTGGCTTCCACTGTGATTGTATAGAGCTTTTCTCTGCTTCGGTCTGGGTGGAAGGCTACACCTTGTTTAAAAGAAAGAAAGCATGCCCAGGTTGGCTAGTGCTGATGTTAAGCCCTCATTGGCACCGCTACAGAGCTTGGCCTTCTGGACAGAATCCTCTCCCTGAAAGCAGCAGCAGGTGGGAAGGAGTGGCTCACAGAATAAAAGGAGGGAAAGCCAGAAATTTAGACACAAACTACCAGGTTAGGCACAAGATATGCAGGAGGGTTTCTTTTTCTTTTATAATATTAACTTTTTTTTAAAAAGAGATTTTATTTATTTATTTGAGAGAGAGAGAGAGAGAGAGAGAGACAGTGAGAGAGAGCATGAGAGGGGAGAAGGTCAGAGGGAGAAGCAGACTCCCCATGGAGCTGGGATCCCGATGCGGGACTTGATCCCTGCACTCCAGGATCATGACCCGAGCTGAAGGCAGTAGCTTAAGCAACTGAAACACCCAGGCACCCCTGCAGGAGGGTTTCTTAACACAGATGGCCAATTATTCTGCAGGCAGGTAGTGATGGGGGCAGCCTTAGACAGCCCTCTACCATAGATCCTTCTAGAAAAGGAACTGGATAAGTTCCTGACTCCATGTATAGCCCAAGGACTGTGCTAAGGACTTTGCATTTTCTCATTTCATCCCCCTGATGAGAGCCAGTACTTTCAACATTAAGGCTGTTTTACAGAAGAGGAAGTCAAGGCTCAGGGAAGTTAAGCCCCAGATCCCTTGGCCAATGGATAATGGAACTAGGACTCAAACGTTACAGGATTCCAAAACCCACATCCCTATCACGAGATCCCCAGAACCCTGTCTGTGCGGAGGAGGCAGAACAAGGACCCTGCCCCACCGGACTTCCTTTGCTGGTAATTTCATCTCCAAGAAGGTAGATGAAGCCCACTGAGAGATTTTCCACTTGCGACTTAAACCAGAAGACTGGCTGGGAACACAAGGGTGAGGGCAGCTTTGGGGGACAGTGACCACTGGGTAAGAAGGATACCACAATGGTGAGAGCGTAGGTTCTGGAGCACCATCTCCTGGGTCCAAATTCTGCTTCTGTGACTTAGTAGCTCTGTTCCTTTACCTCGCCTTGGCTCTGTTTTCCTCTTTGGAAGATGGGGATAATAGTACCCACTTCGTAGTGAGCTCTCAGAAAGCTGATGAATCGATACACTTAGTACTAATGTTAAGTATTAGTATGCAAAAATTTTTGACTGTTAGTGTTATTATTACTTGAGTTCATTTTTGTAATGGAAGATTCAGATGGACATAATCATAGACTCAGGACCTTAGGGAAAAAATTTAAAAGCCTGAGGTCAGCAAAGCAGGTACCTTTGCCAGAAATTATAAAGGGGAATCTGGATTAAGACAGCTCAGCAAACTTTTCCTGTAAAGGGCCAGATAGTAAATATTTTCAGCTTTGGGTCTCTGTTATAATCAGTCAACTCTGCTATTGTAGCAATAAAGCAGCAGTAGACAATATGTAAACAAATGGGCATGTCTGTTTTCCAATAAAACTTTATTTATAGACACATGAGGAAAGCCAGATTTGGCCAGAGAACCACAATTTGTGGATCCCTGGCTCAAGCAAAATGGGAAACACTAAAATATAAAATTCTGCCTGTGTGATTGTAAATAATGTCAGTAAAATGAAAAGCAAGCGGGCAATTAATTAATATAGCTACAAAGGGAGTTGTTTGCCTCAGATTGAAAGAGGACATGCTCGCAAATGACATATCTGAGGGTTAGTATCCAAAGTATATAAAGAACTTATACAACTCAACACCCCCCAAAAATAATCTAATTAAAAATGGGCTGAAGAAATGAACAGACATTTCTCCAAAGAAGACATCCAGATGTCCAACAGACAAGAAAAGATGCTTAGCATCACTCATTATCAGGGAAAAAGCAAATCAAAACTACAAGGAGATGTCCTCTCACACCTGTCAGAATGGCTAAAATCAAAAACACAAGAAACAAATGTTGGCGAGGATGTGGGAAAAAGGAACCCTCATGTACTGTTGGTGGGAATGCAAACTGGCGCAGCCACTGTGGAAAACAGGGTGGAGGTTCCTCAAAAAATTAAGAATAGAACTATCCTATTATCCAGTAATCACACTACTGGGTATTTACCCCCAAAATACAAAAACATTCAT
Source organism: Enhydra lutris kenyoni (assembly GCF_002288905.1). NCBI lineage: Eukaryota > Metazoa > Chordata > Mammalia > Carnivora > Mustelidae > Enhydra > Enhydra lutris. Next base: position 5,007,695 of record NW_019154141.1, on the reverse strand, counting down.
TCAAAGGGATACACGAACCACTATGTTTATAGTATTAGATACAATAGCCAAATTAGGGAAGCAGTCCAAGTGTCCATCCATAGATGAATGAACAAAGAAGAGATAAATGTACATATCCACCTGGATGTCGTCTTTGGAGAAATGGAATATTACACAGCCATCAAAAAGAATGAAATCTTGCCATTTGTAATGGCATGGATGGAGCTAGAGAGTATAACACTAAGCAAAATAAGTTAGAGAAAAACAAGTACCATATGACTTCACTCGTATATGGATTTTAAGTAGCAAAAAAAAAAATTGAGCAAAGGTGGGGGAAAAAGAAAGAGAGAAAAAAACTGAGAAGCAGACTGTTAACTATAGCAAAGAAACTGATGGTTACCAGAGGGGAGTGTGGGGGGGGAATGGGTGAAACAGGTGATGGTGGTGAAGGAGGAAGGACCAGGTGTTGAACAGAAGTGTTGAATCACTCTATTGTACACCAGAAATGAACATAACCTCATGTATTAACTATACTAGAATTTAAAATGAAATTAAATTTAAAAAGAAACTCCAAGAAAAAAAAAGGCAAAAGAAAGAGGACCTGTGCCCCAAGGTGGAGGAAATGCAATGTCTTCTGAAAGGCATACGCTCAGAAATATGTGAAGGTCTATAGCTATACAGTGGTATCAACAGAAAAATGAAGCCCTCCATGAATTTGTGCAAAATGTTAAAGATTTTTTTTTAAGAAAGAATAAGTTTTGTTTCTGTTTTGGGGGTCGTTTAGTATGTTTAAGAGATGGAAACAAGGGAAGGATGGGGCACCTTCCTGGGAACAGCAATGTAATGAAGCAGAAGCCAAGGCTTCTATAACTGTGGCTACATGGAAAGGGACCCAGAAGTGGACCAGGGGTCCTATTAAGAGATGTCAGGCAATGGTGGCAAAAGACAACCCAGTGAAAACTAGGGAAAGAGATTGAGGCCCAGAGGAAACCTGGCATTACCAAAAATGGCAAGAGAATGAAAAATAATCTAACAGTGCCAGATGCAAACACTAGCTGTCTCTAAACGGTGTGATTTGGGTCATTGTTATTTTCCTGATTATTCAACTTCTGAGTAGTTTTATTATAAACACCCATTGCTTTTAAAATCAAATGAAAATGAAAGCAGGTTAAGGTGGCAGAGGCTTCTTGGAGGAGCAACCTTAGGATGGATGCTTAAAAATCATGAGAAGATGATTTTCACCCAGAGAAAATAGAAATTTCTCACTGTAAGTCTGACCTGCCAACTAGTAATATGTCCACAATGTCCACAGACATTGATTGATCCATCAGTCATCTTAGTACTTTCTTTTAGTGATGGCAGAACATGCTTCCTGGTAAACACCCGATACATGCCTTACCAGCTTCCCTTGGGGTTATGGCATGGGCAAGCTGCACCATCCTGGTCAAGAATTGCTGAAAAATCTACTGAGTGGCTCCCAGGAGAGGTTCTCCTTGTGTGTGCACATGTACATGCACATATATGTGTGAGTGTGTGTACACATGTGCATGTATTTGTAGCATGAGGAGAACCTTTGGCCTTCCAGTGTTTGATGTGTTCGTGTGAGGATGTGGTGTTTGGTGCAGTGGCAACCACTTGGTCACCACATGGAGTAAATCCCAAGGTTGCCATCCAAAACTCTAGTGATGACAGACCAGGAAATGGAAAGAGTGGGGTTCTCGATTCATTGTACTGTAGCCAACCTTTCCCCCCATCTTTAGACTTCTGAGAAAAACCTATTGGATATCCAGTTCTAGTTAAGTACTGCAGTTCCTAATTGTCTCACTCTCAGAATATTCACACAGAGGCATGTTGGTGGCTCTCAAGCTATCTAAAGGTTAAGTCAGGTTTGAGAACGTCTCAGCATTCCTGAGTCTCTGGGCTCTCACTGTTGTAATGCAAAGCCTTGCAGTAAGGTGCCAGAACGCAGTTTTAAAATTTTTATTATTTCATGTCATTAGATTTTGTTGCTTTAACTATTGGGGGGAATAAAGGGATCTTAATGTGACTTGCTGGCTTCTCTTTCTCATGGTTGCTGTCATCTTTTTTCATACCCAACTCTCTGGAAGACAAGGATAAATCCTGGAGATTCGCTTCAGTGGTGCATGAAATGCCCATTTTCTGTAGGTGTGGACTCATGGGCAGGTCTTGGGGAAATACCAGTCTTTGCATTTCCTACAAGGTAGAGAATAATGGCAATGGCATATAGCTTAGCAGGTTCATATCCTGGCTCTGCCCTGAGCATTGATAATCTTGGGCAAGTTACTTAACATGTCTCAGCTTTTCTTGCTTCATTGATAACATGAGGGTGTTGATGTGGCAGAGGTCATGAAGATTAAGGTTTGGTAAAATCTTTAGCACTATACCTGGTACATGGTACAATACCAGCACATGGATGCTGTTCCCAATCCATGGGAAAACAAGGGTGAGTTCGTCATCCTGCCAACTGGTGAAGGGAGCAAAGTTGGGAAGAAGTGATGATGAATGAAGGTGGTAGACGGAGAATTTGTTAACAAAGGAGATTCCAAGACCCGACCCAAACTCTCTGAACTGAAATCACTCTAAGCCTGGGAATTTACATGTTAATTAGGCTTCCCAAGTGATTCATATGCACACTCAAATGTTAAAAATCATAAGAGTGTATATTTAGAAAGACATTACAGTAATGGTTTTAAGGAAATGCATTTTGGAATGGTCCCACTTGAACTGACCTGAGTCCAGAAGGTCACAGGTAGGACAGAAGGATAGGAGCGAGAACCATCTTCCCTTATTACAAAAACTTCCCTTTCCCCCAGAGCTCTGTCTTCTCTTGAAATGGTCTTATTTCAGAACACCAAGCTGCAAACATTTGCCTTCAGATCTCCCCCTAAACTTAAGGTAACCATCCATTAGGTACTAGGCTACCTTTAGTCTCTTGTGGTAGATGGGATTATTGTTCTCAGTTCTTCATTCCCTCCTACCTACGATCTTGCAGTCAACAGAAATGGAATAAGTGTATTTCTCTGCAGGCTAGCAAGTGAGAAACATGGGTGGTTGCAATGGTAAGTCAGTAAATTTGGGGCATGTTTGTTACACAGCATTCTTGTGGCCAGAATTGACTAATACCTTTCTTAAAAGGGGAAATAACTGGGGTTTGCTAGTGTTCTCACTGAAAGACTTAACAACTCTTTTCATGGGGAAGCTTGCTCACTGTTGTGGTGAGGGCCTGGAAAGGGGAGAAGATTTGTCCAAACTGATAGCACTTGTGCACGTTGATGTCTCCAAAGCGACTGCGGCGCTCCTTCCGGCCAGCCAATCTCTTCTCTGCCTTCATGTCCATGAAGTGCCGGAAGGGGCCCTGCTGGGGCAGATGGGCCACATGCACCTGTAGCGAGGAGCTGAGGTAGCACGCGGTTCCCAAGTTCCACATGCTCACACTGAGACAAGGCGTGTTTTTGACAACAGCCAGCTCTTGTCCCTGCCTCTTGACTATCAGTTAGATTTCCGCTGATCTTTCTAAATTTTCTGTGACCTTGGGAAACTGATCAAAGGGGCATCCTTTCTGTTTGTTGCTGGGAGTCCGGCATGCTAGGTTGGGGGTCAGGGCACTGAGCTCTAGTTATGAGCCTGCCAATTGCTATAGGACCTTGGGTCAACACCCACCCATATGGTAGATTCTTTACAAGGTCTTTTTCCAGCCTGGAAATGGCACGGATTATATGAAACTGGAATGTCAAGAATGCCATGGGTTGAAAGCTATCCTTCTTGGGGGCAAGGAGCAGGAGGCAGGGTGTGATGTGTGTTGAAGGGTCCTAACTTGCGATTCTAATCTCGCTTCTATTAGAAACTGAGAAGCGGAGGAGCCCTGCCGGCATTCCACTAGGAGAAACACCACCGTAAGGTACACAGTGAATTTCCCCAGACAGAGAGTTCCCCTTCACCGCACCCTCTGCCCAGACCCAGCTCTCTACTGGAGGTGGTCCTGCTGGGGGCCCATTGCTGGGCAGGGCCAATCCCTGCCTTCTGACTGCCATGATGCTTGTTTTCACGGGGGCATCCCAGTTCCTGACGATCTCACCCTCACTCAGCTCCCTCTCCTGCCCCCGCCTCTTTGTGCGGAAAAGAGAGCATCAGATTCTTCCTGCACATTGGTTTCTTCAAGGAGCTGCTACCCCTCTTGCTTGGTCCATGTGTGGCCAGTGGGAGAGTGGTGCCCAGTTTCAATTCTGACCAGGGGGGCCACCCCACGCACGCCCTGCCCTCCCTGTCTGCAGAGGAGGCTCAGCAAACACTATCCCTATTCACATTGTAATACTTTTACACCCCACAGGGCAGGGGCACGGCTGGGAACATGGGCAGGGGACGCACTCCTGTGGCTGATGGCCCAACATGCCCTCTTCCTGGCCAACACACCTGCACGGGTAGGGGTTACTTAGGAGTGGGCGGCCGGACATGTTGTAGGGACTTCATCCCAGTTAGGGGTTTGGGCCATTTCCTGCCTCCCACACAACAGGAAACACGGAGGTCTGTTGTTTTACTTCTTTCTAGGATTGCCCATAAGGAGCCCAGAGGACACAGCACTAGCAGCTCTGGGGGCGGGCAGAGGGGCTGACCAAAACCCGGGGCCACGAGGGATGCCAGAGATCCAGCATCCCACTTCCTGGATGGAGAAACTGGGACCCAGCCAGTGGGAGGGCTTTGCTGAGGTCTCTCTGTGACCTTCTCTTGCATCAAGTATAAATTCACTGCATTGCTTCGGGGTTGGTGACTCTGTTCTGAGGATGGTGCTATTCAGAGCCCACCTTGGAGAGCGAGGGCATGAAGCAAGCCGCGGGAGTGTAGATGGGGCCTGGGGTGCCCGGAGCATTCTGGACGGGGCCAGAGCCCCCCGGGAGGGTCCCAATGAGAGGCCTCCCGTTGGGGATCCTCCCACCCTCCTCCTTTCCCTGGTTTGCCACGTTGCCTTTCTCGGGCAGAGCCAGCATCTCCAGCAGCATCATCACCTCCTTAACACAATTAACACGTGCCTCCGTTTCTGCCTGGGTCTCCTCCCCCTCCACCCCTGCCCTGTCTTACTGCCCCCCCCCACCTCCCTCCTATTCCTCTTTTAGGGCTCTGATTTTGGCTTCCATGAAGGGCCTCCCCCAGCCAGAACAGGCTCCTTCTCCTCTGGGCTTCCAGACCATTGACCCCAGGGGGGGTCTGTGTGCCCCATTTGACTTCCTGTGAGTGTCTCACTCCACTGACTCCTGCTCCTGTGGTCTTTGTCAGGGCTTCGCTTGCTGAGTGTGCTCCGTGGGGGGGCACACCCTCAGTCCTCAGCATGCAAAAGATAGGGGGAAAGAGGGATTTTTGGAAGACTCACGTCATGTATTTGTAAGCTCTTTGCTATTGGAAGAGAAAAGTCCCAGCTTCGTCCTACAGCTTTGGTGGTGTTCAGACTCGAGATTAATGGTGGATAAACAGGTCCCAGCGGGATCGGCAGCTTCCAGTCTGTTCCAGGGAAGTGAAGAGAGAAATGCCATACTCTTAGGATCCACACACAGTGCTAGACCTAGCGTTCGCGCCCCAGAGAAGGAAGCAGACCCTCAACCCAGAGCCAAGAAGGAAAGCCCTTGTTAGGAAAGACACATGGAACCTGTAGGACATTCTGATTTGCTTTCTGGAGTATGATGAGCATGGTGGGCAGTTCTCTTTGCTAGGTGGATTATTGGCAAATTGTTTTGCTGATGCCCCATGAGTTGATTGCTACTCTGGGGAGTTAACTGAGTAGAGAAGCTCATTACGGGGTCCAAGTCGGTCATCTAATCAGGTTAATTAAATAACGAATTAGGGGACCCTCTCGCTTTCTTGGATTTGCGAAGAATTATTTTTTCATATTCACACAGAAGTCTGCAAACTTTCTCGGGCGGGGCCAGATGGTGAATAGGCTGGGCTTGGTGGCCATACCCGCTCTGTTGCAGCCACAGGACACAGTTGTCGTGAAACAAAAATAGCCACAGATGACACGTAAATAAGGAGCTGTAGCTGTGGTTCAATAAAACTTTATCGATGGGCACCTAAAGTCATGTTCATAGGATTTTCATGTATCACAAAAGATCATTCTTTTGATTTCTTTTTCCCCAGCCATTTAAAAATGGCAAAACCGTTCTTAGTTTGCAAGTCATCGAAGACAAATGGCAGGACAAATTTGGCCTAATGGGCTGCAGTTTGCCAACCCCTGCATTAGTGGATGCTTCAATACACCCCCTGTCACAAGGAGACAAGTGCTAATTTCCAAAATAGAAATGAGGATTCTGAAGTTTTCTCAGCAGTTTCAAAATCGCTTGCGCAAGATAGACAACTGGCCCGTCACCAAGCCTTGAGCAAACCAAGCCAAGGCTGGCTGGCCTAATTCAAAGACAAAATCTAGGGTTCCCAGGGACCTTGAAGCCATACAGTTCATCTTCTAGACATGATGCGTGACCACATTTAAACCAGTTAGGGACACAAGGCTCATTTAGAGATACAAGGCTCTGGAGTCCTGGAGTAAATGATCTCATCACCGCGACCCTCAACCCCTGCTTTTCACCCTGGTGACATTGAAGCATGTGATGCAGTTCTGCTTCATGTAACCCAGCTTCGGAAGGATGTTGGACAGAATTGCTACCCCCGCCCCACCCCGCCCCACCTCCATGCACCAGACACGTAACTGAAGGCAGACTCCACCTCTAGGCTTTCCTCTACCAAGCCAGCTGTGACCTTCGGAGTTGCTCACCAGACCTGGGTCTGGGTGGTACTTGCTCGTGTGGCTCCTTAAAACGTTTAGCAACCCCCGACTGAAGCATTGCACTTGAACAGAATTTCAAACTAGAGAATGAAGTAGGCTTGACAGCAATTTCCCCAGGATGCCAGAGTAGGTAGAAAAAAAAAAAACAACTCAGAGCGATTCTTTCTGGTGTCTGCCAGGATACTTAAGTTTTGAGTCCATAGTAAGGTACCGATATTTTCCAAAACCTTCGTGGGTGGAAGTAGGGTGGTGGAGGGCTAGCAGAGCCGAGCCCAGGGTCTTGTACACAGCGGATTCTCAGGAAGTGTTTATAAGACAAATGGAAGGGGGAAGGCATTTGGGGGGTGGTGGGGGCACTGGACTGCCAGTTGAACTCCCTCTCGGGGCTCTACGGACATGTGTCACTCTGGGGGGAAGGTCCCCTCTAGAGCCAGACAGACCAAATCCTGTCCTAATCTTACACCACCAGCTCTGTCTCAAACAGCTGTCTCTGGCTCAGTGTTATCTTCAAAGAGGAATCCACGGGCGCTTGGGGGGCTCAGTCGGTGGAGCGTCTCACTCTTGATTTTGGCTAGGGTCATGATCTCAGGGTCGTGGGATGGAGCCCCGTCTTTGGCTCTGAGCTGGGCCTGGAGCCTGTTTAAGATACTCTTTCTTCCTCTGTCCCTCTCTCTCCCTCTTAAAAAAAAAAAAAAAAAAAAAGAGGAATGCAGCTTCTCTGAGCTTTGCCAAAGTCTCCTCGGTCAATAAGTGTCTGCTTTTGGTTGCACTGGCAGTCGGTCTTGCTGGAAGCCAGCGCTGTTCGGCAAGTGGAAGGAGGCAGCCCTGCCCCCCCACCCGCCCCAGCTCAGGATGTGGTCCTGGGTTGTGGAGTATGCCCCTCTGTATGGGAGAAAAACTCCAGAGGATTAGAAGGGAGGGGAGGGGAGGAGGCTAGGGCTTCATGTGGTTCTTCTTCCTTACAGAATAATTATGACATTTCAGCAGTTTTTATGTTCTTCTCTTTGGTAATTTTTTCCTGGGGTGGGATGGGGGAAAAGAATGGTTGCCAGGGAGATGGAAGGGAAGTTGGAAAGAGGCTGCCCTCTGGGACTGATTAAAACCGGAGAGAGATACACGTAGTCCTAGAAGACAGAAAAGGTTTTTAAAAAGATTATTTACAGCCGAAAAACTAGCTTCCTGTCCTCCGTCCAGAAAGCACTTCTCGTCTGGTCCAGGAAGGGCATCTTTGCCTCTTGGCAGTAGACTCTGAGCTCTTGAAGGCACAGTTTGGGTCCTGTTGGTCTTTGAAGCCCCAGCACCCATGCTGAAGTCTGGCATATAGTAGGTGCTCAATGCATGCAGGTGACAGAGTAAATAAAGACCGAATGAGCGGAAGACATGCTGAGCACCAGCAGCTTTCTGGGCAATGGATTCTGTGCTCAGCATGATCCCAGCTACTCCCCACCCAGAGGCGGGCTGTCTGCACAAAGGAGCAGCAGTCCAGACCTGGGAGAGCAGCTTGAAAAGGTGTGAAATGTGTTGAATTTCAGTCTTTGCTGCAAATATATGGAAAAATCCTTTATCGCTGCTCACGTGTCTGGCCCGTCTTATCTTCAACAGTTTCTCTTTAAGGGGAATTTGGCTTTCGGACGGTGGGAAACTATCAGACTTTGGCTCCAGCAGAAATTCTCTTCCCTGGTGGTGTATTGGAGCATTCGGGGGTGGGGGGTGTGGAGGATGGGGCTTTAAAAATTCCAAAGCAAGTCTGCACCCCAGGCCAAAAGCACCTGCATTTCAGCAGGTGGGACCCTGGACAAGCCCGCCCGGGGATTCGACCGAGAGCAGCTGAGGCTAAGAACACCCAGGGAGAGTTGAGTTCACCTGCGTCAACACGATATTACTAGACAGCTGCTCCTCTGACTGCAAGTTCGTGGCCAAACCGGGGTGGGGGGGTAGTGGGGGGACGTTTAAGGGTGGAAATAATAATCCTATGGATGATAGTCTTTGATTGGAGTCAACACTTTTTATTTTTGACAGTGACTCCAATAAGTGAAAAAATAAAACCCTGAGACTTTGTATCAAAAAGTCATTTAGTTGGATTTTAAAGCTTTATTGCTTTTTGGCAGCTTTTGAACGGGGTTGGGTGACGAGGAACATTTAGTGTTAAGAGAAATGTCATGATTTTTTAGAGCGAGGTTGACATTATTATTTCCTGAATCCCCAGCTCCTAACGTGGGGCCTGCCATGCAGCAGATACTTAGAAATACTGGAATGATTACAGCAGTTACTGAGTGCTGGATGCTTCCTGCTATCATCACTGTCTCATTTCATCTTTAGAGTAACCATGTACAATAGGTCTTATTTGAATCTTCATTTTACAGGGTGTGGTGGCCGACTTCTAAGATGGCCTGAGATTCTGCCCCCTTTTATGGATGCCCTCTATAGTCCCCCTCCCCTTGAGTGTGGGAATATGATGGGATATAGCTCATAAGTATGTTACATTGTGGCAAAGGTGAAGGGATTTTGCAGATGTGATTAGGGCCCCTGATCAGTTGACTATATAAATTAATTAAAAGGGCGTTTATCTTGGGTGGGCCTGACCTAATCAGGTGAGCCCTTTAAAAGAAATTCAAGGGGCTTGAGACTCAAGTCATGCTGGGCATGCAGAAGGATGCCACCATGATTTTCTTTCTTTTTCTTTTTCTTTTTCTCTCTTTCTTACTTTTTTTTTTTTTTAAGATTGATTTATTCATTTGGTGAGGGGAGAGAAAGGGCACACATGAGCAGGAAAGGCAGAAGGAGAAGGAGAGAATTCCAAGCAGACTCTGCACTGAGCAGGGAGCCTAGCATGGGGTGCAATATCATGACCCTGTGATCATGACCCTGTGATCATGACCCCAGTTGAAACCAAGAGTCTGATCCTTAACCGACTGTGTCACCCAAGCACCCCAATATGCCACCAGGCAATGGACTCTGGTGACAATCCTGAGTCTCAGATAAGAGCTGAGCAGAGGACCCAACTAAGCTGTGCCTGGACTAACCCACAGAAACTGAGATAATGAGCAGGTGTTGCTGTGACCTTCTAAGCTCATGGTAATTTGTTACACGGCAATGGAAAACAAATACACTAGTGAAGGAATATGATGCAGAGAAGTCACAGGACTTGGCCAAGGTTGCACATTAGGAATGGTGGAGCTGTGAGTGGAGCCCTGCCATTTCTGACCCCTTACAGTTTGACGTTGACGCTAGCGTCGGTTTGTGAAATAAGGCTCATCTGCTTCAGCTCACCGATGTTCCATAAATATAAATGGAACAAAACCAAGGCTGATACCAAACCCTGCTGCTTGGTGGAACAAAGTGGAATCAGAAGCAGGATGTGTCAGCATACGTCACACGTGGTTTCTACACACGGCGGGTGTCAGAGCTAGGGTGTCTTTTCAGATAGACTCTTGCTCCCAGCTGTCCCCACATGTGAACACATTTGGAAGTCATTCACAGGAGAAGGGCTGAGGAAAACCCTTCTAAGAAGGACCAGGAGCACAAAAGCCAATTTATGGAGCATCAAAGAAACCTCAAGGAGAAAAGAGACATGGCCAGTGGTCACGTAGTGACACCCATCTGTTTTGCTCCCGATGAGAAGATGCCAACCGACTTTTCTGATTTCCAGAGTTTAGATCATTGTGATTATTAGAGTTGCCCTTCCTTAAAGAAAAGCTAATCTTTTTTTTTTTTTTTTAACAGAGAGAGAGAGATCACAAGCAGGCAGAGAGGCAGGCAGAGAGAGAGAGGGGAGGAAGCAGGCTCCCCGCGGAGCAGAGAGCCCAACGCGGGGCTTGATCCCAGGACCCTGGGATCATGACCTGAGCCGAAGGCAGAGGCTTTAACCCACTGAGCCACCCAGGCGCATGGGGTGCAATATCATGAAAAGCTAATCTTTACTGCTAGTAGTGGTAATGTACATTTTAATCTAGCATTTCCTCTGTGTGTGTGTGTGTATGTGTGTGTGTGTGTGTGTGTGTGTGTGTAAAAGTTTGTTGGTGGGGAAGGGATGTCTTGGAAAGTTACTGTTTTCTTCCAGCTAGCTTGAATGTATCTTTCTCTTTTCTCCTCACTCACCTGTCCTCTTTCTGCCTGGGAAGTAGATGTGATGCATAGAGGTGAGCAGCAATTTTGGAAGCATGAGGACTTATCCTCATGATAAGAAGAAGGCGGCTATGAATGGCTTGGGTCTCTGATGTCATCATAGAGCCCCCGCCAGCCTTGCACTGCCTTCCTCTAGACATCTTGTCGTATGGGGGACATACACTCCTTTCTGTTGATGGAAACTTTTTTTTTCTTCTCCCTTCAGGGCACATGTAATTCTGTCTGATATGAAAATCTAAAAAATAATGTACACTCCCCAAGTATTTGAAACATACTTGGTAAACTGTCCAGTGTTAATGTGTGCAAGGAATAATCATTATAATTTAAGGATCCTTTTCTAGTATAATGAGGGTGAGGGGGGAACTCAGGGACGCCTCTCTCCTTCATTACTGACTCATGGGAAGGATGCATAATGGTGTGAGAGGAGGAATAGGGTGGCTGAAATAGATTTTAACCACAATGATGAATCACTCATTGGCCCTGATGTGTTTAATTTTGTCTAAGGCACAGAAGACCCAAGAAGGAGCTGTTCTTTGTCTTTGAGCAACTCTGAAGTGAGCATCTGTTTGCGATCTGAAAAGTACATTCAGATTCGGGGTGAGATGAGTGGGGTTGCCCACTGCGCACGTCATTGAGGTGATTGCCTGCATCATTGGATACAGGATCTGTAACAAGAAGGGGACAGACCCATTTTTCCCTCCCTGGTCCAATCACAGCTGAATTACTGAATTCAGCTCGGGGCATCGAGGTATATTGTCCCTCATTCATTGTGATTTGGGGCATGGCTGAAGGAGGTGGGAACAATTAGACCGAAGGAGAAAGAAGCCAATGGGAGACACAGCAGCTAGGAAAGACTGCTTCATAGCAGAGTGATCAAACCCATCTCACCCCACCATCTCACCCTGCCCCAACAGGTGGAATGGGAACCAGTGATGGGAGCTTCCAGGAGGCAGTTCTGGATGGGGATTTGGATTTGCTTAGGATGCTAACAGCTGCAGCTACCAAAGACAGAGTGGCCCAGCTCAGTAGATGGTCCTGTCGTTGCTGGCACTTTAGATGGAACGACTGTTTGCAGAGATGGCGTACAGGGAAACCCGCGGGTCACGTGTTTGCTCCTTCGCTCAAGGGTTAGAATTACTTAGTGTCTACTATGTATCAGGCTCTTAATGGTCAGACTAGGACCTTGAAGATCTCTCCTATCTTGGTGATTCTCTGATGCTCTGAGCGCAGTGAGCTCGGTTTTGCACAAGGTAGAACTGAAGCACCCAAATCCGGGACCAGTTGCACCAAGTCACATGGCCTGTCAGTGGTGGACCCATCCCTGTCTCTGAGCTTTTGCTCTGTCTCCTCTCCTTTCTCTTTCAATCATCTGCTGTTTTCAGAGAAAACCAAGTCATGCTCTGCTAAGCCATCAAGGCTTGGGGAGCTGTTTAGACAGGATGTGCAGTTACCCAATCCTGGGCTGAGTGATGTGTTTTCCTGACTCCGACAAATTGAAGCAAGCTCTCCTTTTGATCTACAATCTTCCAAATCGCCCCAGATTCCCCAGCCCCACCCCCCACCGCCGCCCCCGAGTGGAGGCGGGTCACCGGCAAGGGATGTGGTTCCGATTTCATACAACACATGGCTTTCTGACTAGGGAGTGGCTGAAGATTCCTGGTGCACTCACCCCTGCTCAGCTCAGCCTCGAGATTCCAAAGATTGCTGTGCAAACCGCACGCTTCCCAGGGAGCCCATTTCCCCCAATCCTTAAACGTGTATGAACCTCCCTCCCTCCCTTTTTCTATTGTTCTCTCTCTTTCTGTCTCCCTCTCCCATGCACACGTGCACACACACACACACACACACTCTACCACTCCACTGTCGATCTGTACATCCGACACCCCCTATGGACGTTTCCAGCCAGGATCTCTTGCCTGGCAGGCCCTCTGTGGGGTTGGGAGTGCCTCTCAGGCAGCGAAAGGCAGCCTCGCCTTTGCAGCCGGTCATTCCACAAGCAAGGGGTCCTTCGGCGGAGGCCTCTCTGAGCTTCTGAATGCATCAGGCTTGCAAGACGGAGGGAGAGCAAATTGGCAGCTGTGTTGGACTGCCTGATGCTGGGAAAAACATCTGTTGGAAAACTTGCTTTGTAATTTCCTGAGCCGTTTGGGGTCAGAAGTGGGTAGAAACCCCCAAATGGAAGAAAAGCCTAATTACTTTCAAGTGGGAGGAAAATAAGAACCAGAAGGGCTCACATGGGGGCAGTCTGTGGATTCCCAACCTCAGGCTCCCAGGATAAATGCTTCCAAAGCTTCCCCAGGCACTGCTTTCTTCTGGAGCGAGCACTGGCATTCTCCTGGGATAACTGACTTGGCCCAGACTGGACCATAGCAGGTGGGAACACCGCTCACATTCACCCTCCACCAATATTGCTCTGCAAGGCTGGGGGTGAGCTGGAGAACAGCTCGGGGCCCCTTCATGCCTTCATTGCAGGCGAGTCTTTGATCTCCAGGCTCATTCACCAAGGTCGTTTCAGCGCTGGAGTGGAGCCTGACGCAGAGTGGGTGCTCCCCGGAGATGGACGGAGTGAGGGAATGCATCGGTCTTTGCATCCCACGCGCTCCCCAAAGTTCTCGTTGCTTACATGACTTGTGTGAATGGCTGCTCTGGGAAGCTAAGGTCAAAAAGCAAGGGGGGCTCTGATCACTGAACAGAACTGGAAAGGAATACAAATCGGGCACGTCGGAAGAGTGGGGGAAGGGCATACTGCTCTGGGGAGGTATCTGGAAAAGCCCTGGGCTTCCGGGCGTGCCCTCAGCAAGCCTCTGAGCTTGGAGACAGGAGCCGACCAGAGATGTTCCCCTACAGGCCTTCAAAGTTTATAGGTCATCTTCAACTGGGTCTGCAACAAAGATTTTGCACTTGCTTGGCTTCAAGGCTGAGGTCTTTATCCCACAATAAAGGGTCTCCCCTTTCTCTCCTACACTGCTTGGCTACATTTCTTCTCTCTTACCCTGCAATTCTCCTTAAATACTAGTTTCAGTCCCAGGGAATAAGACCGAGATTTGCAAAAAAAACAAAACAAGACAAAAAACAAACAAACAACCCCCCCCTCACACTTTTCAAGCTCTCCTTTATCTGTTTCGGTCGTCGTGGTTTTCCTTGGCCCGAATATGCCTAAAGCTGAAAAGGTTTTTAGGGAAGTGAAACTCTGATTTTCAAGAAATGAGCTCTGGTTGCATGATGAAAGCCCTTTCTGATTCCCCGCACATAGGTCTCTGGGGGTAATTAGGAGAATTTATGTATCCCCTTCTGGCAACGATCTTTTGTCACTGTGTTCAGCATGTGGAGTAAGTGATAGGTCCATGTTAATGATCAGAAAAGGTTGTATCTTCCAGGTAGCAAATGAGGCTTAAAGGTAACTTTTCATCTTAAAAATACCCCCTTGCTCTTCCCTCCCCTGTCCCGAGGGGCCCACTTAGTGGAAATGCCATGTAGATGTATTTGCAAAAGGTCTGACTTCTTTAGCTGGAGGAAGGTGGAGATGCAGAGAGGACTCGCCCCAGCCGTCTGGGCACAGACAGGATAATTTACAAAAGGAGAAACAAGAAGACATGCTTCCAGCTGGCTTAGCTGCCCTCCCGTGGATCAGCTCTGTGGCCACTGCTTCCTACTCTGAAGACACCAGCCACCAACACTAAGCGATTCGTTCCCCAAACTAGAAGGGAGACAGCATTGGCAAGGCTGTTTCCTGCCTTGATGGGACATGGATGGGACTCAGGTCTGTGCTTTGCTGGGCTAACAGGCAGTCCAGCATGGAAGAACCCAACTCAGCAGAAACAAGGGTGATTGATGGGGAGAAGGGTTGGGGTCCCTTGATCAGAACAAAGCCACCTCCCCCCAACCCCCTCACCCCTGGAATGGTGCACTCTGCTTTTCCTCCCAAGTATCAGTTTCCCTCACTGAGAAGATGAGACCTACTCTGGGACCCACGGCACAGAATGTGGCCACTGAGCTAATGGGCTTGCACGACCTTTCTTTCCACTGCTCTGGGCCTTTCTGGCCCAGCCCCAGATAATACCTAAGTATGGAAACTAGAGCTCTGGAGCCAGAAGCTCAGTCATGAACAGCAGGAGCTCTGCGGACTTGCTGGTTTGCAACCACAGTGTTTTCCTACCCCAGCAGCTCTCCGCCTGCATGAGAAGCTCCTGCTCCAGGACACCATTGTATAAACCCAAAGGGAGCCTGCAAATGCACGGGAGTGGGGTCTGTCTCCAGCCCCGGGCTGGCCTTACCCTTGGCGTCTCTTCGCGGTTCTGTTTTGCCAATATATGGGCCTTCCTTAGTAGCCTTGTCCCCTCCTTTGTCTTTGGCTTTGTCCTTAGAGATCTGGGTACCTTGCCCCTTCTGCAGCATCTGCCCATCAGGCAAGGGCTGGCCTTCAGGCAGATCCTCTTGCTTCTTGTTCTCTTTCTTCCTCTCATGGGGAGCTCTAAAGGATACAAAATCCACCATCAGCTGTGATATTCTGAAGGACTCAACAGCCCCCAAGTGATTGGCCTGAAGAGGAAGTTGCGGGACCGGAACTTCCAACTTCATGAAATATTATTTAATCTGGGAAGAAAATAAATGGATGCTGTCAGCTTATTCTTGTGTATTTGCACAGCGCAGTCATGAGAAAAGGGTGGGACGATCCCCCAAGTAACAGAACAATTGGAGAACAGTTGTCCCACAGCTAATGCTTCCACCGGTGCCACCAAGGAATTCCACGCATACACGCACGGATATATTACAAAGAAAACAGGTCTTACCGGGACGAGACACAGGTGGTCAGGAAACATCTAAGAGCTGGTGTGTGTGTATATATAGAAATATATATATTTACATAAAATATGTATATGTATATTAAAGATTTTATTTCTTTATTTGAGAGTGAGTGAGAGAGAGAGAGCACGAGTGAGGGGAGAAGCAGAGAGAGAAGCAGACTCCCCGCTGAGCAGGGAGCCCGATGTGGGGGCTCGATCCGGGGACCCTGAGCTGAAGGCAGACGCTTAACCCACTGAGCCACCCAGGCACCCCCTGCTGTGTATATTTTTACTATCAAGCAATTTTCTTTTTAATTATTTTTTATTTGAGTATAGTTGACACACCGTGTTACTTTAGTTTCAGGTTTATACAGCACAGTGATTTGACTTCTCTACACTTCAGGCTGTGCTCTGCACGATGTAGCCACCATCTGTCTCCGTGGTATTTCTTTTTTCAGGGTAGGGTTAATATACTGCTCATCCAACTGTGTTTTCTGTTTCTTTTTCCTCCCCATTTCCCATTATATCAATTATTTGTGTTTGGGGAGAATATTAAGCCGTTCTTCAGTGATTTTCTTTTCTTTCTTTCTTTCTTTTTTTTTTTTTTAAAGATTTTATTTTAGAAGGGGAGAGAGAGAAAAGGCATGAGCAGGAAGGGCAGAGGGAGAGGAAAAGAGAATCGCAAGCAGACTCCATGCTTAGCACAGAGCCCAAGGCAGGCTTGATCCCAGGACCCTGAGATCATGGCCGGAATTGAAACCAAGAATGAGACGTTTAACCGACTGTGCCACCCAGCATCCCCTTCAGTGATTTTCCAATATCCAAGTCACTGCACTGGACAAGACCCACAAAGGAAGAGGACCCCTCCTGATCTGACCTGTTCTGCTCCTTTCTCCATCTTCTCTTCTACTCGACCTCCCTGCCCCCCAACCCAGTGCTCCTTCAACAGGAGAACCATCCCAGTGCCCCGGAAATGCTGCTGGCTCTCGGGCTTCTGGGATCGGCTTGTCTCTCTCCCTCTGCCTGGAATGCAACACTTTCCCCCCTTCCCTTCCCTAAATGCTCATCCACCTGGGGAACGCCTACTCATTACTTCCTCTATGGTGCTGTTCATGACATCCCCCAGTTCTCACCCTGAGATATAGACCTGTCCTCCCTCTGTTCTCCATTATCTTTTTTTTTCCAAAGATTTTATTTATTTATTTGAGAGTGAGAGAATGTACACTTGAGAGTACGATCGGGGGGAGGGGCAGGGAGAGAGGGAGAAGCAGGCTCCCCATTGAGCCAGGAGTCCGACGTGGGGCTTGATCCCAGGACCCTGGGATCATGACCTGAGCCAAAGGCAGACGCTTGACCAACTGAGCGACCCAGGCGCCTCTCCGGCATCTTTCAAGTATCTCCATTTTAGTAATGACGAATTATGCAATAAATGGTGTGTTTTCGTACCTACTTCCACTGTTAGGTTTTATGTTCTATGAAGTCACAGGCTCTATCTCATCCTCCTTAACACATAGCACTATATCTAGCAAGAGGCAGATCCTCAATCCGTATTGGATGGGTGGATGGATGGATGGGTGGATGGATGGATGGATGGATGGATGGACAGGAGGATGGATGGATGGACAGATGACGAAGTATTGGGTAAAGGCAGAGAAGGACAAAAGACAGTAGATTCAAAATATGAACTATGTGGAAGGGAATGTCAGAGGGGCACGTGTAATCAACCTTGGATCTGCAGTGATGACCAGAGTTAGGTGGGAGCAGAAAGTCAAGGCTGGGACTTCTGGCCCTGTGAAGGTTGCATCTGGGATTCATCTAGAATGCCTAACTACAGAAAGATGCTCAGAAAGTAGGACGTAATTTTTGCTTTGGAATTCTGTGGTTAGCGCTAAGTGGCAGCATCTCTGGTGGATTTAACTTTTTCCCCTGAAACCCAAAGAAATGTAATCTGAAAACTGGCATCCTAGAGGTGATAATTGGAAGAGAATGGTTAAGGATATAGAAACATCAGAGTCTCTGTGCGGAGCCTCAGGTTAGGACCTGTCATTGAAATACCTTCACTGATATTGGACAGATACCTGAACATTTCTCCACGCCATGCAAATCTTTGAGAAGCGCATCATTTTTCTTTTATGAGTCTAAACTTGGTTTCTGAAGTTGTTGTTCCTGAAACTTCGCTTCCCTTAGGATCCCTCTCTTGCTCCTCTCGAAAGATCCACTAAGCAGTTTGTAAGCTGCATAGTTGCAAGTAGGTGGGAAGTTTTTTTAGGGAAACAAAATTTTTTAGCTTAAAAGAACATCTGCTCTGTGTCTGATCACTAGATGCCTCCAGCTTTTCTAGCAAGTTGTAACATTTGTACTGACAACCCTAAGGCATATTTTGGCACATTATGAAAATCTACACTCAATAGATATGTTATTATACATGCCTCTAGTGCCCTATTCGAGGACCCTAACGTGCCTCCCTCACTTTGGATTGCTTGTTTATAAAGTTGTAGCTGTGCTTTACTGTCGACCAGACCCAGGCAGATAACGCCGATGAACGTGGGTCCATAGGACTTAATTAAGCCTTGCCTTGCCATCTGGGGACCTTCGGGGAGCTGGGGATGTCCTCCATGAGAGCACATCCTGGCACTTCAAAAATTATACTCACACAGTGTTGAAGGGAAGAGAATACTTTTTCAAGGGGCCCAAGTCAAGCAACCAGTGACCAGATTGCCATCTGTTTCAAATTAAATGTGTCTATTATCTTTGCATCGCGTTCCGCAGCTCCACATCGTCAGTTAGAAAACATCTTTTGGGATCTTCACTTATGCTCCAAGGCATGTGTTTATAAGTTTAACTGGCTGTTTGCTTTCACACACAGGCATTGATCTCCTTGTTCACTTTGACTCCGGGCTTTGTCGAGGCTGTGGGAGAGGGCCTGTGGGTTCTGGTCATTCGGTACTCAGGTCTTGTTGTCCTCGTTCTGTTTCTGTTTTTCTTTGTTTCATGAAGTCCCAAACTCTACGTTAATTGTTCAAAGTAGAGTGGACATCAGATAAAACCAAAGCTTCTCTGGCCAAAAGGATTAGGAGCTGAGACCTGAAGGTAAGAAGAAGCTGTACAAAGAGACACTAAGGAATGAGCATCTGGACAGAGAAGACGGTCCCAGGAAAGGCTTTGAGACAGTCCAGGACTAGAATATTTGAGGAAGAGAAAGCAAACCATTGTGGCTGGAGAGGGCAGGGAGAGGGAAAGTGGTGTGAGAGGCAGCTGCAGGGAGGCCAGCGTCGGGTCAGGCAGGGCCCCATGGGAAATGTTCAGGATTTTAGATTTATTCCAGAAGCAAGCAGAAAGCCAGGAGCACAGGGCATGTTTGGATTTGCATTTCATGAGGATGAGGCTGGCCAATCTGTGAAGAAGAGATTGGAAGGAGGAAGACGGGTGGGGAGGCTGGGGGGGAGGGGGTTGTATCAGTCTTGGTGGAGGTGGTGGGGGGAGGGGGGAGTAGACTTGGCAAGCCTTCCCCACCCCCCCCACCCCCGCCCCCAGCTAGAGGCAACAAGGGAAAGGAAGACCCAGAGACCTGCTGGTCTTCTGACCTGAGCAACAGGTTGAAGCTGGTGCTACTTAGAGAGAAGGGGCAGTCCTAGGGGCACAACGATGTGGAAAGGCAGGGGACCGGAAATCCGTTCTGAAGGACTGGGGACTTGAACTGGGGACACCTGATTCTCAGCTCTAGGTAGAAATGAAGAAGTCTCCTGGTACTAAGTCTCTTGAAAGGGTAAAGTTTATCATTTATTGGTGTAACTTTAGAAGTAATGACAAAAAACTCTGGAAGACCATGTCGTGGAGCTCGTGACAACTCAGGTTGGGGAAATCAGGGATGGCTCAAGGGTCAGCAATAAATCTGGTGAGCGGCATAGAGGGTGGAAGTACGTAACACTGGATTTTCTCCTCTGCAACTTCTCGTTTGATTAGACTTTGTTCCTGCACCGGAATAAATATGTTGGGCGAGGAGTGGGTGTGGGGAGTCCGGGAGCTGCTGGGGCTGAGAGGGATGGGAGAAACATCCAGAAAGGAGGATGAGAAACATGACATGGAGAGAGAAAGAAGGACTCAGGGCTGGGAAGGCATGCCTAGGGGATGATACAATGTATTGACTTAATATTGTCCTTTGAGTTTCAGTGAGTGGAACTCATTTGTTTTTAAGCACCCTTACAAATGACATTTTGCTCTGTAAAGCAAGTGTGGAAAAGCGTGCACTGAGGGACCTCGTAGCATTTCTTCAGCCGCGTCCCTGTCTTTCTATTCACTCTCAGCAGATTCTGTTTGTTTTTCCACCCGCCTACCCACTTCCGAGTACACGCTGTCCCACTCTTTACTTTGCTTATCTCCTTTTCTGCTTGCTTATCTCCTTTTCTTTTCTGGATGGTGCTTTTAGAAAGCACAATATTTGGACGGCGGAGGGGCAGCCTGCAATGCAAAATGCATTATCTGGAGGTTCTCACTGGCACCTGACTTGGAAGAATAAGATGGTCCCTCTCGATTTCTGATTGCCAATCTACGATCTCAGAGTCGTGCAGGGGAAAGTCTTTGACTTAGTGTAGAAGAAGCCTAAGTTTGGGTGACAGAGAGGCCTGAATTGGTCCCTTAGCTCTGCCATTTTCTATTTTGTGACTGCACGCTTGTGACCTCATGTCTCCAAACCCAATGTTTTCATCTGTAAAATGGGTATAATGATGTATATGCAAATTGTGGGGTTGGTGTGGAGTTTAAGTGATATGACACAGGTGAAGGTCTTAGCATGCATGGTACCTAATTCATGCTGGTAATCACAAGTAGCCCATCATATCATTCCTATAAAACTTACCAACATAATGGCTGTCAGTTGGACCAGAAACAAACACTGTTGGTGGTCTATAAGGTCTTTGGCAAGCATTACGGTGTGGGTGGAGGGGTGCTGGGGTGCTGGGTGGGGTTTCTCTGTCACAGTCTAGCAAAGTCTGCGAACTGGAAGCTTACAGTGTGTTTAACTCACCCATTTGAGAAATCAGATGAAAAAGTGTAATTGAACAATTAAATGAAAAAATGGGGGCCTTTCCCACACAGGGTGGATTGCAAACTCTCTTGAGAACACAGAGCTGGTGACATGGGTCCCTACTCTTCCCTATGGTGACTGTTAGCCGTGACTTAGAAACAGCTGATGCTATGGTTGGAGGTGCCCTTTCCCAGCTCCCCACTGTCCCTTCCCAGCTCCCTGCCCTTCTTAGACAGCATAGTCTTAGATCTTGTACATACTCTCAACAAGCTTATATGACCTTGGACAAATTATTTTTTTAAGATTTATTTATTTGAGAGAGAAAGAGAGAGAGAGAAGAGTGAAAGCATGAGCAGGAGGGAAAGAGGGAGAGAAAATCTCAAGCAGACTCCATGCTGAGCACAGAGCCCTACACTGGGCTCCTTCTCATGACACTGAGATCACGACCTGAGCTGAAACCAAGAGTCAGACCCTTAACTGACCGTACCAACCAGGTACTCCTTGGACAAATTATTTAACTCTTTTAGTCTCAGTTTCCCCATCTGTACACTGGACATGATAGTAATGCTTATCCCAGAAGGTTCCTTTAAGCATTAAATCACATCAACAAAAAGCTTCCCACGGTGCTGGGCTTACAGAAAGCCCTGGGGGCTAGCTATTGTTATCTTCAGAACACTTCACGAATCTGTGGGCATCTAATGGAAATACAAACTTAGATGAAGACTGGCAGAAGTCAAGACAGATGTATGTTACAGGGATATAATATTTTTTTAAAATATCAATGAGGTTTTCTTTTTCATACACCCTTGTACTTGATTTGTTCCCCACTCTCCTTTCAGGGAAAAGGTTTGGGGGTAGATATCCTCCGTTGTCTGTCATATGCACCTTTTGCTTATTCCCATCCTGGAGCTCACCGGCTGGGTTATATCAATGAACTGTCTTGCCTCTGCTGTCTAGTTAGGTGTGACCAATGGGATGTTCCAATAGGGGATCGAAAGAGGGGAGGAGAACGATGCCAATATTTATTCTGCTGGCTGACCCCTTCCCTGAGGATTTTCCTTGACCTGCTAGGACCCTTCCTGAAAGCTACAGGTTCTCTCTCCACACTCTATCCTTCTGGGTTTGGTGGCCCTTCCCCTCAGGTCATCAGGTCTTGGGTCCAGAGATCCACTGTTCCCTGCAGTTCCCTTGTACCTCTCCCATATCTTTGCAAAACTACTTTGATCTATTCTACACTCTAAGTCATTGGTTGATGGAGTGTCCACTATCTTGGAGAAAATCAGAATTCTTACAGCAGAGAAAATGGAGTCAATGCTAAGATCCAGATTTTGAGGTGGCATTTTGAGCCCACAGCAATAGAGAAATCAAGCTTTGTGAAGAAAGAGTTTTTTGCATTGCTCGTGGTTTCCCTTAACAGGGAAAGAATGAGGCTAGATCAAAAGAAAGCCATAGTGCAGAACGGCAGAGGAAATGACTTAGGGACAATTTCCACAAGACAGAAAGAGGAAATAGAAAGCGTTGCCATGAGAGGTGGGAAGGCAGCTCTGAGAGGGTAAAACCTGGATGTGCACCACAGCTTGGTCACTGAGAAGTGGTTGCCTCTCCCCTCCCAGGCTTCCCCTTGCCCCAGCCCACTAGGCTTCAGCAAAATTGGGGTGCTGAGGTGTTAGAAACTCTCACAGAAACCCCAAATGGTTTGAGGGAGCCTGAGCACATCTTGGCTCACCCACCACAACCCCCTGGCTCTGCACTTTCCTACCGTGTCCACCGTGGTCTGGAGGTGGTGGAACAGCCAGGATGGAGGGGTCCTTGAGGCCTGGGGTTTCTCTATGCCCTGGTGAGAGGATGCCCAGGAGTGAGAGTGGCTGTATCCTGGCATCAGCCTATCATCAGAGCAAGGAAGTGAGAGGCCATAAAACACCCACACCTGGTGATCTGAGGGACCCGCAGGGACCTGCGGGTCAGCAGCAGGTGCAAGATGGACACCCACGAAGGACAGCAAGATGAGCCACACCTAACTAAACACCAGACCAGGACATTCAGGGAAAAGACCAACTGGTAGTTGAGAACACCAAGGATCCCTACAAGGCTGTATCAGCTTCCTTCTGCACCCAGATGACATGTTGGAGGGAGGAGGAGTGGGACAAGTGACTTCTAGAGAAAGGGAAGAAACCACATTTGAATTGATGTAGTATTTACCTATAGGAGGCTGAGTTCATCTCAAAGCAAAATGTTTCAAACTGGGGCGCCTGGGTAGCTCAGTGGGTTAAAGCCTCTGCCTTCGGCTCAGGTCATGATCCCAGGGTCCTGGGATCGAGGCCTGCATCGGGCTCTCTGCTCCGTGGAGAGCCTGCTTCCTCCTCTCTCTGCCTGCCTCCCGGCCTACTTGTGATCTCTCTCTCTGTCAAATAAACAAATAAAATCTTTAAAAAAATGTTTCAAACTTATTCAAACAGAATAAGTTATCCACATCAGTGATTTGCCCCCCTCTGCCATCAAGGAGGCATGGCGGCTCCAGAGTGAGAGAGAGTGATGACCGACAACGAGCTTCATTTGCTCAATACCTCTGAGTGTTCTGTGTCAATGTTGATTTCCTCACGAGACTGACCCTTTACAGTGGACCTTTGCCCAGAGCCGTTCAGTCATGTTAGGCGTGGTGAAAGCGTTTACTTTAACACGGTCATTACCTTTACTTATTAAATCATCTTAATATAATAACATTGAAGGAAATTCATACAGAAAAATATTCATATCCCCTCTACCTTATCAAAAAGTCATTCACTTTTTTTTTTTTAAATGGCTTCTTGTTAAAATACTGGGTGACAGACGGGCCAAACCCTGGGCTTAAGGAAGGCTGTGCTCCCAGTCGCAGAACTTGCCCTGGTGCCATAAAGGGAGAGAGAGAGGAGCTGGTTACCTGACATTGTCACGAGGCGTCAAGCATTTGCTTACTCGGAAGACCTTCCAATTAGTGAAGTGGGACATTCTTAGGATGGTGTCCAGAGTCAACGGTGTTGATAGGATTTCACACTTTATTTCCTACTCCTTAGCCTTTGCCCTTATACAAAATCCCAGGATTCATGGGGATCCCTCTCCATCCTTTCTCTGGCATCCTAGACCCTGATTCTGGGGGTTCTAGCTTCCTTTGGAATGTTGACATTATGATGTTCCTAGAAGAATTTTGCTGATGGAATTCGTGGGCCTGTTTTAAAGGGGGGGGGGTGGTGCTGAGGAAGAGAATTTAACTCTGCTTTCCTCTGCATGTTTTCTCCCCTTTTTGTTCTAATGATTGTGATGTTTTTAAGGAAGGGTTTTACTTGGGATGGAAATTGTGTTCTGAAGGAAAAAAAAAAAAAGCATTCTGAAACCTCCCCCTGCTCTTATGGGCATCACTCTGATTTGGAAGCCTATGCTGTCTTAAGCACTTTCCTGTTCATGTGCCTCCCTGTGCTTGGATCACTAAAGAAACATGATCAGATCTGCCCACATCCATGAGTAGGGGAGGTGTGTACTGATTTCAACAAGATGGCTGACTGGGGAGAATCCAGAAGCGACATTAGGGATTGGGAAGTCTATCTGTGATGGGTGAAAGCAGCTGGTATTTTGAGATGTCCTTTGGTGGTCTGTCTAAATAGTCCCAAGGGTGTTTTCTCAGCAATCCCTAAAGTTCTTAGAAGAGCCTTGGGCGATGACAGCCTTGGGGTCCTGTGACAACCACTGGACACCTGTGGGCTTTTCAACTGTGAACATGGAGGGAGGTGGGCGGTTCTTAGAGAAATCCTAGGGAAGAAAATGGGGGGAAACACGAGGTAAAACCTAGACACAAAATCTATAGAAAAATGAGTGAAATAAGCCATTTAAGACTTTACAGTTTTTCCCACTAAAAACCAGGGTCTTGGTACTAGAGGCCTACTGTATTAGTTTTACTGGCATCACCAGGTATTAAATCACACCAGCTTAATAAAATGGGAAAAATCAGGATGCCTGGATGGCTTAATTGGTTAAGCATCTGCCTTTGGCTCAGGTCATGATCCCGGGGTCCTGGGATCGAGTCCCACATAGGGATCCATTTTCAGTGGGGAGTTGGCTTCTCCCTCTGCCGCTTCCCTTCTGCTTGTACTCTCTCTCTCTTTCTCTCTCTCCCTCTCTTTCACAAAAATAAATAAATAAAATCTTAAAATAAAATAAAATGGGAAAAGTCAGACCATGATAAACCAGCTTGGCACTAGTCCTTGCTTCTGTCAGGATTTCCTTCTTGACCCATGAAGAACTGAGAATCACTGTTTAGTTTCCAAACATACCGGGGTAGTTTGAGCTGGGTTTATTTTCTTATTTTTGTATTTTATTTTGGGGGCAGGAAAAAATATTTTATTATTATTTTATTATTTTTGATCACTTGATTCATTTGGAACAGATGATGTTCAAAACATATGTTAAGAAGTTCAAATTTTCCTAATTCTGTTTTCTTTTATGACATCACTGCTTTTATAGGTCTGTCAAATATAGACAGTTTCATGTGGGTCTCCTGTATATTTTGAGGCTGTGTTACTGATATTCACTGTCCCTGCTTTCTTATATTTTTCTGGTTTATTATGTGATAACCTTCCTTGTCCTCAAGTACTATCTTTTCAAGGCTATTCCAAGTGACATTTCTGTGGTTAGAGCATCTTTATTTTGACCAGTACTTCTCTAGGGTAATCCATGTGTCTTTATTCTGATTAAACTCTATTTGACCTAATGTCTGGTATACCATTTTTTTTTCTATCTATTATACTTTTTATTTGATCTCTGCCCTTTTCCCCTGCCTTATTTTTGACCCTTTAGTTCAGCAAATTTTCATTAATCTGTTTATTCCCTGCCTTGAAGTCTTTGGAAGTTATATTTTCTGTTTCTATGATAATCTCACCAACAGACTCAACTCTGATGACTTCATTTTTTTTTTTTTTTTCTAGGTCAACCCTTGAGCTCCAAGGCATGTTCAGGGTTAAAATACACCACATGTGGATAAATCCGCCAGTTTCTCCAGAAACTGGGATGCTTTTATCTGTTCACTTATCAGCCTAACAGATATAACCAATGGAAAGGAACATAACATATCCCTGAGTTTAGGGGAGAACCAAGAGCCCTAAGGCACATCTCCTCTGGTGATGGAATTTAATAAACTGAGTTCCATGAAATTGCCAGTGTTCATTTGGTTTTGACTCACAAAAATGGCAATTTAATGGAGTCCAGTTCAATATTTTACTTTGCCACCTTGTTATTTATTATTATTATTATTATTATTGCCTTTCTTACATTGCTTCTTCTTTGCACCCTTTTTCTGTTTCCCACTACAAATCTCTGCATCTCTCTCTCATACCCTCCTCCTTGGCTCTTGCTTTGTCTCTTTTCTGTGTCTCCAAAACTCTGGGGGAGGAAAGGGGAGACCTTGAGTCCTGAGTCAGGTACAACGTGTGGTTGCAGGCGTGGTTCTGTTGCTGGATGGCATGGCGTTAACGTTCTCCCTCTGAGTGACTCTGTGTAATTTACTTACCCTTTCTGTGCCTTGGTTTCTCATCTATGAAATCAGGCTCCTTATGGTCCCTGCCTTGTGTTGTTGTGAAGTTTAAATCAGCTAATGTAGCTAAAGGATATAGAAAAACACGAGTGGGATTCTCAGTAACTCTGAGCTAACATCCCTGGATTAAAGTCTCCTTTTCTTTAGTTTGATAGGATGATACCTTGAAAGATGCTCATCATATGTTATTGAGTGAAAAGAGGTCAAGAAACAATAATTGCAATTTCATGCTGTAAGAACAGTATCTATATTTATACATGCAAAAGAGATACAGAGAATTTCCTAGATTGTGGCTTATGTATCTCTTTGTGCCTTCTAATTTTTCTAAAGTGAATATGTATTTTGTGTAATAAACTATACTTAAAAAAATGCCTTGACTCTGGCTTATTTATATTTTTGTTGTATGCAGCGTTTTAATTAGTGAGTTAGGACGCAGAGACGCCGGAGGACCGTAGGTTGATGTGGCCATTTTGATGGGGTTCAGACTGTTGGCAGACAGCTCAATTCGATGGGTAAACTCAGAGAGATTGAGACTTGGAAACAGAAGCACAGAACCTAAAGCCGTGAGCCATGGTGCGGTCACGTGCTGTAGCTCCTAGGTCAGTCACGGGTGCCCCGAGTGAATGAATGAGCTTAGAAGTTGGAGCCAGCATCGAACACAGACAATGAGAGGGACACGCAGCAGAGATAAGAAAACCTGCGACCCCAGAGAAAGGGGTGCGGAGAGAAGCTGCCTGAGCTCCTGATGACACCCCAGCCTATAGTTCCAGGGCCCCCAAGAGTGGGGGCTTATGTGTGACTTGTTGCAAGCAATGTTTTCCATGCAACCTCAAAATCCATTTCTCTGCTTGGGAAGTGAGCTGGAGTGTTTTTGTTTCTTGCCCACAGATGCCCAGAGAATTTCTACTGGCTGCTTACTGTGACCCTGTGACCCTGCAGCACCCATTCTTACCAGTCACCCCTCAAATGTATCCGATTGCTTGTCTGCTGGATTTTGTTCTGTTTTACAGTTGCAGAATGGGGGAGAAGAGCCTTGCTTGCGGTGGTAGCTGGAGGGTCAGCTCAGGCTTCCCGCCGTTACCAAGAACCATTGGCTCCCGTCCATCAACATAATTACCGAATCTTAAAGCACTGGAGATGGGAGCAAACGTCTCACTGGGAATCGCAGTTTTGCAGAAAGAAGCAAAGTCATGACATGTCCCTCCGAGGCAGGGCGCGAGGGCTCCGAGCAGTGAAATAATGAGGCCAGGCCTGGCTCATGTCATTTTCCTTCATCTCTAACAGTCAATGTCAGAGTATTAAAACAGGAGTTTTCAACCCAAGAAACCTAAGCCGATTGCACGAGGCTGTGGTGATTCCCTCTGAGTCAGACAGGATGACACTTGAGGTCGCTGAAAACCCTGAAGAAGATTTTCTTTTAGAAGATTTTCTTTTCTTCTTCTTCTTTTTTTTTAATATAGAGGATGAAGATTTCGCCTAATGATAGAACCAGACCTAGCATAATTCCAAATTCACCATTCCAGCTACGAACTGGCTACCCATGTAGCCATGGGTAAAGGCTACCCATGTCCTCTTCCCGCCATCCCAGGGCACTCTTGTGACTTGGGGTCGTGCTTATCTTGAACCGTACCCCTTTTCCCCGCCAAAGGTATTCCAGCAGTGGGGAGACCCTGAATTGGAGCTTTGTAGGACTGACTGCGGCGTTCTTCAGGCAGACGGATGCTGGAGAAGCGTCGCTTTTCCACTGGACACCATGTGAGACTACAGAAGGATGCCCGGGAAAAGGTTTAAGGAACACGCGTTGTTCAATGAGGAACGCAGTTGAGAGCTCGATGTACGGGAGCCTGCATGTCATTCTGCAAGGTGATGCACTTTGCCCGTGATCTGGCCTTCTAAGTGAAAGCTGGAGATCATCTGCTCTTCTTATCTTGGCTTCTTATCTGGGTACGGAAATGGGTTCCAGTTTAAACACAAAGCATTAGACACAGCACAGCTTTATGTCATTCACTAACCCGGAGTTATAATTATATACATGGAGAAAGGCTGATGTTTGCCTTCATACCCTTTATTTTTAAAAAGAGAGAACGAGAGTCACTAAAACAGTAGATTTTTCTTCTACTTAAAAAATGCCTATTTTAGGGGCACCTGACTGGTTCAGTCAGTTAAGTGTCTGCCTTCAGCTCGGGTCATGATCTCAGGGTCCTGGTATCGAGCCCCATGTTGGGCTCTCTGCTCAGCGGGGAGTCTGCTTCCTTCTCTCTCTCTCTCTCTCTCTCTCTCTGCTTCCCTCTCTGCCTACTTGTGATCTCTATCTGTCAAATGAATAAATAAAATCTTTTTAAAAAATACCTACTTTTTAAGGTGATGAATGTGCGGATTCACTATTATTACTCTCTGTGCATTAAAATGGGTTTCCAAAGTATTAGTACTTGAAAAAACTATTAGCTCCAGTAGAAATGACTTCACATATGTATGGAAAAGAATCCTCATGAATTTCTTGAAAATGTAATAATTCTTCGCTAGATGCTTAGAATATCTTATTTACTCATTTAGCTATGCATCAAAGATACATTGAATGCAAGCTCAATACCAGGCATTGTGCCAGGTCCAAAGTAGGGAAGTTTTATTATGTAATGGAACAAGTCTAGAACATTCTCCGTATGAGGGGGCCACGGAGAACCAGAAAAGTAAATAATTTGGGGGAAGAATAAAAGCGCCCAGGGACTCTGGTGAGTGTCTTCATGCTGGAAAGGTCTGGGGAAATGTGAAAGTCCTGCAGGCAACTCCTGAGTAATCAGGGGACTCATTGTTCTGATCCCTCCTATTTAGGAGGGGCAAGGGGTACTTACATTTAATGGGGACATGCTACGGGATAGTCACAGTATTGGATCACACACACACACACACACACACACACATATGCACACACACTTCCATATGTGTATATATTGGTTACATGCAAACATACTAGATGACATACATTATGTATATATTTATAATATTTTGAATAACATAATAATTAACAGTGTAATCATTTTAAATGTAATTAATAATGTAATTACTTAAAATGTGATTATTGCAATCAGCCTGCGATGGAAGTCTTACTCACCCATTTGAAGGAGGAGGGATTGAACCTCAGAGTCCCCTGTGTAAGGTCATAAATTAGAGGAAGAATGAAGATGTGTACTGAAATCTACCGAACTCCAGAATCCATTGTTTTTCCACTTATGTTGATATCCAGAGAATAAATCAATCAAAAATCTTAAAACTCAAATTTTATTTTGATATATGATATCACTTACAAGGTGTGTAAACTTGGGCAGGTTCTTTAAGTTCTCTGGGCTTCATCGGACCATCTTTAAGATGGGATCATTGCCCTCTCACTGCCTGTCTTAAAAGGTTGCTGAAAGATTCAATGAAATAAGTCCAGGTACTCAACTGTACCGAGTAATACACACAATGGTGTCATGAAAGTACAGTGCAAAAACAAGGACCCGCCATCTTATCTTTTTGATGGTGCAAGAAAACCAAAAACAATTACTTAAATTCAGCAAATGAGGTAAACAAGATCAAGAAGAAAGACAATTTTTTTTTATTACAACTTCAGGAAAATACAAATTAAGAAGTCTTTTTGTTTGGAACAGTGGAATGTTGATAATTGTTTAAGCTGAGTGTTTGGGTACAAGGGATTCTTACTACTTTTATGGATAAAATTTCCATTTTAACAGAAGTGCAACAGATAGTTTCTTTCTTGACCACTATAGATTAGATAGGATGGTGGTTAAGAACAAGGATTCAGTAACCAGAATGCCTAGCTTCGAATCCTGTCTCTGCTGCTAACTAGCTGTGTGACCTTGAGCAACTTACTTGACCTCTCTGTGCCGTGATGGCCTTATCTATAAAATGAAGTGAATATAGTACCAACATCATGGATTTTTTCAGAGAATTAAATAAGTTGATATTTGTTAAGTACTTAGTAAAGTACGTACAAGTACCTGATAAAATAAAAATATTTTGGGTTCTGAATAACAAGGAAAATGAGGCTCAGAGAGGTCAAGGAACTTACTCAGAGTCCCAGAGTTAGTAAGTGGCTGTGCCTGGGTTTGATTCTAGGTCAGTCTGACTCCAAACCTTGAGTTTGTGTGCCATGCTGTCTCCCAGCAGGCACTGTAATTCACCCAGGTCCTAATTTGGCAAATGATACTGTATTTACTGTAGTATTGGAGGGCTTTTCTGAAGTCTGGAGGGCTGCTGGATGAGTCAGTTTGAAGGAAGCCTGAGAAACATGCCCTTCAGAGGCCAAGAGACTTACCAGGCGTGCAGCAGGAAACACTCTCGGAGGAGCCCTAGGCTTTCTGGAAGGCTTTGCAAGTCAGATTCCTGGGGTGCTGGTTTTGTGTCCCTCCCTCCACACAGATCACAAAGAAGCTACCCATGTCCACGATGCTTCCTCTGTTCCAGATATTGTTCTAAGTGCTTCAGACATCGTGCAATCAGTGCACAGTTATTAATCTGGATTCTCTTGGACGACCCCCGCAAGCTCTAGAAGACTGAGTGTTCCTGCAGATTGACTACCATTATTTGCCATTGAACTGATTGTGTTAGCTCTGGTGTGAAATGAAAAACAGAATGAGGCAGATTGTGTGGGCTGCTCAGTCCTATATAAGGGTGAGAACATGACAGTGTTACCACCTTCTCTTCAGAGTGATGTTCTCATTCTTTCTGAATCAAGTCCGCTGAGCCCATCCTACCTGTGTGACGAAGTGCCGATCTCTCATGATACCGGAAGGAGAAATAGACACGGGAGGGGATGACAACTTGGCCTTATTTCTTAAGGAAGAATTCATTTTTAAAAGCTTAGCTACTTCGATACAGAGGAAAATACTCATAAAAAGTACTGGTGGCATGTGTATTATCCAAGAAGCTTTCATCCTTATTGGTTTGACTAAAGTATATTTCTGAGGTCAAAGCTCCGTGGTCAAATGCCACACTCAGATGTTTTGGTGTCAGTGGTGGGATTTTTTATAAAGCCTAGATCTGGATTTTATGACCCTCTCCAATCTGGTGGCCAGTCCCCTGTGATCACAGGGAGGGTAGAAACACGAGCAGCAGTGCTTTGCTGAACATCGATGTATTGCTTTCATCACAAGAGATGGTGGACATTTTCCAGTTCGACCTCTTCAATGATTCTGTGTGGGAACTATATTTACCTCCCTTCAAAAGTGAAAAAAAAAGTGAAAAAAAAAGTGAAAAAAGTGAAAACTAAAATCCGGGAGCTGATGAAACTCGTGTCCCACTGCATACCCAGCTAGTGGTGGGTCCAGGATCTCTATGTAAATTATTGGCGATACTTCTATTGTTGCTGATCAAACTGTAACAAATCTCTGCTGGAAAAGTTTGATGATCTTAGGTCATTGGGCTGCTCTAACAGAATACCTGAGACTGAGTGGCTTATAAACAAAAAACTATTTCTTCCAGTGCTGGAAGCTGGCAAGTCCAAGATCAAGGACGGCACTGGCAGATTCAGTAACGAATGAGGACCTCTTTCCCAATCATAGACAGTTGTTTTTTTTGCTGTGTCCTCGCATGACAGAGGGGGCAAGAGAACTCTCTGGGGTCTTTTTTTTTTTTTTTTTTTTTTAACAGAGTACTAATCTCATTCACGAGGCCTCTATCCTCATGTCCTCATCACCTCCCAAAAGCCCCACTTCCTAATACCATTACACTGAGCCTTAGGATCTAACGTGTGAATTTGGGCATGGGGCTCCAACATTCACTCTATAGACCTGATATTCATAAAAACAGACATAGCACGATACTGAAAATATGAACTTACATGTCAATGCCCCCCAACACTTTAATTCATGAAAGTAATTTAAAAACAGCCACCCTAGATCCTTAGGGAATTATACATAGCTTTTGCAAAGCTGCTCAGTGGAAAGGTTTAATGCTTTAAGAACAGATTTTCCAGTTTTGGGGGGCCATGATGAAACATTGCCAAATTGCATCATCTGCGAATTCTTGGGATACTCAAATATAGAACGGGAAGCCTGCTGATATGCCCAGTCCATTAGGATGACATTGCAAGAAGAACTTAATAAGAATCTTATATATAAAATGACATTTCCTGAGATTTGTGTAAAAATAGTGAATATAAATGATTATGGGGAAGACAGCTTATTAGCAGAAAGGTTCCTTTTTCACCTAATCACCAATTATTGTAACTTGGGGGGAAGCCAGCATGGCAACTGCTAACCTTCCTTTGTCATTGAGTGTCTCTCTCTGAGAGGGACACCCACCGACTTTGTGAGGTAGCAACCGGCCAGCTGGGTCTCTGTGTTCCACACACAGGAAAGAGTTCAAGAGATGGACAGTCATCCACACCTAAGATGTATTCTGTGTGGAACTGTCCTTCCTTCCGAGAAGAATAGGCAACCATGTGAATATTCTAGAAAGAACCATAGAGGGCGCCCTGCGTGGGTTCCCAGAGAGGCTAGACCACCTTCGTGTGGTAGACTGGCGGCTATGGACATCCCCACATTCCAGAGTGAGCTCTAACAAGTCCGGAGCCTGGCTCTGCTGACCCCAGCCCTTCCCAACAGCAGGCAATGTTGCTTCGAGGTCCACTCCAGACTGTTCGCTGAGGTTTTCTTCTCCAGGTACTAATAACTAGGTGAAGCAGAGACCCAACAACCATGTCTTCTCTCCCAGTGATCTTGTGGCTCGTTTCTCCCACCTAACCCATTCATTCCTCCCCCTCAACATACTCTGGGAATTACTGTATTTTTCTCTGCGTGTTTGGGCTGATTACATATTTGTTGGTCTTGTCTCTTGTACACCCTCTTTAAAGGGTGGGGACGGGGCCCTTCTCCACTATCCATTATCTGGAGTGTCTACTCTCAGGACTTCATGCCTGGTGGTGGGGTGGGGGGCAGGGACAGGGTAAAGGCTTGTTTACCAGCTGTTAGTGTCTCCCTGGGCTCTGTTTTCTACCCCGGGAGCTAGTCCAAGCAAACCTTTGTGGAGTCTGGTCAAGGCAGTCCAGGTCAATGCCATTCACAGATAACAAGTTTCTCCTGTGAGTGGAGCACAGGCAAGGCTCTTTCTGTCAATAAGACGTAGTCTGTGCCTCCCAGAGCCTTCCAGAGCCTTCTGCAGCCTTTTAAGCCGGAAGAGGCATTAGTGCAACACTTTGCATCTTTGTTCTTAACAAGCTCTGCCGGGTCTGATTCGTTGTAAAAGGAGTCATCAGTGAGCTGTTACCACTGATGAAGTATTGAATGGGGAAGAGTTATTTTTAAAAGTAAATTTCAGTGGATTCAGACTTATTTTTCTCATAATCCTTCACAATTTTTCTAACATTAGTGATGAATGTGAAACTTTGGGATTTACGTCCCCCCCGCCCCCGAGGAACATGCCTTACTCATCCCAATGGACCAATAGAAGGATTGGCTGCTTCTGGCAGAAACATAAGGAAGACGGGTGGTGAAGCCTGTACAGCAAAAGCAGCTTACCAGCTCTAACCGTCCCCCCAACCCCCATGCCTTTCTCACCCGTCCAAGAAAGCTCATCTGAATGCAAGTTGCAATGGTCATGTTATCACAGACACCATCCGATGACGGGGAGAGGGATGTCAATTCTGATGGGGAAGGAAAGACAGTAGGTGAAGCTCTTGGAGAGGACAGACCGCAGTTGGGTCTTATAAGGCAGTCCCAACTTGGACAAAGAGCTCTGGGGCATGGGGGCTGCCCAGCAGTAAGATTTAGGCAAAGTTGCCAGAGGGGAAAGTTTGGCAAGCGTTCAGGGTCCTATGACTAAGCTAGGGAAAATCTTGAAGGGTTCTCCGTGGAAGACAGAGGTGTCTAGACTTTACATGGTATGTAGTAAGTACCATTCACATTTTTCAAATGTGGCCCATTAGCGTGTATATTTCTGTGTGCTGGGCACATAGAATAGTTCTTAAGGTGTCCTGGAAGGGTTTAGACACATGTGTCTGCTTTGGGGGGCTAGGCTTTTTTCTAAACAGAGCATAGTGGTTAAGAGTCCTGGCTCTAGAGCCAGCTAATTTGGGTTCAAAAACTGGCTCTATCACATATGAACCTCGGTTGGCCATGCCTCAGATTCTTTATCTGTAAAATGAGGATAATAAAACTGCTTATTTCATGGATTTGTTACAAAGTAAGTATTACTAATACTAACTCGTTAGTATTTGTTACTAATGTATTAAAATGTAAGTGCTTGGTATTAAGTGGGTTAAAATAGATCCTAGCCCAGAATAAGGGGTGAGTACCTGCTAACTGCTAAGATGATTGTTATTACTATTATCTCTCCTGAGGGGCACCTGGGTGGCTCAGTCAGTTAAGCATCTGCCTTTGGCTTAGATCATGATCCCAGGATCCCTGGGATGGAGTCCAGCATTGGGATCCCTGCTCAGTGGGAAGACTGCTTCTCCCTCTCTCTTCTCTGCTCATGCTCTCTCTCTATCTCTGTCTCTCTCTCTCAAATAAAAAAAAAAATCTTAAAAAAAAACCCCTGAACTATTATCTTTCCTGAGTAAGTAGGTGGGTGTTCTCTGGTTATTTCCTGATGATGTGGGCGAAATAAGACACACCCGTCTTAAGGATTGAGGAGGAATCTGATCTGGGGATTTTAAGTTTGAGTAGGAATTAGATACCCAGGCAAGAGGAGGAGGTGTGTCTGGCGCATTCTTGGGTGTTTATTTGCCACTTTTCACACTCTTTCAGTCATACATTGGTTGGTGGGTTAAGGTGTTCTTTAAATTTTCTCAAGTTCCACGTGTCTATGCTCCTCATGCCTTCTTTAGGGCATCTTCCCAGTCCCTACTATTTAATACTGTATAATAATGCCTTTAAGAAATGATCCTTCTCCAGTTTTAGAAACTGTAATTGTGGCCATAAGATTTATCTCTTAGAGAGCAATTAGTCTGCACAGACAGATCTTTGCATGTTTTCTAGTTTTGAGAAACACTTTTCCCTCTGCCCCAAATCCCTTTTTCCTGTTAATTGGTCAGTAGCTGCTGGTGAGCAAATCCCCATTTACTCCACCATCTGCTTTAAAAAAATGCCTGAAAATCTTTG
This sequence comes from Enhydra lutris kenyoni, assembly GCF_002288905.1. Classification (NCBI taxonomy): domain Eukaryota; kingdom Metazoa; phylum Chordata; class Mammalia; order Carnivora; family Mustelidae; genus Enhydra; species Enhydra lutris. Next base: position 4,972,342 of record NW_019154141.1, on the reverse strand, counting down.
CATAAGAGGCTTCCCTGACTTGGCCAAAAGAGGGGGAGGAGAAGGGGGAAAGCAACCAAGAGGGATACCATTGTTCAATTTTCTTGGTAACAGAGACCAGGAAACCATATATAAAAGAAATGGAACTCAGGAATATTTGAAATGGGTGATGGTCAAGAAAATGGTACATTCAGTCTTTGCTATTTGTTGCTTATGAATATTCTTATTTGTACTTATTTGGGCTAAATGTTGTGGACAGAGGGACTGTACGTAATGTGAAACAGATGCCCTTAAAATGGGCATAAATGTCTGTGGGGTGCCTAGGCCAGCAGAAGCAGGAGGGACAGAGCTCAGTGAAGTACAGAGGGTCATTGGGACATGATGAGCGAGCATCTCTGGGAGATGCTCTTCATTCAGCAGTGCAGTGTCTTTCAATGACGAAAGGGCCCTGGCAGAGAAAAAGGAGGGAGGTATTTGGGAGAAATAAGAGTTACAGGTTCAAGAATCAGGGAAATGAGTGGAGAGAACTCTGAATAAAGCAGGTTGCCCTCCATAATGTGGGTGGGCCTCGTCTAATCAGGTGAATGGCAGAAGGGAATCAAAGGCTGACCTCCTTGGAGCAAGAGGGAACTCTGCCAGCAGATGGCCTTTGGACTTCACCTGCCACACTGGCTCCTCGTGGTTCACCAGCAACTGCCTTTGGATGTGAATGAGACTCGCCAAGCATCGTACAGATGTGGGAACCCATTCTTTAAAATAAATAAGTCTGTGTTGGGAGACTCCTGATGAGTTCAGTGGTGCAATAGGTATTTCATGTGTATCTCATTTCATTCTCTTCTCCCCCTCACCACTTTGTTCTTAACACTATTCAACTTAATTATTCAAGGTCACATAGCTACTTGGTGGCAGAGACAATATTCAAATCAACTTCTGTCTGACTTCATTCTTTTTTTTTTCCCTCCAAATATATTCTTTTTTTTTTTAAATTTCTGTCTGACTTCTGTCTGAATTCAAATCCTATATTCTGCTCACCAAAATATACTCTTTAAGACCCAGGGAGGGGCTTTAAAAAAAAAAACAAAACTAAAACTTGAATCCCTGCCTTTTGGTTGGTGTGAGGATTCAAATAGAACCTAACAGGAGACTTAACTGAGGCTCAATTAATGGGCTCCCTGACTCACTGCATTGGGGTGGGCTGGACAAAACACAGCCTCGGGTCCTTGCCAGCTTGGGTTGGCTGGGATCAGGGTGACCCAATCCTTCTGAGCCTTTCAGCTTCAGTGCAAGGAGAGGTGATGTTTCTTTCCATCCCAGGTGCCTGGAAGTTCAGCTGGGAAGTCCATTATCCCACCAACAACCTGCCAAGCAGATGCTCTGCTTTTCGGGTCCTTCTCAATATTTCCTGGCGGCAGACTCCCCCTTTATCCCTGCCCCTCTCCTTTAAAATGGGGGACCTGGACCGCACAGGGGGGAAGGAAGTGAATTCAGGGTCCAAGGTCTAGGAGAGGGGCTATTGGACAGAGGCATGACAAATTCTCTCCCTTATTAATCTTCCCTACTTAGGACCGAGAAGCCGAAGTCCTGAGATAAGGAGGATTTTCCCGTGATTACTTTCTGACTGTTGGCAGCTTGAGTGGCAGAGACTGTAAAACCAGAGGAGGTTTTTCCAATTGCTTTGGGCAGCAGAGTGAGTCCCCCATTGTCACATGACTGAATTCTCCACTTCTGGAAATTAGGGCCAGCTGTTCGCCAGCCAGCAGCTGAGAAATATGGGGGCGCCTCTTGGCATATGGGAAGCATGCAATCCCACCACTCTAACTGGCTCTGGGCTCCTTTGAATGTTGGGAAAAGAAAGGAGGAAGGAAGCATAATTTTTTTTCTCCCGTGGTTTTCTTTAAGCGGATTCTGTGATGTACCTGCAAATAAATATTCAGTATTCTTTTGTTTTGCTTTTGTTTCATTTTATTGCATTTTTTCAGTGTTCCAAGATTCATTGTTTATGCACCACACCCGGTGCTGCATGAAAGTTATACACTCCAAGGAGTGTTACATACATTAAACCCTACCAATGCAGCCATCTTGACATCTTGGCTATGTGCTCGTTCTACATCTCTGCGGGAGTGTGTGTTTCTTCTGTAGGTGAGTCCTTGTCTCCAGAAACTCAGACTTTGATCATCACCGAGGAAACAGATTAATTATATCTCACACTGTCAAGAACCGTAAACGGGCTACATATCAAGATGATAAGAATACGGCTGAATCACAAAGTCAAACCCAACTAGAAGCTGAGAAAAGGGACAGGTTTAAAATAAAGTGGTTCATAGAAATTGACCATCAAGCCTGGGAAAAGACACACCAGGTAAATGTAAATTAAAAGAAAGTATGAATCTTCACTTAGCAGTCAGAGGACACGAAAGCCAAGGCAAAGAACATTTAATGAAACAAAGTAAGTCACTTTGCATTCTTAAAGAGAAACCACATTTACGATCTAACAAATATGTTCTCATGGTCCACAGGACCAGGAAGATTCTTTTTCTTTCTGTTTTCCTTCTCATCCAGTACTTTGGTGAAAAAAATAACAACATTTATTTATAATGATTTTATTTTTATTTATTTTTGTTTTATTTATTTTCATTATTTTTTATTTATTTATTTATTTTTAATTTATTTGCTTATTATTATTTTTATTTTTTTATTTTTTAAAAGATTTTATTTATTTATTTGACAGACAGAGATCACAAGTAGACAGAGAGGCAGGCAATCGGGGGTGAGGGGAACAGGCTCCCTGCTGAGCAGAGAGCCTGATGCGGGGCTCAATCTCAGGACCCTGGGATCAGGACCTGAGCCGAAGGCAGAGGCTTTAACCCACTGAGCCACCGAGGCGCTCCCAGTTTGTTTGTTTGTTTGTTTGTTTTTAATTTTTTAAGAGAGAGAGAGAGGGAAAGAGAGAGAGTTCAAGCAGGGAGAGAGGCAGAGGGAGAGGGAGAGAGAGAATCTTAAGCAGGCTTCATGCTCAGCCCAGAGCCCAATATAGAGACTTGATCTCACAACCCTGAGAACATGACCTGAGCTGAAACCAGGAGTGGGACGCTTAGCCTAATGAGCCACACAGGCACCCTTTTAAGATTTTATTTTTAGGTAATCACCACATTCAACGTGGGGCTTGAGCTCACAACCCTAAGGTCAAGAGTCACATGGTCTACTAGCTGAGCCAGCCAGGTGCCGCACCCCCCAAATAGTATTTATTGACAGACTTTTAAAAATCAGGTGATTTCAAATTAAAGAACAATCTGTATTTCCAGTTTCTCTTATAAAATCAGAAAATCCAACAGTGTAAGAGGGTTCCCTTTCTCCACATCCTCTCCAACATTTGTTGTTTCCTGTCTTTTTAATCTTTGCCATTCTAACTGGTATAAGGTGGTTCTGAATGTTCATGTCATATCCATCAGCCCAGGAGAGGTTGGCAAGCAGTGTCCTGGGTGCCAAGTCTGGCCCATCACCTCCAGAAACCCACACCGAAGACATTTGTGCTAAGACACATAATATAAGGTCAGTATAGAAAAGCAATTGCATTTCCATGAAGTACCAACAGATAATTAGAAAATGAATTTTCAAAAATAGTATCTTTATGCCAGCATCAAAAACATAAAAGAAATTAACCAAAATTCTCATATCTTCACATAGAAAACTATAAACACACTATATTGTATTAGTTTCCTAGATCTGCCATCACAGATTACCAAAAACTGGGTGGCATAAGTCAAGCACTACTAGTTAAGAATCAAAATTTAGTCCCCTATGTGCAGACTTTTTCAGCCTGGGTTCCATGGAAGAATTAATCCCTACAGAAAACGGTTCTGGGACAGATTTAGGACCATTCTAGATGCAAAGGAGAGAAGTTAATTCATTACATATAATAGATGCTTTAGGGCACTAGGGTTTCATTCCCTGTGGGATCCCCTGTTGAGAAGGGTGTCCAGATGCTTCACTCCTAGAAGTATGGTGGGGGGGGTGGCGAGAGTGGGGAGAGCGAGAGTGGAGAGCCCACCCAGTCCCGCAGGCTGCCCTGTGACCCTATCAGCATGATAGTCCTTTATTTCCAGATCCTGGAGAGTGAGTTTTCCACATTCAAGAGGTAATTGGGCCAGAAAACATGAATGGTGTACTCAAGAGCTTCTTCTTCCCTTCTTGTTCAGAATAGACTCTTTGAGATGTTGGCTGTGCTGGGATTTCCTTGTCTCTGACCTGTAGCACGCACTTCAGCCACTGGATGCTGTTTTCTATTTAGGAACGACCATTGAAAAAGTGCTTAAGCCTCTTAGGCTTTTAGGAACTACCATTGGAACACTTCCGATGAAGGCTAAGCTGAGAAAGGAATCCCAAATGGCTTAAGTGTTTACAAAGTAGACTTCTACAGCAGATCGTCTGTGTCTGGGCTTTTCTGGACATTCTGACAGTCTAGCCTGGTGGTAACTGTGGTCCTATAAGACTCATCCAGTGGGATTAGTGCCGGTTGGCTCTTTGATGACCTTGAGCAGACCAGCAGAGCACAGGAGACCAGAAGAAGGGGGCAGACTGCTGGACACAGAAGGGGGCTTTCCTTTCTCTGGAGGGTGACCCAGGGAGATACAAGACTCCTTCAGTATCATAGTCTGCAGGACTGTGTGGGAGAGAATGTCCTAGATCTTCAACACCTAAGGAAGCAGATAAGTCAACATTTCCATGGGGTTCTGAATTGTGCTAACGTTAAAGCATCCCACACAGGTCAGTCATTATTAGGCAGACTGGGGTGCTCATCTACCTTCCTCTGCTAATGCCTGGTGAAAGTCCCAACTCACTTCTAAGAGGCTTACATACCCACGAGGCCCTGAATGTTAAATATGTAATAGTGGGCTCATCATGATTCATTCTTATGACGATCCTTTTAATCTACCAGCCACAATATATGTGTGGAATGGGGACAATGTTCCAGAAACAGTCTTAGGCTGACGCAGTGTAGGTGCAAAGGAAGGAAGTGGCTTGTCTCCAGTTGTTGTTGGAGGCAAGACTCAAGAATGGATTTTTATTTATTTTTTAAAAAGATTATATTTATTTATTTGACAGAGATCACAAGTAGGTAGAGAGGCAGGCAGAGAGAGGGGTGGGGGGAAACAGGCTCCCCGCTGAGCAGAGAGCCCGATGTGGGGCTCGTTCCCAGGACCCTGGGATCATGACCTGAGCTGAAGGCAGATGCTTAACCCACTGAGCCACCCAGGTGCCCAAGAATGGATTTTTAATCGTACCTTTGTCTATATCATTTAGTAAATATCAATGGAGTATTTACTAGGTTCTGGGGAATAGGAAGACAACACTAACCTCAAGGAATGCTCAATGTAGTTAGGAAAACAGACCCATAAACCAATAGGGAAACACCAGTTGTGTTTAGAGAAGTCATTACATAAGGGCCAGCAATGAGACTGAGAGAGAGAGAGAGAGAGGCGAGATCGCGTGTGCGTGTGTGGTGCTGCGTGGTGGGCTGAGAGAAGGGCATGGATTCTGAAGCTGGAAAGATATGCAGGAGGCCCCTAAAAGCCATATTCTAGAGCATATTCAGAGCAACTGTGTGCACCTGGGAAGCTGGTTCTTGAGATCAAGGATCACTGTAAAACCACTCAGACCATAATTAGTTGGTGACCTCAGTCCGTGCTTTAGGAATAAACGCTTGTGAAGGAGGGCAGTCAACCAGCAAACACCTAAAGGCACTAAGATGGTACTTTTGCACCCAGCGCATCACACCCCTCTACTCAAAGGCCATCCAAGAAGTGTTGACATTGTATTTTTTTCTTTTCCTCTTCAGGGTTTTAAAGACTTGACTTACCCAGATACAGTTGTTTTGTTTTTTGTTTCTTGGTTGTTTTTGTTGTTGTTGTTATAGTTTTTAAGAAATGAAGAGAGTCTCAAAGCTTACTATGTGATCATGTGGAAATTGTTTTTTAAAAAATATTTTATTTATTTATTTGACAGAGATCACAAGTAGGCAGAGAGGCAGGCGGGGGGGCGGGTAGCAGGCTCCCTGCTGAGCAGAGAGCCCGATGTGGGGCTCGATCCCAGGACCCTGACCTGAGCTGAAGGCAGAGGCTTAACCCACTGAGCCACCCAGGTGCCCCAGACCCTGTGGAAATTGCTTAATCCTACTAAACTTTTGTGTTTTCTCAGCTTTGAGGACAATAACGGTACCCACCCTTCCCCCCACAAAGAGTTTCTCAGAAGATTTTGTGAGAAAGTCTACATAAGGTACTTAGTACAGTGCATGGAGCATAGCAAAATCGTGATCAATGATGAATTATTATAGGGGGTTCTTTTTAAAAAAAATATTTATCAATTGATTGTAAATTCTTTGATCCCATACCCTTCACCCTCTCTAAAACATCCTATCGGCTTGATCCCATTTTCAAACCTTTTTCTCTCTTTGAGGGCAGTTGAGTCTAAAACATGGTTGAGACCCTAAACTAGGATCTCTTCCATGTTCTGACAAAACTGACCCAACTGAACTCCTGTTATGGGGGTGAATCGAGATGATGAGCAAAGAGTTTGGGAGTCCCGGCAGGAGATCTGTTCCCAGGTTGCTGCCTCTGGCATAAATAGCGGTGAATCCCCAGGTGATTTGCTAAGGCACCGCACCTTAGCGGAGGGAGGTGTGGGGTTTCTTTGCCAAGGGAAGGTAGCTAAAAAGCAAACACTGTACTCTCTCTCTTGATGGCAGGAGGAGCACGGGGCATGTTCCATGGACAGCAAGAGCCAGCGAAACAGCAAAGCTCACCTTCTGCATCCTTGGAACGGTTGGAGAACCCATCCTTGATCTTCACAGATGGCCATACCCAGAATGTCTAGGCAATGTCCGTAGAATGGTGGCATTGGGTGATGGATGACGTAGGGACTCCACAGCTGTACAGAGCCACGGGCCTCTCCCGGGGAAGCTCAGAGACTCGTAAGGGTCAAACCACGTGACCCCTTGGAGCGTGAGCGGTAACACAAGGATTTACAAATGAACAATACAGCCTAGAATAATGGGTCTCTCCCACAGGCCTTTCACAGACGTTTGGGATAGATCTCAACATCGCCCTTTTAACACACCTTCTGGAGTTTTTCTATTTTGGTCAATGTGTATGATTACTGTGACTGTCTTGGACACCGGCAGAGAACAAGACGGTCTGGGTCTCAGGAGTGCACACCATTGGGAATGGCTTCAAGGCAGAGAACGGCCACGTAGACATAGCTCAGACGTTGGCTGTGCTTTTCTCTGTCCTGTGGGGGGATGGGGGTGAGGAGAAGAAGATGAGTCGTAGATGCTGTTTTTGTTGAAAGCTTATAATCTGCAAGGTATTGCTCAACGTGTTTTGGATGTATTTTCTCAGTTAATCCTCATTGACAAGACACAGACAAGGGCTATGGTTTCTCCCATTTTGTGCATGAGGAAATCAAAATTTAAAGAGGTCAGATAAAAGACTGCAGGTCACAGAGGTAGTATATGGTAGAACAGGGTTTTGAACAAGGTCTGATCCCAGAGTCTGGGCTCTTAACCCACCAAGCTAAAAGGTCATGACTTTTAACCTGGTGTAGAAAACTATTGGCTTGAACAAGTTTCTTCAAGAGAAGTGCCTCCATCCTTGATGAATGTCCTCGACTCTGACTAAGGGTCCATAGGACAGGGTCTGTGTTTTATTAGAATTTAGTGTCCCTGCACCTGGCTGTTGGCCCGTACTTGATAACCAATAAATGTTAGTCAGCTCAGCTGGCAAAATCGGTGAGTTCTCTATAGCAATTTCTGAAAGCTAGCCTTGCAAATGAAGAAACATTGCTGCCTTACCTTCTCAGGAACAGACAAAAATCACTAACCTCTCTCAAGATTCAAATCCAATTCAATTAAAAAACATGATTTATTTATTTCTGGCAAGAAGTTGAAGTTAGAAACATTGTCCTTCTCCCCATCTATTCGCCATAAATTATTAACTTGTGTTCGCATGGAGCCTGATAGGAATTTGGAAGGTATTATGTAATGGTGGCTTAAAAATATTTGTGAAAAGATTGATGTATTCTTTATAAGAATGGATTTAAACATGTCAGGAGATGGGACTGCTGGCCACCAAGGCAACGTCGAGCGAAACCATTTAATGTGGGTTGTTGGATTCTGGCAGTTCTCAAGCCCGGGAGTGGATTGGGACAAATCTCAGACCTTTGTCTATAATTGTGTAAGCACCAGGGACTCTGATCAAGATGAAAGTGTGTTTCTCCCTGGGGTGTGCCAGTAAATATCTAACAAAAAGCTCTCTTGAAAATTAAAAAAAAAAAAAGCCCTAGTGTGTAGCATTGGTTTGTTTATGGGATGGGACACTCACTCCATGGTTGATTTTAATTCCATTGAAGATGGAGTTGAAAAGAGATATATATGTAATCATCTCTCTTAAAATGGTTTGAATGGACGCCAACATATCACTTACTCCTCTAGAGCTTCTACCCTGGTCTATGCAGGCTTCCCAACTCACCATCCAAGCATACAAATGGCCACTGAGCTGGTTTCATTATTGTGGCTTTTTGTCTACTGAACACTGGAACTTCATGGACCAGATGCTCAGTTATCAGGCTCCAGATTTCCTGTGATGTTTTATCCTGGACAGAGTAGTATCTAGAAAGTCGCTGAGAGTCCATATGGCCCAAGACTTTTCAAATAAACAGTCATGAGGATGGTGGGAGGGAGTCCACTCAGTCTTCGTGGTTGTGTCCCCAGCATAAGAATGACTAGCTCATTAGGGACTGATGGGTGGGGAAGGAGCCATGTAAATCATCAGAAGCAGGTTAAGTAGGAAGGGCTCTGGGCAGCATCTGTCATCTCCCATCCTTGAATGCCCAGAATCCTTGGCTTGGAAGTTTCAGTTTAGTTGAATAAACCATTAAGTGCTAGACCCAGAAAGGTGAATGACGACCAAGCCTTCTGCCAAGGAGAGGGGCATGAAAACTCTGTGCTACACACACAGGTGAATGGAGAGCTGTCCCTCATGCTGAGGGCCCGGAGAGGAGCATACCTACATCAGACTGAGCTGTGTGGGGTGGTAGTCAGGGAGGGCTTCCTGAAGAAGGCAGGCCCAGACAAACTCTGAAGGGATGAGTTTCTCCATAGCTTGTTTGGATAGGACTCAAGTCATTCAAGTGAGTTGGACTCTCATTCCTTAAGATCTTCATAAAGGAGGCTCTTTCATCTGCTTCAGACCCTAAGCTTCAACATTTGGTAGGATTATTTCTAGAAGTAGATGTTAATAATCCTGTAAATACAGTGAATTTTTCTTGTGGCAGTAGAGCTGGGAATAAATTTACGGATTCTTAACAGAATGTATCTGATCAACAAGGGGCTGAGAGCTGATGCTATAGGGTCCCCTTACCCTTTCAGACTCAGCAATTACAATTGTTTAAAGAAGCACGAAGATTATTATTGCAAAATGAAGGTCTACAAGAGCCACTCAGGGAAGATGAACTCTTCTCAAGACTCATAGAGAAGTCAGAGCAAATCACCCAGCGTAGGATGACCACATTGTCCAGCAGATTCATCCCTCTAAGCCAGGATGGTTTTCTGAGATGAGCTGGGAAACTTCCACAGAGTTGGGAAACATATGCATGGGCTGTGAGGTCTTTGGCTACCCCCAATGTCAGAGTGAGGACGTGCCGCACCCCAGTTCCTGTGACTACGGACAATCACCAGCGGTGGTATAGAAACTCTAGCAATGTTGCAAAGCTGCCCATTCTTTTGAATAAATAAAAAGGATGAAGCGTGTGTTCTTAGGAAGACTTAGGCAGGATGACTGCCTCAGGGTGATGGCTTTGGTCTGGGGAGACCTGAAGAACTGAGTGTCTTTTTTAGGAAAGTTCTCAGTTACCAGTTTGCCTTTCCATTTGTCTTTCAAGGGATTGACAGTGGCCAAAGGACTGGACAGGGGAAGTCCCTTCTGACACCAACGGTACAACGGCCAGAGGGGACTCGGGGTAGGCTTGAGTAGGGACGCCTGTGTGGTTTGAAGAGATGGGACAGGCCCATCAGAAGCAGGAGAGAACACTAGCAGATCTACTCTCATTCCATAATCTCAGGCTTGGAAAACTGCCGTGGGATTTGGCTTTTGTCAACCATGGAGGTGCCCTGGGAGGCCCCAAAAATTCAACTAACTCTACAAAAACAAGTCCTGTGAACTTTAGCATTCCCCTCGGTGGGGGACAGTGCCTACACCCCAATCCCATCCTGCGAAGAGATTCCAACTTTATTCAACATTTCCAAAAGGCTATTCTGGGGACTGTTACTCTGACAGTATTAAGGGAGGGGTACTGTGGAAAAAGTCATCTATGTTCAAGCAAGTTTGGAAAATACATAGTTAAATAGAGTTAAGGTGCTTATTTTTTTTTAAACATTTAATTAATTAATTTATTTATTTGACAGAGATCACAAGTAGACAGAGAGGCAGGCAGGGTAGGGGGAAGCAGGCTCCCCACTGAGCAGAGAGCCCGATGCGGGGCTCGATCCCAGGACCCTGACGTCATGACCTGAGCCGAAGGCAGAGGCTTTAATCCACTGAGCCACCCAGGCGCCCCAAGATGCTTATTTTTTACAGCATTTTTCAGGGTTTCTCCACTGCTCTCCTGAGCTGGGCATCTCTAAGAGGGAGACTGTGTATATTTTAAAAGTCAGGTTCTGATGTGAGAGGTAGGTGATTTTTCTACTTCGGGTTACTCTGGTAACACATCGTTGGCACATGGCTCACACCTACAGAAACACAGGCGTGGATCTGCATCCTTGGATGAATGTGTATACTTTAAATAAGAACCAAACAGATACCAGACGCGCAAGGAAAGGATCAGTAGCAGCAGAGAGACTTTGGCGTAGACACTTAGAAGCCAGCCATCCTGAGAGAAGGTCAAGTGCCATGGTTCTAATTCTGAATTACTGGGTGACCTTTGCAGGATCACTCAACACACCTGGCTCTGTTTCCTCCCATGCAAAGCAGAAATTTAGAAAGTAAAGCTATCTCCAACTTTTCTTTTTTCTTTCTTTTTTTTTTTTTTAAAGATTTTATTTATTTATTTGACAGATAGAGATCACAAGTAGGCAGAGAGGCAGGCAGAGAGAGAGAGGAGGAAGCAGGCCCCCGCTGAGCAGAGAGC
>NW_019154141.1:4943817-4961085 GCF_002288905.1 Enhydra lutris kenyoni | reverse complement strand
ATTTGACAGATAGAGATCACAAGTAGGCAGAGAGGCAGGCAGAGAGAGAGAGGAGGAAGCAGGCTCCCCGCTGAGCAGAGAGCCCTATGCGGGGCTCGATCCCAAGACCCTGAGACCATGACCTGAGCCTAAGGCAGAGGACTTAACCCACTGAGCCACCCAGGCACCCCTCCAACTTTTCTTAAAAAATTTTGCAAGGGTTTAACAAGCCTATGCTGTGAACCTGTTCCGAGCTCTGGGGTCAAGGACGTGGCCTAATGACAGAGTCTGGGGCTGACCTCCGGCAGAATTAACTGAGGGGGCTGCAGGGGAGGCTCAGATAGAGCCTCCTGCACAGACTTGGGGCTGCTGACGTCCTGGGGTCGGGCTGAGTCAAGCCTGGGGTGCAGGAACACGTAGGTGCTGCACCCCTGGGTGACAGCAGCTTTCATCGCCAGAGGACAACCCTTTAGACGTGAAAAGACAGAAAACCTAGAACAACCAGCAGGCAGGATGACAAAACGGCCAGCCAACCTCCAGCCAGTTTGGTAGTCTCCTTTTCCATGAGCCCAGGGGCTCTCTTATTCACTGGGCCTTTTGTGGGACTTGCCCAAGGGATTATTTGCTTAGAGCATGCTAAATCCTACCAAAGGATGGGACTTCCAAGAAAGGACTCATCTAAAAAGTGCTTTCTTTTTTGTTTTGTTTTGTTTTGTTTTTTTGTTGTTGTTTTTTTTTTAATTTGGTGATGGCAACCTTGTGCACACTGGGCACGTAGGCAGTATCCTTTGTCAGAATTTTATAATTCCTCTGCTCCCATTGCTGAGTCATTGGGTTGTCTTGGAATCTGAGGGGGAAAAAACCTGGGAGGCAGGACGGGCAACAGGGAAGCCTAAGCTTTTTGAGTAGAGCAAGAGCGCCACCTTGAGTTGTAAGTGAGCACTGCAGGCCCTGATTAGCAATTGGGAGATGGGATGAAGCGGGGCTGCTGGTTCCCTTCGGCAACAAGGGGAAGGCTGTCCTGGGCTACCTCTAGGACATCCTGAATTCTTTTTAACAAAACGCAGTGTGCTCGTCACGCTTGTTCAGAAGGACATAACCTTCTGAACATACGTATACATAGTATACGTATGAATACTATGAGGGGATTTTAAGGAATTGGCTCACACAGTTGGAGAGACTGATGAGTTTGAAAACGTGTGGGAAATCCCAGCAGGCTGCAAACTCAGGCAGGAGCTGATGTTACAGTCTTGAGGCAAAATTTCTTCATCTCTGGGAAACTTTGGTTTTTGTTCTCAAGGCCTTCAACTGATTGGACAAGGCCCACTCACCCCAACCAGGGTGATCCTCCTATACCTATAAAGTCAACTGATTGTGGATATTAACCTCATCTCAAAACACCTTCACAGCAACACCTAGATCAGTGTTTGATTAAATAACTGTTTTTTTTTCTTTTTAAGATTATTTATTTGACAGGGCGAGAGAGTGAGAGATCACAAGCAGAGAGAGCTACAGAAGGAGAAGGAGAAGTAGGCTCCCCGCTGAGCAGGGAGACTGACATGGGGCTCCATCCCAGGCCCTGGGATCATGACCTGAGCTGAAGGCAGACACTTAACCGACTGAGCCACCCAGCCGTCCCTCCAACGAATCTTTATGCCAAAGTGACTCATCTTGGAGCGACCTGTCCTCTGCCTCTCCAGCAACATTAGCACAGGTAAAAAATCTATTTTTTAACATGACCAGTATGAATTATTCTTCACTTGTTGCACGGTTACGTGACTCTAGCAACACTCGTCACGTATCAGTGTATTGTCATGTCTAGTTCTTCCTTGTAACATTGCATTCAATTCTGATGTGTTGCTCTCAGCTTGAAATCTGTATTGCGTGACTTCCTCTGAAGCCATTGTCACAAGGATATGTAGATTGTGAATACGTTTCATAACAAATAGAGTCTTTTCCCAAGCTTGATACTTATGGGTCTGCATGCATGTGCAATTCCCCGACAAGAATTCTTTGCCCTGCAGTATAAGGCAAAGTTCAAAAGGCTGGTGTGGCTTCTCAGGAGTGGCACCCTTGGTGCTTAGAGGCTGATGACTTCAGTCCAGCACTCCTGGAAGAAGAGAAGTGTAGAGCTTTCTGCCTAGGGAGCATCCCACAGAGTGAAACGGTTACTCTGTGCAAGTCTCCCATTTGCCTTAAAAAAAAATACACACACACACACACACACACACACACATATTATATATATGTATATATATATAAAAGACTTCTGCTTTGATGGCTGTTTACCTCATATTGATGTAGGAAAGACGTTAGGGTTCGAAGCCAACATCCAAGAAAGAAGACGTCTTGAGACGTCTTTGCTGCAAAAAGTTGGTTGTATTAAAGCACAGGGACAGGACCTGTGGGCAGAAAGAGTTGCACGGGGGTCATGAGGAGCAGCCCATTATATACTTTCAAGTTGGAAGGGGATTAGGGAGAGCGTAAGTCTCTAAGGAACTTTGGAAGCAAGGGTTTCTGGACCTTGAGGGGCTAGCTATTTTTGGGAAAGGGTCAGTTATGACCATCTAATAAAACCTGGGTTGTGAGACCCTTCAGATGTATATCGGTGGGTCATATGCTTGGAGGATGATTGCCAACATGTATTTTGGGGCCCTAGAAATAAAGGAAGTTTCCAAAGGCATTTTTACATGTTAGAGTAGACTCACAGGGTCCTGGGATCGGGGCTAAGATGGCCTTGTGCCCTTAGCAAAGTATTAAAATTGAGGCAGCTGAGTTCCTAGAGGAAGGTCACTCTGCCTGTTTCAAGGACTTGTCGATGGGATGTAGGTAATAAGAACATTTAATAATTTTTCTTCTTCCTTTGTCTCCCACATCAATATGATGTTTGAACGAGGCATGTGCAGCCCCAAAGACTGAGAATCCCTCCTGTGCAGACCCTCAGAAAACACAGAGGAGGAGGACAGGAGATCATCACAAATCCCATTGATGTGGGAACAAAGGCAGAAGAAAAATTATTCACTTTCCTTACTACATGCAGCCCACTGACAAGTCCTCGAGGTGGACAGAGTGACATTCCTCTAGGGACTCAGCTGCCTGGATTTTGACACTTAACTGAGGGCAAAAGGCAACCCTAGCCCAACCCCCAGGATCCTGTAAGTCTACTTTAACATATAAGAATTCCTTTGGAAACTTCCTTTATCTCTACCCCTTTCCCTGCAACAAGATACATGTTGGTAATCGTCCCCCAAGTATGTGACCCACTGATATACATCTGAAGGGTCTCATTGACTAGGGGACAGGTGGGGCTAGGTAGGGGGAGATAGGTAGGGGCTAGAGGATCGGGATGACAGAAATCCCAGGAATGCTGAAGGCGTAAGGAAGCCAGAGATAAGGGAACAAACCAGATCACCATGCCCTGAGCATCAGAAATGGGGTCTTGGGGTCTTTTTATGACAGTCCCCTTGGGACCAACAAAGAATGACCAGACCCCAAAGAAGAAAAAAGCCATTACAGATGTGATCACCAGTCCTTACTCAAGCTAAGACATGAGAATGATACGGCCATGAGATCCCTGGTCAGTTCTAAGTAAGAGAGTGTGGGGTGGAGGCCCACATTGGCAACCTGTCGGGACCCCTCTCACTCCTGAGAGCTTTTTTTTTTTTCTGTATCCTTGTGTAATAAAACTCTATTACCTTACTCACTCTACTTTGTCTGTGAGATTCATTCCTTGACTCCGTGAGATAAGAACCTAGCTCTCCCGCTTCACCATGGTTGGTTCCTGCTGGAAAGAGAAAAAGAAGACCTTGGATCTTATTTGGGGCTCCCTGGACAGATGGCAGAAGCAGGAAAATCCCACAGAAGCAGCTAAGAGAGAGGTGGAAGGTACAACACCTCTATAGATCATAATAATTGGTGTGTAACTCTAGTTTCTAAACACGTCTCTGAAATGTGTGTCCCCCTCAAATTCTTATGTTGTAACTATGGAGACAAGGCCTTTGGCGGGGTGGTTGGGTTGCAGTGAGGTCATTATGGTGGGTCCTAATTTAATGACCGGTGTCGTTCCAAGAAGAAGAGGTTAGGATACAGATAGACCTGGGAGAAAGACCACGTGAAGACACCCAGAGAAGAAGACATCTAGGAAGCCAAGGAGAGAGGCTTCAGAAGAAACCATCCCTGCTGCCATCTTGATCTCCCACGTCTGGCCCCCAGAATGGTGAGCGAATACTTTTCAGTTGCTTAAGCCCCCCACTTTGTGGTATTTTGTTATGGCAGCCCTAGCAAAGTAATAAACCAGACATTTCAGGATTTCCTAAGCCTTAACCATTCATTATCTGCTTGCAAGTGTGTGGACCTGCAAGTTGATGATAATTTTAATCATTTGACATTTTGAAATTCTCTTTTCTCTTCAGTTTCCATGATCGTGGAGTTTAATCGTCATATAATAGGTTTGAATGTGTGTAACCAGTAGACAAAGGCTTCTTTGCATTAAGGTTCTGGCTTTCAAGCTTTTCGAATTGCCCGTGACACAAATATGTATGTTTTCACTAATACACACATACCCCCAGAGGTAACGGGAGTGAACGTTTCATTAAACAATGCTTTCCTGTATGAAGGGCTGGTACCAGTTTGAAAAGAGTGTGCTCATGGTTACTATGCTGGTAATGTGAGTTGATACTGCTGATGTAATTTCTGAACGAGGGTGAGGGGGTGTTGGTGAGCTGGGGTCCAGAGTCGACAGCCGAGAAAGAATTCTTGAGACATCTTTGGTGCAAAATAGTAGTTTTATTACAGCACATGGACAGGACCTGTGGGCAGAGAGAGCTGCACTGCGGTTGTGAGGGGTGACTGATTATATACTGGGGAGTTGGGGTAAGGGAAAAGGGAGGTTTTCCAAAGAACTTCGCAGCTAAAGAAGACCTACAAGATAGTGGAGGCCTTGCCTCCATTGTCAAGTTAAGGTGGTTTTTCCCTCTAATAAGGCATTAACAGTAAGACAGTTGGGATCTTCCTTTTGGAAGTTGGGTTATTGATAAGAAGGCTTTTTTCTTGTAAATCACTAAGACTGTCTTGCAGGACTGGAATCTCTCTAGGTTAACCCTTTGCTTTCCCTTCCCTTGGCTTTAGGACACCCGGGAGTGCTTAAGGAATGTCACACGTGTCCCACCTTCGGGGTGTGGGTGGGTTGTGGGGTGTCAGCTTCTGCTTTGTCCTCAGCCTGCCTTGGCTCCCTGTCACCACCGTGTACCAAGTCCTTGCTTTAGGTCTGTATGGCTCCTAGAGCTTTCCCCGGGTTACTAAGCTGCTAAGCTACTGTCCTCTAAGTCTGTTCAGATTGCTCCAACAGAATCCCACAGATGGGAGGCTCCTACCCATCAGAGATCTAGTTCTTATGGTTCTGGAGGATGGGAAACCAAAGATCAAGGCCCCCGCAGATTCCGTGTTGGGCGAGGGTCCTCGTCTCTGTTCACAGATGGCTGCTTGTCTTCTCGCTGGGTGTCCGCATATGGCAAGAGGAGTGCGGAAGCCCTCCATGGTTCTCTTTCATCACAGCACTAAGTCCATATACCGGGGCTGCACCCTCATGACCTAAGGACCTCCCAGAGCCCCCACCTTCTACTGTTGTCGTGTTAAGCATCAGGATTCCATATGTGACTTTTGGGAGGACATAAACATTCAATCTATATTACAACTAAACATAAGCCATGGAGTTTATTAAAATACAAAGGATAAATAAAACAGATGTAATTATTAACATTTGCTAGGTATTTTTTTTAAAGGATTTTATTTATTTATTTGAGAGAGAGAGAGAGAGAGAGAGAGCACAAGCAGAGGGAGCAGCAGGCAAAGGGAGAAGCAGGTTCCATGCTGAGCAAGAAGCCTGATGCGGGGCTCGATCCCAGGACGCCGAGGTCATGACCTGAACCAAAGGCAGACGCTTAATGGACTGAACCACCCAGGCGCCCCTAAAGATTTTATTTATTTGAGAGAGAGAGAGAGAGAGAAAACAAGTGGGGTGTGGGAAGAGAAGAGGAGGGAGAAGCAGACTCTCCACTGAGCAGGGAGCCCAACATGGGACTCGGTCCCAGAACTCCAGGATCATGACCCGACCCAAAGGTAGACGCTAACTGACTGAGCCACACGGGTGCCCCACTTGGTATGTTTTAAAGAAAGAATAAATTTTACAAAAGCAAGAGTATATGTTATTGCTGCAATTATTAGCATAACTCTGGTCTGGCCTTAGCGGAGGCCCCAGACTGACCATCAGAGACTCAGCGAATAAATGTGTGCCTCCCCCGTCCCTTGTTTTGAGACTGGGGATTGTCCACAGCTTTCCCCCCAAATCCTTTTATTAGTGCTATTTTTGGTCTGTCTGTGTTTGTCAGGCTGCCCCATTTTGCTCTCTGTTCATAACTTACCTTTAGCACTGTTGTTTTTCCTTCAGAGAGAAAACTGTCCCCCTCCCCAACACCATGCCTTCCTTTTCCAACTCCCTGGCTCCTCTAGGACTATTTCCATTGTGAAAACGCCGCCACGCAGAACTGTCTTCAGGAATCCTCCCTGGGGTTTCCCCACCATCCCTGCCTTTTGAAGCTAGAAGCGGCATCCACACCTGGGCCCTGTCTTCACGGAGAGTTGTGTGTGCAAAATGCATGCCTTGTCTTCTCACCCCTTCCAGCTGCAACTGCCCTGTCCCCCGAGCCCTGGCCGGGGAAGCGCGTGAAGCAGGATGCGAGTTCTGGAATGCCTTCCTAAAGATTTCTCTTCAGGAGCTCATCGATCGGCTTTCCGCAGGCCTGGCAGGTGCTTGCTACAGGGAAGGGGTAAGGAAGGAGTGTGAAAGAGGAGGATGTGATGGAGAGCTCGCCCGTCTGATGGGGAGAGAATAATGAAAAGAAATCCAGCCTCTGGAAGCTGAGGCAAAACCCCGAGGAGCCCGGCTGTGTGTGAGTGTAGCAAGACGAGAGGTTATGGGCAGAGTCCCAGCTTCAACAGGCAGGCAGCTGAAGGAGAAACAGAGCAGGTGAAGGAAAACGTTCTGTTTGAAAAAAACCCACTAATTACCAATCAGCGGATGCATCTTGATATGGACACGTTACCAGGAGTCTCTCTGTCTCTTCTACGAACAAAACTACAAACTCACGTTTCCCTGCTTAAAACTCCGAATTACAAACTCAGGTTTCCCTGCTTAAAAAAAAGGGAGAGATGAGATAGCTAGGTTAATAATGGAGCTCGGGGTTCCCATGCGTCCCCCATAATATTGAGGGACCCCAAACATCTTCATGAGCACTTGATCTGGGAAAATGGGCTGGATCTGCCCTCCCCACCAAAAAAAAAGAAAGGAACTTCAAATATGTTTCTTAGCATTGTCTCTCTTTTTCCGCTGGAGCGATAAGTGTGTGCGGAAGTCATTCTGGTCAATAAGATTGTCATTGGTTGTATTAGTTTTATTTTTGTTACTTTTCATTTTTTTTTTTAAGATTTTATTTATTTATTTGACAGAGAGAGAGATCACAAGTAGGCAGAGAGGCAGGCAGGGAGAGAGGAGGAAGCAGGCTCCCCGCTGAGCAGAGAGCCCCACGTGGGGCTCGATCCCAGGACCCTGGGACCATGACCTGAGCCGAAGGCAGAGGCTTTAACCCACTGAGTTACCCAGGCGCCCCAGCTGTATTAAAGTCAAAGAAGACAAGAATGAACAATCCGTAAATGAATGTGCCACGCTCCCCAGTGGTAACCTAGGAGATGCTGAAGAGTCACAAACCCCATAGAGGGCAGCATTTCTCCTTCTCTAAAACGTCTTTACTATTTCAAACACCTCGATAAAGCCAAGTAGCTACATTCAAGGAAGTCAAGGAAATCATCTGGGTTCAGGAATGACCACAAACGCCCCCTGGAAGGGAGAAATCATTGATGACCCACTTAATTATTGCTAGAATAGGTTCCTTCAGCTTCCTTGGCCAGAGTTGAGGGTTGCATTAAGGAAGAAAGGGGTAGAATGAAAGCAGACGGAAGATGGGAGGATGAGAAACCCTAGATGTCCGGAAGGAAGAAGGTTTCATAGTGACAGCTGGGAATTCAGGCTCTCATAAGACCAAGCGACAACCACAATCTCTATTTTGGGTTAAAGATTGTGCTGTGCCGTTCCTGGACCAGAGTTCTCTTACCTTCGGCAGGAGGCCTGCCCCATACTCCATGCCTCAAAGGCTTAGATTTTAAATCTTGAGGAGAATGGATACCTTATTGAAAAGGAACTCTGGCCATCTCAATACTTCAAGCCCAGGAAGTGAGATATAGCCTCTGGAACTCTTGAAGAGTCAAAATTCTAGGGGGACGGGGTGGTAAATTTACTTGGCAGAATCTTGTCCCGTAGCCTCCCCTCAGCTTTTGAATCCCGTTTTTTTGTTTGTTTGTTTGTTTGTTTTGTTTGTTTGTTTCAGAATCCTAAAGAGAAAAGCAAATAGTGCCTCCACACCCTGCAAATGACGGACATTTAACTCTTCTGAGGTTTTCACCTGAATCACAGCTAGATGAAGACATACTCTAGCAAGGGCATCATCAGTGAGATGAGCACATCTACTCTCTAGAATATTCCTAATTGCACAGGTCCTTGGAGACAGGTGGGAACTCTAAGAGACTGGCGGGAACTTCTTCGGAAAAGTCCAACAGTATCTTCAAGGTATACAACAGTATAGGACTTAGTGACAGATGGCAGGACGTCTTCTTGATATAGAGTCCAAGATAGGTCTTTGAATTTTATCTTGGTCTCTTGACTTGCCCCCCACCCCCGCCCCCATCTCAAATTTCTTACTTTGTCTTGCTTCATGGTGGTAGCAATTTATGATCAGGAATCACCTGTCAGTGTGGGCAGAAGTGACCATGGACGCCCCCTTGACTGTGTATAAATGTTCCCATAGCAGAGCGGAAAAGGACTGAAAAGATCAGGTCTCTCATCCTCACATGAAAAGAAAGACTGAGTTCATGAAACCGGAAGTGTAGCTCCTCTCTGACCTTCACTGAAAAGAGCACCTCTTGGTCAGATGACCTTCTCTCTGGTAGATGACACACCAGTTTGTGCTTCTCAGTGGGAAAGAGATGAGATCTCCTTTCCCAACAGCATGTGAAAAGTCTCCTTGTAGGGTCATTTAGTACAATTTGTGTGTTTAAAGAAACCCAGAGTAGGTTTTCAGGGCATGGTGTTTATTCTTTTTTTTTTTCTTTTCTTTTTTGCTTAAAGTAGCAAAATACAAAGTACCAAGTCCAGAGGAAGCCTCTGTGGGAGATAAAGGTCAAGCGGAAGGGAGAAAGTGACCTAGTTAGGATTTAGTGCTCTCGAGAGGCAAAGCAGATGGCATTTCTCCGGGGAAATTTGCTCAACCCACAACTGGTTCAGTCAGAGAAACCCATTTGCGAATCCCCAGACAATGATTATGGAACACACTTCACCCTCCCCCATCCAACCAGGAAACACCCAGAAATAAGAAGTACAAAAAGTTTCCATACAAATGTAAATTTCTAGGAAAGGCAGCAAAAAGTAGCACATGATGGATTTCTTTTTTTACTGTTCACGAGGTTATGAACTCTGAAGGCTGGAGGGGTCTTTGCAAGCCACCCCCCCAACCCACGTTTTGTCATTCGGCACAGAAGACATAGGGATCCAGTCGTTTTTGGAAGAGTGAACTCTAGTGTGAGAATTCGTGGCGATTTCCTGGACGCAGAGTGTTACTATACCCACGTTAGAATCCAGCTCTCTGCATACCACTGGGTCGATTTGTGTCCTGAATTGTTTATAGGGAAGCTGATTTTGTTGTTGTCATAACTACACGCTATGTCATTTCCTGGAACGTGGAGAGTTGTGCTTTCATGGTCACATAGCAACGGCACAGCGGTCCCGGTATTGAGGTCCATCCTTCCGGCTTCTAGGAAATCATCATCACCACCAACAAACCCCTCGCATACCTGCTTGTTCTATGAGCAAAGTTTCTTATGGTCTGTTCCTTAGGGCTCCGGGTCCTAGATATCTTATTGGATGTTCCTTATATGAGTATTTCTTGGCCCATGAAGGTTGAAAGTTTTGACGCAAAGTGAATTTAATGTTAGAAGTTTTTTAAAGTAAAATTTCATCCGTTAAAAATATTTTCCTTAACCTCCAGATTTCTCGTTCTTCAGGAGCTTATGCACATTGTGAGTCTCTTAAAGGGAGATAGAACACAATTTCTCCAACTTGTTGGATGCAGACACTGTTTTGGCCAACATCTTCAGGGAACGATGACGCCCCAAGGAACCAACTCTGGGAAATGCTGAATTACACCAACCAGTACCTTATATGTTCCTGAAAAAACACAAACTGAAGTTTTCATATAAACTTTTTATTAAGCAGTATACAGCTGTACTCCAAAGATCTACCTTATGACAAATCATGTGCTTATTGAAGCCTACATATAAATATGTTTTCATATTACACTTTTTTTGAAAGCATCTATAGTGACACGTTTTGTGGAGAGTAACTCCTTCATACTGCTATTTTCTGAAATATTTGTTTTCCTCAAAAAACCATGCTATCAGCTTTCTGCCCTAGAAGATGCCGACAGGTGGTCCCGTGCCAGCTCTCTGAAAGACACCATCTTCTGGCATCAGTCGTCAGTGCGCCTTACAAGACGACCTATTTCAGATTCAAAAAATGCTCTGACTTTTCTTCTGGTGAAAGCAGCCTATCCCAGGATGCTCATTCGGAGAGCATCCTTCTTCCCTTTGCTCTCTCATCAAGAGGGCACTGAACAAGGAGTTTGGGGAATATCCCAGGGTTTCAGAGCTGGTTTGAAGGTGCTACTGAGACAAACGCAGGTATGGGAGCTCTTTGCGTTGTGTCTCAGGATGCCAAGTCTTGGGTTTGTCTCCTTAAGGTTCTGGTCTCCCATGAAGTGTAGTGTTGGTGGGTGTAGAGCTGTCTCCCTCCCGGGTAAAGTTGCCTTCCTTCTCTGCCGTGTCACTCTGGGAAGGCTGGAATGGATGATTTAATCTAGATTTTTTTTTTTTATCTTCATGAAGAAACTTTGTTATTTGGGGGACCCTTTCGCTGGGGTTCATTTTTTCCCTTGCCTTCTTTCCACAGACATGGGCTTAGATTAAGATGTGAGTCCAAGGAAGTCACTTGATCTTCTGACTTTTGGGCTCAGGGCAGAGGCTCAAATGGAATCCTGGGGGTTTGGATGTAGAGAAGGTTTTGCGGAAGGGTTCAGACCCAAAGCTCGTGGTGCTGAAATGATGGAGTTTCTCTAGAATGGCTCCTTTGCCTGTATACTGGGTCAACCTTCAATCATAATAGTAATCACAATAAAGGGAGGCAGGTGAATATTTTGGCTTCTCAGTGCATAGAAAATTTATGTTCGCACCACACGGTGGCCTATAAAGTGTGCAACAGCATTATCTCTAAAAACACGTACATTTTGATTAAAAGGTGCTATATTGCCCCCAAAATGCTGACCGGTTATCTGAGCTTGCAGTCAGCTCATCACACATAGGATAGTGATGAGCAAGTTCAAGATACAGCGAGAATTACCAAGACGTGACACGGAGACGAGAAGTGAGCAAATGCCGTTGGAGAAATGTCACCAATAAACTTGCCCAACACACAGTTGCCACAAACCTTCAATTTGTAAAAAATGCAGTATCTGCAAAACGCCATAAACTGAGGTATAATGAAGCAAGGTATGCCCATTAGTAGATAGGGGAATTTCAGATCCTGGATCCCTGTTTTCTCAATCTTTCCTATCAGAGACACAAAAGTCATTTTGAGTGTGTTCAGACAACTAAAAACAAATGGCTTATATATCTGATGACATTGGCAGTGGAGAGGATTTTGGAAAGGTCCCCATTCAATTTCCCTTCCCAGAGGTGGAAGCTACCTCTGAGCATAATGGGTAATTATTCTTAAAAAGGCACATGGACTTCCAAATAAATAAGCACTGAACTCTTGAAACTGTTTCCCATGGCTTACTTTGAACGCAGTTCAAGCTGTCACCACCCAGGAGGCCCGGATGAAATTCTAGAGAAGAGAAGAAGCCCTTCCTGGCCAGCCTCCCTGACGGGTTAGGCTTGCGGTTGTGTGAAAAACAGGCAAGGCATCCGCCATATTGGTTTCCATATTTGACCAGGAGGTGGCACAATTTGAAAACCTATTTCGGCATCTCGCTCAAAACAAGTTTCTCTTTTTCACAGCGAGGTCAAAGATCCAAAGCAGAACTGGAAGAAGACCAAATACTGTCAAAGACCATAATTCATATCTTGCAGATTCTTGCAGTCTTGGGTGTATTTCCTGGGGAGGACCCCAAGGGTGAGGGGAATAAAACAGGCAATAAGAAATCTCCTGTGTACTTTCTGGGATTTGTAGAGAGGACGCCCCATGTTCTTTTAGAGAAAGGTACAAAAACAAAGCACTCTTCAGTTGTCGTCAATAAAAAATGGGAGAAAGGAGTGAGAGAAGGACTTCTCGTTCCTTTTCTAGAAAGAAACCGCTTCATGATTCCTGTTCCATGACCTTTCCTATTGCTCTGGAGGAATAGAAACTTCCTGACTTCTACAATTAGACCATTTGACATGTCTTATTCTCATGGTATTTAAGAACTGGGAAGGATTTTAAAGAACATTTGGTCCAAGGATTATCCAGCACAGGAATTGATCTCGTGAGTAGACAGTAGACACGTTGTCTCTTTACAAAGGTCTCAGGGGGAGTGGGAGCTTCACACATCTCTCCGTTCATCCTTGGACCTGCACATGAGATGTTTGTTTTCATTGAGCTCCTGATACTCCTAACGCTGCTTGTTCAACACTTTTGTCCTTCATGATCCATTCATTAAATGGATATCCACTTATGTAATCAGTACATGCCTGTGGCATCCCATGCTGGGCACTGAATGAAACGGGTTATATGTCTTACCCTACTAAAGGCTAGAACCAACCCCTGAGATAGGTACTATTACTTCCCATTTGTAGGTAAAGCAACTGACACTCAGAAAGATTAGGTAATTTGTCCACAGGGAGCCCAAGTCCAAGGGACCCCAGCTACAGGTGTTGATGGTCGTGGCCGGGAGCTTGCTTTGAGCCACCGGACTAACCCAGAGCTCGTACACTGAACTGTACTGTTCCCGTGGACCCAAAGCATGTGGACAGCCCCGTAGAGATCCTATCTTCTCACCCTGCCACCCGAGCATTTTCATCTCAGCCCTGCTGGGCACATCTGCCTCATAGGGCATCTGGATCCATCTTCAGCATCTCACTCTAATGCCCCCTTGTCCGCACATTAACCCTTCAAATACTTGAGTGCTATGAACGTATCCCGGCACTCATGCCCTTGATGTTTTTTAAGCTACGCAGACTGTTTTCTAACTGTTCCCTTAAAGACGTGGCTTGTGCCTTTTTACTACCCCGTTGGCTCTCTCTGTAGCCAACTCACTTGTCAATGTTTCTCTTTTTTTAAAAAAAAATGACCACACTAGAAACCAGTGGGCGTGATTGCTTTCCTTGATGGGCACAGCTGTCCTGTCCAGAGTGGGAGGATACGGGTTCAGATGATATTGCTAAAACCAAACCAGTTAGCATATGACCCTGGGTAAACCACTTAATCCCTTTGGGATTCTATTTCCTTATTGTAGGTCTCTTTGTCCCTGCTGCAACCTTCTGCGACTTGCCATTGCTCGTTCATGGGACACCTTCCTCCCTGAGAGCCCCACACGGCTGTTTTGCTGGCAAAATAATGGATCAAACACATGGGAGAAATTATATCTTCTCTTCCTCCTCCAAGGGATCCTGGTGCAAAACCAATGAGAAAATACAAGTCAAAGCACTCTTCTAAAAATAAAGCTGATCCCATCACCCACAGACTCCGTTGTTTACCCTTTAAAAAAAAAAAAAGATTTATTATTGCTGCCCAGGGAATACAATCCTCCCTGGGTTGTTGATCCTTACTTTATTCAGCTGTTCATTCATTCTTTATTTTTTTAAGAGTCTACTATGGGCTCAGAACACAATATTTTAGTTTAGCAGACTCTTGGTAAGCTCAGCAAATTCCTCTCGTCTACTCAAGTTGCACTATTTTCCTCATCTAATCCTGGCATTCTTTCTTTTATTCCATTTACTTCTATCACTTACATGTGTACAGTCTAAGCCCATTACTTTTACTGCATTGTGCAGTGACTGAGTTGGGTTTCGACTGCATTCATTAGGCATAAAGTCCACTTTTTTTTTTTTTTTAATTTGTTTGCTGGAAAAATCATATAGGGAGAATGGACTGTAGGGGCTGTTTCAAATATAGGAAGGGGCCGATGTGTTTTAATCTATTTCTCCTGAATAAGAAAAAGAAAGCATGGCTTAAAGTGATTTCATTATACTAGGGAAAATTTTTATCGTGATTGAAAGTTATCAGTCCCTACCGTAACTTGCCCATTTCAGGCTGAATGGAGTCTATAAAAGTAAGCACCTCAAGAGACATTGATACTGGTGACGATGGTGTATTTTTCTTTTCCATTCAAAGTCTTTCAAAGTAAGTGAAATGCCTTTTTTACTTCCTAATGTTTCCTACGAATGTGTTCCATGGAACTTTATGTAATTAGATTCCTTACAAAAGACTTGTCTATTATGTGCCCTTCTGGGAGATTTATCATGTACCCAGAAGAAACCAATATAACTTTGTTTAACCCAATATGGTCCAATCTCGACTTTAGAATCCTTTGCTCATAGAACATCTGTTTATCATCTTGGGAAATGCATGCATGGAATAATTTGGGACAGATTCAACTCTACAAGCCAAGAGGTCCTACTCAAACTCTGGTGGTCTCTGCCTGCTAGACAGTCTTCTTCATTCTTAGACATACGCCATTTGCAAAACCTTCCAGCAAACATGGAAGAGTCTGAAAAAGTCTTTCCTTCCTGTAATTTGAGTTTGAGGTGCAAATATCAGATGAGTTCTCAGAATTTTTGATTACCCTAATCCATAAAGGTAAGTGTAAGCCCTGACCAGACTCCAAAGTCTTTTGGTGCCTCTAGATATTCCAAGCACATTTCATGGAGTTGTCTTCCAGCCGTGGTGGGCTCTCTCCTCTAAGTTTGGCCAACACAGTCAATGAAGTTGCATCTTTGGGGAAAGCCAAGTGAGCAGAGGGAAGTGTTCCTTCCATCCCAGACGTTCTGCTTTGGTCCTCCTGCAGAAGATGGAGCTAGGTGCTACAACCTCCCAAGCCCTGGGACCCAGGGATCTCACTCTATCAAACACCCATGACATTTTACCTAATGCATGTGGCCCAGAGTCATGCCAAAGGGAAAGTGGACTTGCCCTCACAGTCTGCACCATCTTTGCTATGGAGAATTCTATTGTTCTACCCTACTTCTCCCTTGATGGATCTCACTAGTGGGCCTTGTAGTCCTTTTATCTGTTTTACACCAAGAAGACCCTGCCACAGCACCATGATTTTGAGACTCAGTCTACTTCAGGGATCTCTGCTTCCCAGATCTTAATCCCTACCTATTATGTCATAGTCCCAGGACCACAGCCTCACTATAACCCCTCCAGGATCAGAGCCCAAGTTTACCCAGCCGCCGATAAGACAGGTTTTCTTCTTCTTGAGCATTCACACACTGGCAGCCCCTGACTCTTCCTAACCCAAAGCTAGCCAGCAGCCACCTGGGTCTGAATATAACCTTGCACTTAACACTTCCCTTGATAGAGAGGTGTTTAATGGGGAATTGTTGGGTCATATGGTAACTCTATGTTAACATTCTGAGGACCCGCTGAACTTTTTTTTAATGGTGCTGAATCCTTTTACATTCTGAACAGGAATGTCTGAGGGTTCCAATACCTCCACATCATCACCAACACTTGCTGGTTTCTGTCTGTTCACCTTTTTCACTAGAGACATGCTAGTGGGTGTAAAGTGCTGTCTCATTTGGGTTTTGGTTCGTATGTCCCTCATGCCTCAACATAGAGTGTCTTTTTATGTGCCTATTGGCTATTTATAGATTTTGTTTAGAGAAAGGTCTATTCCAATCTTTGCCCTATTTTAAAATCAGGCATTTTATCTTTTTTGTTGAGTTGTAAGATTTTTGAAATCTATGTTTTGGATACTTGACCTTTGTCATTTTTGACTTGCAAAAATTTTCTCTCTTTCTTTGGGCTATCTTTTCACTCTCTTTATGGTGCCTTTTGACACATAAAAGTTTTAAATTTTGAATCCCAAATTATTAATTTTGTTTTGTACTTTTTGCATAATATCTAAGAAATCATTACCTCATCCAGGGTTGCTAAGATTTATACCTAGTGTACTTAATTTTATAGCTTTAGTTCTCGCATTTGGTTTTTGATCCATTTTGAGTTAATTTTTATATATTGTATGAGGAATGGGTCCACTTTCATCCTTGTGCATGGGAATATCCTAGAATGTACTCTTGCCTTGTACTTCTATGTTGGGAAAAGGCCTAGTAAAATCTTTGCTATTATGTACTTTTCAAATCAGGAAACTGACTACTTGATTCCAGCTATGAGTATGTGTGGCTGGAACTGGGATTTGGATGCCAATTAGGGGACAGAATCTCATTCTAGCAAACCCCAAGAGACTCTTAAATTATCTTGCTGGCCTTTCTATGTAGAGTTTCTGTATGGACTCAGGAGGCTTGAGATTATGTCCCAGTGAAGGGGACCATTTTCCAGGAAGGAGACATCTTTTAGGCAGATGGAGATTTTGGTGGGGATGGCATTTGGTTAATGGTATTTGGTTCATAGGGATTTTGCAACATTGAGTCCTGGGACTGAAGATAGATAATGTGATGATAGAATCAGTTCATGGCCCAATTTCAGGGAAGACAGTGGGATTTTTTTTCCTAGGGTGTCTCTCTTTTTTCTGTACATCATTGGCTCTTAAAAATACGAGACATTACCAGACCCAGAAAAATGCCAACAATCTGGCCCTTTCCACAGAGGAGAGATTAGGAGACTAAAATGAGTGTCATCAAGAATTTTTATTCCTGCTCAGCAATGGGTGAGCTAGTTTTTTTCACACTTGATGAAAAGTCAGGTTCTGTAGAGCTTTCATGGGGGTGGGGGGCCCTCATTTTTTGAATCATCTCTCCATTCTTCAATTTGATTAATATTCAGTGTTCAAAAATTTAATTAAGATCAATAGTTGTGACAAGGGGCCCTCCATCTCTCCCAACAAAAACTTGCCACTGGAGCAAATTTAAAATGTGAGGTCGCCTTGACCTTGAGTTCAAGCGAAAAGGTCCCACATAGACAGATCCTTGGAC
>NW_019154141.1:4838416-4943807 GCF_002288905.1 Enhydra lutris kenyoni | reverse complement strand
TAGGTCAAGGGATTATTCGTAGCTCTGAGTTGTTGTGTTTCTTATGAAACAAGCATGAATTGTCCCCTTGGAATAGGTCAAGGGATTATTCGTAGCTCTGAGTTGTTGTGTTTCTTATGAAACAAGCATGAATTGTCCTGGCCCCCATGGAGAGTCTGGAATGGAATTTGTATCACCCCACAGGGTGATAAGAGTTGGGTTTCTTCATTATGAAGATTGCCCATCTTTGACCAAACGCCAATTCTAAGGATGTAAACTTCCTAGAGAAGGGACTGCTTGTTCCCTTGGCATGAATCAAGCTCATGCTGTGTTTGTGTTGCATCATGTGTGAATTTCCAGCCTTGCACAGGGGACTAGACCATATTACCATCAGACAGTCTCCAAGACACTGATGGTCAGTGTCATGGGAACATTCTGTGAATGCAATGATTTTAAACACTGGGTAGAAAGGGGATAACAGAATGAGGAGGGAGGAATTTTTTTTTTTTCCACATAAAGCAAAGGAAGGCTCTCTTACTCTAAGAATTTGTCTCTTTGGTGGGAAAACTTTTTTCCACTCTATTTATCTCACTCACTTATTTGCTCCTTGCAAGTAGTTTAAGTACAGTCAACATCTGAGTGGAATTGATTCTGATTACAGTTTTGAATTCCTGGTAGAAAACACAGAATTATAGTGTCAAAAAACCCCTGCTATGAAATAGCTTTTAGTGTCAATGAATGGCCATGAACTGCTCCTCAGATTTGAGGTGATGATGAGGATGATGGTGATGCTTCCTCTAACATTTAATGACTTCTTATCGGGATGCAGATATATGTTTGTAATAGGTTTTTCCAGTCATCATCTCATTTAATCATTGTGATTCAGTTATAAGGTGGGTACTCTTACCAACTGTATATTCCAACGTGAGGAGGCCAAGGCTGGACAGACACAAGAACTTGATCCAAACTGCGAGTCAGGTCCTTCATCTGTGAAGGACAAGCTCCCACCTGCTCCCCCAGCAGCTCAGTGGTGAAGTACAAAGGTCCGTGCTAACAGCCAGGGACAATTTGAGTTCAGTCTTGCATATGGGTTTCAAGATTATGAAAGCAAAGGATAAACTACTGGCAGAGTTGATATCAAAGATGAGAGTAAGTTTGAAGCGGTACAGACTGGAAATGCGACTACAGTGTCAGACGTAGCAAATCACCATATGGTACAGACGGGGCCACTCACTGTGGACTGAGTCAGGACAGACGTGTCCATGTGCCTTTCGTTATAAACTCCCTATGTCCTGGGAACCCTGTAGGTCTAAAGAGAACCCAATTTATAGAACACTGGCATACGGGTCATGGGACTCGCGGACACTGCAGAGTGGATATGGAACAAATGAGAAGAAATATTTTTTGGCTCTTTATCTCTAAGGTCTAAAAATGTATCAGCAGCTGTGTGAAATCAGCCCCTAATACCAAATGTCACATTTACCTAAAATGTCCAAGCTACAAGAGCTAGTGTCCAAACCATTAAATTCCAAGCTTGACGTAGAGATCCTTGTGACAAGATACAAAGAAAATGGACTCAGCTGCAGTTGCTGAGTTGTTTCTTGAGCTGGTCCTCAGATGATAAGTAAGGTATGTCATTTGTAATTTATGATTAATATTTCTGAGACTCAAATGAGAGACACTGAGCAATACTAAATGTTCTGGGAAGCAAGAGGAAAGCCAACAGTTTTTGGCTTTTTTCTATCCTTTCTCCCTTGTTTCAAAACAAATATGTTAATATTACTCCAAGATTTGTAGCAGATGATTGGAGAATGTGAGACAGGGTGCGGGAAATAGAGTAATATCAGGGAGAAGAGCATTCATGATATGGTCATGCACTGAGGGGCAAAGTGAATGAGAGAACAAGTAATGGAACCCAGCCATGTAGAGGGTTTTATAATTCACCAACAGTGTTCATATTTTTCTCACAATGTCAGATGGAGAAAAGGCAGAAAAGCAAGTGGAGTACAGGTCAAAGCAGAGAGAAAGAGACTCAGTTAAAACATCTAGTGCTTCATCTACCTGAAACTTGCATACACAGCCATTGGAACAGAGCAAGTAAGACTAAGAAGCAAGAAAAATACTTTTCCCATATACCAACATAGTAAGTGGCTAATTCCATATTGTTACTTTCGTGAACATTGTAGACAGAAGGCTTTTGTTGTGAGTAAGTGGCTTCGAGGATTCTGTATTTCCCTTTTATTTGGTGGTTCCATAGACCATGGAAGGACAAATTTATCCTTAGGGTAGATCTTGACACATTTGAATGGAAATCAGAATTTCAGCCATCACCCTCTGCTTTCTTTCCTCTCATCAACCAGAGTTGACAAAATTTTGACAATGTACATGTTATGTCTTCTACATACTGATTCCTGGCCTTGGGGTCCAAGAATTTGTGCTGTAAACATGGGCTATGTATTCTGTTTCCCTTTCTGCCTAGACTTTCCCTACAACAGTCACAACGAGGAAAACATAATACATCAAAGTTATGAAGGACAATGACTCTTTGGATCTAGTCTCATGGTGGTCAGATCACACTTGCTGGAAAACCACCTATTGGTGTCTTTACCAATGTTCACCCAAACCGTAAACATCAGGTGACTCCTGTAGGTCCCCAGAGCCATGACCTAGGTAGAGTTAACCACATTCTGCCTAAGACAATATCCTACTGTCTTAATCTATAGTAATTGACTAATGAATGCTAGATTCCAAGATGAATTCAAAGCCAGCCTTCAAATTCCAGACCTAGGAAGAAATTTAATTCTGGGTTTATTTCTGGAAATAAAGCTTCCTTCTGGTAATCTTGACTTATCTTAGGGTTTCTGAGAGTAATGGGAGTAGAGAGTGTATCAAAATAGTATTCTTAAATTTAAGAACAAATGATTGGATTAAAAGTGGATTAAAAGGTCATTTTTTTTAATCTAAAAGTTTTTAAAAGTAAGGCAAATAAGTAGCTTTCACAACTTTCTTTCCATAGTCAGACATGTTAAAATTTAGAGTGCTTTAAAAAAAATAAAACTTTTCTCCCTCTGAGCATGAAATTTAAGCACATGCACTATTGATTGGTTTTTTGGAAGACAAGCATATGTCTGTGCCCAAGGGGATAGAATTTAGTGATTCTGAGACTTCTTCCTCCCTCAAATGGAAATTCTTTTTCTTCTGAGTATTTCTTGAGTGCAATGTGGGTCATTATAGATTCTTGCTGCAAAATGGGTCAGAGCATCTCAGTGAGAACATGTTTAAAAAAAAAATGTACCAACCACCGTAATAATCCCTGTTCCTTGTTCACAGATCACTCAGGTTGACCAGAAAGCCAGATCCTGGGGCACCACCTGACAAGTCATCTGACTTCCAGATGAGATCCTAATGTTAGAAGTTTGCAGTGCTTAGCTAAAGAAGGAAGATCCCACCAATGTGCTTGGAAAAGTCTTGGAAGTAAAAATGCTGCTTGGCATTAAAGGAAGAAGGAGGAGGAGGAGGAGGAGGAGGAGAAGGAGGAGGAGGAGGGGAAAGAGGAGAAGAAGGAGGAGGAGGAGGGGGAGGAAGAGGAGGAGGGGGAGGAGAAGGAGAAGAATTAGGAGAAGAAGAAAAAAGATTCAAGTGAAAAATGCAGCAGGAAGCAGAAACATGAACAGTTCATTCTCAGGCACTTGTCTTTGGGTGGATTTGGGTCCGGGTCACAGAGCCAGTGGGCTGGCCTTGGGCCATTTGAATGAGAAGTTCCATGGCTTTGCAAACAAGCCATCAAAGAAGCATGACTCAACACCCAAGGAATCACTTGAAAGCATGAGAGCTGGAGCTTCACCACCAAGAAACTGGCCATGTTTGCAAGTGGTGCCCGGGCCATCCAAATAGCACAGAACCATAGCCTCCATGGCCACTGGGGAACATTCCATTTAGTACAGGCGGTCACTACCTCAGGAATGTTCCAGTACGTTCCAGTATTCTTTCCCACGGCTTCCAAAATTCAAGCTTCCACGGGTGAAGAACTTTATTCTGTATCATTTTACTATTTAAACTGAGGACTTGTTCTTGGATGTGTGGGGTGGCCCAAAGAGAGCACAAAGGCTAAAGACTGACAGAAGAGGGAGCACTTGTAACTTGGAAATAACAAAAACGATGGTTTCCCCTTTAAATAGTAGAGTTTTGTTTATTTATTTATTTATTTTTATAAAAACAGCTCTTTCTACAGCTGCACACAGCACCAGATGTTCTCGCTGTGAGGTTCGGGCATAGAAAATCCTTGGAGGAGGCCCCACGCTCGCGTTTGTTTCCAGAACGCCCACCTAACCTCTCCCTTCCCATATTGTTGATAGGAAAAATCCATTATTCTTACTTCCAGGCCCACTTGGAAGGCGGTGTAATCACTTTAGTTTTAGAAAAAATAAACACGAGCAAGCCAGAAAGGAGATATTGGAAAGTAAGAAGCTGGTAAATCCCAAGTCAGGAGAAGAAGCAAAACCGGGGAAGAATCTGGAAAACGAGATGGAAGAAATGATTGCGTTTTGTGATGACAGTTGGCTGAAGAGTGACTACAACAAAACAGAACCCCCCCCCCCAACTCTCCCAAACCCTGACTATCGTGCCTTTTGTGTCCGATATGCAAAACAAGGAGTTTGATGGGCTTTGGCTTTCCATCATGACAATTTGTTTTCATGCTACAGCTGCAAACGGAAAGGGGAAATAATAAGACAATGAGGAATTCAGGTGTCAGGTCACATGGCTTCACTGTTCGGTCCAGCCACACGCAATCGCCAATACTCAACTTCTTGACCTACTGCACTGGCAATCTCATACAGTTCGGTTTTTTTAATGTTTATTTTAAATTCAATTTAGTTAACATATAGTGTATTATTAGTGTCAGGAGTAGGATTTAGTGATTCATTGCTTACCCAGAACATGCAGTGCTCATTCCAGTCAAGTGCCCTCCTTTTTTTTTTTTTTTTAAGATTTTATTTATTTATTTGACAGAGATCACAAGTAGGCAGAGAGGAAGGCAGAGAGAGAGGGTTCCTCTCTCTCTTCCTCAGGCTTCCTGCTGAGCAGAGAGCCCGATTCAGGGCTCCATCCCAGGACCCTGGGATCATGACCTGAGCTGAAGGCAGAGGCTTTAACCCACTGAGCCACCCAGGCACCCCTCAAGTGCCCTCCTTAATGCCCATCACCCAGTCACCCCATCCCCCTACCCCTCTCCCCTCCAGCAACCCTAGTTCATATACTTGTGAGTGAGACAAGATTGGGTATATGGAGTGCGTACTGATGTAGGAAAGACAATGTTAGGGTTCGAAGCTGACGGTCAAGAAAGAATTCTTGAGACGTCTTTTGTGCAAAATGGTGATTTTATTAAAGCCCGGGGATAGGACCCGTGAGCAGAAAGAGTTGCACTGGGGTCATGAGGAGTGGCCCACTATATACTTTCAAGTTGGGAGGGTGTTAGGGATAGAATAAGTCTCTAAAGAATTTTGGAAGCAAGGTTTCCGGGACCTTGAGGGGGGCTAGCTGTTGTTGGGAAAAGGTCATTTATTACCATCTTAAAAAACTTTAGTTATGAGACCCTTCAGATGATTGGTGAGCCATATGCTTGGGGGATGATTGCCAACATGTATCTTGGGGGTTTAGAGATAAAGGAAGCTTCCAAAGGAATTTTTGTATGTTAAAGTGAAAGGTCCTCCACTAATGGGTCTCTGATTAAAGGAGCGAGACTGATATAAAGCGAAGGTCAAGCAAAGCTTTATTCCATGCCAAGCATCAAGAATCAAACTGACTGTTCGGGGTCATGCCTCTTACAGAGATGGCGACCTCTCTTTGCCTTACAGACTAGCTTTTAAGGGCAAAGCCCATGTGGTTGGGCCTGGCCACGCACAGGTGGCCAATGACATTGTAACATACAGAGAAAGTTGCACAATCATGCTAGGTCACACACGGGTGGCCAATTGAATTACAATTTACCCTAGTAGCAATTTGAACTAGCCTATCACCTTGGTCAGAATTGGCGCCCAAAGGTGGGACCCACACTTCTTGGTAGCTAGGGAGACAGTATGCAACCCCCCACTGATTGGATGTCTACACCTGGCCTGACCCACCCTTGTATTTGGGCTTTGTTACCTAGGACTGGTTTCCCGGGCTTGCTTTTAAGTAAGTCCCTGAGGGGGGCAGGGTCAGTTTAAGTTTTACTGCATAAACAACAAAATCACCATTTAACCCAAGATGCAATCCCTCTGGTTAAATAGGCCCTTCCAAAAGTAGCCTTACAGGATCCTGGGGGTGGGGAGGCGGTCAAGCTAGGATTGCCTTGTACTCTTAGCAAAGTATTAACATCAGGGCAGCTGAGTCCCTAGATGAAGGTCACTCTCCCTGTTTCAAGGACTTGTCAATGGGCTGTAGGTAGTAAGGAAGTTTAATAGTTTTTCTTCTGCCTTTGTTTCCCACATCATGTACAGTGGCCACATATGTCACAAAGTGATCTTAACCAGTTCGGCTATTACAGTGATTAACTTCCTTCTGGTAACTATTGTAGTGAAGATGTTGTCATGGCCCCTGCTAGATCTGGCTTGTTTTTGGATAGCCCATGAGCTAAGCGTGATTTTTGTATTTTTAAAGAATTGTAGAGAAAAAAAAGAATATGCAGTGGAGACCATATGTAGCCTGCAAAACCTAAAATATTTACGATCTGGCCCTTTACAGAAAAAATGTGTGACCAACAGAATCCCCAGGAGAACCTAGTACCCACACTGTTTTTCTTGCCTTATCTGGCTTTAATTTTTACTCTTACTGTGATAATCACAACCTAGTATCTATTGAGAACTAATCATGTGTCAAGCACCATTCTAAAAATGTGTATGTAATCTATGTTAATAAAACACTCTAAGTAGGTACTATTATTATCTCCGTGTATACAACTGGGAAGAGCTAGAACAGGGATTTGAGCCCAGGGACCTGACTTTTGCCAAGGTAAGGGGTAGTATGATTTCCTTCTGGTGTGATTTCAGACTTTTTGTCACCTATAGTCTGACAAATTCCTGTAGGGGCCAAGGCAAGGGTACACTGCCCAACATGGGCCACTTTGGCATAAAATTCAAGTTAAAGAGGGAGACAAAACCATGAGAGACTGTGGACTCTGAGAAACAAACTGAGGATTTTAGAGGGGAGGGGCTGGGGGGTTGGGTGAGCCTGGTGGTGGGTATTAAGGAAGGCAGGGATTGCATGGAGCCCTGGGTGTGGTGCATAAATAATCTGGAACACTGAAAAAAAAAAATGGAAAAAAAAAGTAATCAAAACTCTAGGGGATGCAGGAAAAGCTCTTTGCTTCCCACTCAACTACCAAATTTACATCAGAAAGGAGAGCTTGTCCCAGGCAGAGAGCTATTAACAGAGACTCCCCTCACCTAAGAAATTTATCAGCATAATAGGGCAACCCTGTTTTTCCAAACATCTCCTTTCTCCTTTCTGTTAATGGCCTTCCCCCTCATTGTATCCTCAGACCCTAGCCTCTTCTTAGCTCCTAGAAGCTTCTTGTTGCCTCATTGTCTTTGGAACTTCCAGTCTGTGTGGATTCCCCATGGATATGCCTATTACATCTGATTTTTCTCCTGCTAGTCTGTCTCCTGTCAATTTGATTCTAAGTCCAGATAGAAGGACCACAGGGCAGAGGAAAGTCTTCCTCCTGGACAGTATGTATAATGGTTTGTAAAGTGGGAGCTGAGGAAGGGAGAGAAATTAAATTTCTAAAGCAAATTAAGTATTTCTTTCATTTGCATCTCAGTTGTTACACCAAAGTGTTTTACTTAATGTTTAATTCAGCAGTTGAACAAATATTCACCAGGTGATGATTTTTGATAGGTTCCCCGATAATGGGTCCATGATTAAAGGAGCGAGACTGATATAAAGCAAAGGCCAAGCAAAGCTTTATTCCATGCCAAGCATCAAGAATCAAACCGACCGTTCAGGGCCACGCCTCTTACAGAGAGGGCGACCTCTCTCTGCCTTACAGACCAGCTTTTTTTTTTTTTTTTTAAAGATTTTATTTATTTGACAGAGAGAGACACAGCGAGAGAGGGAACACAAGCAGGGGAAGTGGGAGGGGAGAAGCAGGCTTCCCGCTGAGCAGGGAGCCTGATGCGGGGCTCGATCCCAGGATCCCAGGACCATAACCTGACCTGCAGGCAGACGCTTAACGACTGAGCCACCCAGGCGCCCCTACAGACTAGCTTTTAAGGGCAAAGGCCATGCGGTTGGGCCTGGCAGTGCACAGGTGGCCAATGAAATTGTAACACACAGAGAAAGCTGTACAGTGATGCTAGGTGACCAACTGAATTACAATTTACCCTATAGTAGACATTTGACCTAGCCTATCACCTTGGTCAGAGTTGGCACCCAAAGGCTACCAAAGGGCGGGGCCCATACTCCTTGGTAGCTAGGGAGACAGTATGCAACCCCCCACTGATTGGAGGTCTCCACCTGGCCTGACCCACCCTTGTATCTGGGCTTTGTTGCCTGGGGCTGGTTTCTGGGACTTGTTTTTAAGTAAGTCCCCTGGGGGAAGGAGGGCAGGGATAGTTTAAGGGTTAAACAACAAGGTTATTTTTTAACCTGGATAGAAGCCTCTGGCTAAATAGGTCCTTACAATTTTGTCTTTGGTCTTTGAGAGCTGTAGGGTGTTCTCACTGCAGAAAAAGGAAAGAACAAAATTAAATAATGAAATCCAGAGCCCAGCACAGTGGTTATCTTCTGGGGGTCGGCTCTGACTCCCAGAATATGATAGGTTGTCTTCTATTGTAAGGGCCTATTTGGCCAGAGTGATTTCATCTCGGTTGAACAGCCATTTTGCTGTTTATGCAGTAAAACTTAAACTGACCCTGTGTCTGTACCCCCCTCCCCCACCCAGGACTTACTTAAAAGCAAGTCCAGGAAACCAGTCTCAGGTAACAGAGCCCAAATACAAGGGCAGGTCAGGCCAGGTGGAGACATCCAGTCAGTGAGGCATGCATACTGTCTCCCTAGCTACCAGGGAGCGTGGGCCCCACCTTTTGGGCACTTTTTGGGCGCCTATTCTGACCAAGGTGATAGGCTATTTCAAATATCTACTATAGAGTAAATTGTAATTCAATTGGCCACCCATGTGTGGCCAGGCTACACCACACGGCCTTTACCCTTTAAAAGTGAGTCTGTAAGGCAGGGAGGGGTCACCCTCTCTGTAAGAGGCAGCCTCGAATGGTCTGTTTGATTCTCGATGCTTGGAGTGAAATAAAGCTTTGCTTGACTTTTGCTTTGTATCAGTCTCGTTCCTTTGATTACAGACCCATCACTCATCAATATTCTAGTGATTAATGGTGTACTTAAGCCTTTAGGTAGCATGGACCTACATTTAGTCTCCTTGTTATGGAACCTGGACTGGATCGCCCGCAGGATGAACCAAGCAGCACTTGGAGATCTTGGAGGATAGGAGGGCTATCTGGCGGGCTCCAAGGAGAGTGATCTCCAAAGTTCTGAAGCACAAGCAAGGGGGTTAATTTATATACTTCTACTTCCATATACATGGAGCACTTTTGGCACACACGGCAAGTGGGGCAGGAAGAAGAACACGGAAAGGACCTGGGGCAGGGACTGGGATGCCCTGATGGCTTGGTCGGCCATCTTAGAACACAGATTTTCCTTATCATCCTCTTCATGGCTTCCAAAAAAAAAAAAAAAAAAGAAAAGAAAAGAAAAAGAAAAAAGAAGTGTGGGACACACCTGAAGAACTACCAGATGAGATCAGAATGGGTTAAGCAATGACGATGGGGAGGCCTCTCCACCTTTTGCTGAAGCCATAGTCAACCTGTATTGAGACTTTTAGGTAGAAGGAACAACTATGTTCAGAATATGACCACAATTCTCTATTTTCTTTTAATAGGCTAATGGTTTGTGGGTTTTTGTTTTGTTTTGTTTTTTGGGTTTTTGTTTTGTTTTGTTTTTGTTTTTTTGATGTGTGTCTAGCTTTGTATAGCATCTGGGGTTTTATTCTTTTTTTTTGTTAAAGATTTTTATTTATTTATTTGAAAGAGACTGAGTGAGAGAGCAGAGTGAGGGTAGGGGCAGGAGCAGAGGGAGAGGAAGCAGATTCCCTGCTGAGTGGGGAGCCACATACGGGGCTCTATCCCAGGACCTTGGGATCATGACCTCAGCTGAAGGCAGATGTTTAACCAACGGAGCCCTCCAGGAGCTCCATGAGGGTTTTATTCTGGAAAAATGGGAGGTAGAGATCTATTTTTACTTTCTCAACAATTTTTGAAATGAAACTCTGGTTCCAGACAATTTCTCTGGCACTGTTTGCCAACCATTTTATCTTGTCCACACGAGGAAAATACTCCTACTTGTGCAGAAATATGTGTGTAAGAGAAAGTTCCCAGTCACACTTCCAGTAATAAAATAACTTAATTCAGAAGTCTATCATGACTTAGATGTGTTTTAATGGTATCTGAGCTGCTTTGGCTTCACCTTCCTGAATCCATAGCCTAATACTTGAGTTGGTTTGGGAAAATTCCTCTGTCCTCCTCCAAATACCGCTGCCACCCCCTTCAGCCTCTCCTTGGTTTCTGGGAATTCGTGTTATATGTATGGTAAACAAGTTGACTACATCACACATACTTCTTGTGCTCTGTTCCCGCTTTCCTTTCTTCTCTTTTTGTGCTTTAGTTTGAATATTTACTGATGACTTGTCTGTGAGTCTACTGATTCACTAAGAGAGGTGTTTATAGACCCGTCTCTCTCATCAGACTTTGCAAGGACAGCATGCGTAGCTGCTAAAAATCCATTAGCAATTCAGTCTGCCCCTGCTGCTTCCCACCAGATTTCTTGAAGGGTCAGTCTGCACACCCACTGAGGTATACACCAACTACTTCAGAACGATTTGTGTGTAGAATTGAGGGCTCACACTTCGTGGTTCCTTCCTCTCCTGGATTAATTTCCGGTCACTTACAGAAGCCATGAATTCTGAACTCCATACCCTAAATTCAGTACAACTCTTCACTTTCTGCTTAGGCTCTATTCCCAGAATTGGAAAGCATTTCCCTTAGTGGGGAAGCTGGATAAACATGGAGCTTGTCTAACGTGTGGCCTTCTTTCAAGAGTCGCGGCCTATCCCGCTTTTGTATGCTTTAGCTGTCCTCCGCTGCCTTTGAATATCACCACCCTCTCCCCAAATTTCATAATTATTACCACCAAGAAGGTTACTTTGACAAAACTCTCTTGTCATGATCACAACTGGCCTACGTTGATAAGGATTTGTACATTGCACTCAGAGGAGTAAGATAGGACTTTAAAAGTTGACACGAGGGGGATGCCTGGGTGGCTCAGTTGGTTAAGCGGCTGCCTTCGGCTCAGGTCATGATCCCAGCGTCCTGGGATCGAGTCCCACATTGGGCTCCTTGCTCAGCGGGGAGCCTGCTTCTTCCTCTGCCTCTGCCTACCACTCTGTCTGCCTGTGCTCATGCTCTCTCTCTCTCTCTAACAAATAAATAAATAAAATCTTAAAAAAAAAAAAAAAAAAGTTGACACGAGGGGCGCCTGGGTGGCTCAGTAGGTTAAAGCCTCTGCCTTCGGCTCAGGTCATGATCTCAGGGTCCTGGGATCGAGCCCCCGCATCGGACTCTCTGCTCAGTGAAGAGCCTGCTTCCTGCTGTTCCTCTCTCTCTGCCTGCCTCTCTGCCTACTTGTGATCTCTGTCAAATAAATAAATAAATAAATCTTAAAAAAAAAAAAAGTTGACACGATCCATGACGACTCAAATCAATAAATGGAATGACAGTATTTTGTGTTGGTATTAGCTTCAGAGTTTGGGGTCGATGCCATTTTGAATATGTATGAGAGGCTGGGAAGCACGTGACTTGTGGACTCCTGGTTCCTTTGGCAGGAAAGAGCACTACGGGGCAGCAACCTGTCCCCAGTGCAGAGACTAAGTGCATTTAGAACATATGTTGACACAAGTTGCTTCTAAATCTACAGGCATGACACTTTTGCAATCCTTCTCTGCTGGAATGCATTTCCAGCTGGGGCCTGCCAAAAAGCTTGGGTCAGATTCTTGGAAGAAGGAGACATCTGATGCCACCCAGGTGGCTGGAAATAGAATGGAAATAGAAAGCAAGTATTTATTCATGCACAGCCACTGAATAGTAGCTTCTAGAAGCATTCTGGAAGTGGGAGTTCATGGATATTTCGAAATCAGACCAAAAGATGGCACCCTTTGAAAATTTAGCTTGACAAGTGAAAAGAAAAAAAAAATACAGAAAGGTGTCCTCTATGTCAATTTCAGAAGTGTAAGGCAGAGAAAAGAACGACACTGTATTAATGACCTTACAGAACATTTTCATGGTGGTGGGAGGGACTTTTGTTGTTAAACTGTTTTCAGTTTTGAAAAATTGGCAAAGGAATCACATGAATTTTTTCTGGGAAAGATGGAGACTTTTTACAATGTTCTCGAGAAAGTTGTAAACAAAGCCTTTTTTGTTGATGTACATAACAGGATAGAGTCTGAGGCTCTTTTCTTTTTTTTACTCTTTCTTCCCCAGGTAGTAACAGCTACTGACTAAAGAGGCGGGAAGTAAAATAAGGCTCTAAACCATGAGATTTTCTGCCCCAACATTACATTTAGGTGAGGTGAATTGACTTTCTAATACCTAGCATTAAGGTTAACTATTTCTTCCCATCATGAGCCAAGAAGCCCCCATAGGAATTCAATTAAAATCCTGCTATGCTTAGAAGTTGTAATGCCTGGGAATATTTTTTCCTCTGCATATTTTTTATGATGCTTTCCCCAAAAGGAGTGATGTTACCCTAAGTAGAAGTGGGGTTTAGTTCGTGGGATGGAAGAAGAGGGGAAAAAAATGTAACTCTAGTTTTTTTTAGCTTTTTGTTAGCAAGAAAGTACTATATGGAGTCCTCAAGCTCTGAGCACCTTATGGGAGACATCCAGGGGGAAATACTCAGAGGCAGACGGGCAGTTGCCAAGAGATAATAATACTGCCTATCTTGCAACTTTTCTTAGGGCTGGTTGTGTTTCCTTAATTCCTGGAGTTGAGGCTTGTGCTACTCAGTTGTTAATTGTTGGAAATACTCTCAGTATCGTTTGTTCTCTGTACAGCGTGTGTTCACCACAGAAGACGTTGATACTTTCTATCCCATGCTGGACAACGATCTACTGTTTATTCCATGTGATATTGGAACGTGCCTCTGCCCTCTAGGCAAACTACCCCTGATGTGTCAGACAACAGAAGCTCTTGAATTTGCCTTGTGAGTTTCTGCCTTGGCGTCTTCATTCCATGGATCCCCATGCAACCATTATTCTGCATGTGAATGTGGGTTCCCAGCCAGTGAGGATGTGCCAGGTTGATTTCATTATTACAACACCTTATCCTAGTCTTGCTTTATTCAATCATCTCTTCTGTAACCACCACAACAAAGAGGAAAGTTTGGGTGTCATGCTCCATGGGTCCCATTCAATGTTCGTATCTTTTCGGTAAGAGTTCTAGACAGGTGGGACCTGCAGCACCTGCTAATTAGTGCTAGTAAAATTTCCGATGATGTGCGTTCCCTGCATCTGAGCACCAAGACACAGTCTTAAGCCACACACATCCTACATAGCATAGTAAGACTAGGATGGGTTCAAGTCCTAGCAGAGACACTGGGGTGATCCAATGTCTAAACAAGCAACAACATTAATGAAAGAACAAATATAAGTAAAATTCAAAAGAGTAACTTCTGATGACTTAAGCTGTTGAACTAAAATGGGATTTTTATTTTTTTAAGATTTTATCTTTCTGACAGAGAGAGAGAGGCAGGGAGAGTAGGAACACAAACAGGGAGAGTGGGAGAGGGAGAAGCAGGCTTCTCTCTGAGCAAGGAGTCTGTTGTGGGGTTTGATCCCAGGACCCTGGGATCATGACCTGACCCGAAGGCAAGAAGCTTAACAACTGAGCCACCCAGGCACCTCAAACTAAAATGGAATCTTATTAAAAATATGTTTTAGTTTACAGAACTTGATTGGGATTCTTGATTTGTTTTATCATCAAAAACCTGTTTATACTCGCATTTTGATTCCATTGGTTTTGAAAGTATGTTGTAGGGGCACCTGTGTGGCTCAGTTGTTAAGCATCTGCCTTCAGCTCGGGTCTTGATCCCGGGGTCCTGGGATCGAGCCCCTCATAGGGCTCCCTGCTTGGCGGGGAGCCTGCTTCTTCCTCTCCCACTCCCCCTGCTTTTGTTCGCTATCTCTCTGTATATCTCTCTGTCAAATAAATAAATAAAATCTTTTAAAAAAAAGTTCTTTGTATGAATGGTATTTTCATCTCAGTTGATAGACAATAGACATTGACCTTTGTAATAAGGCCTAGATAATTTTAGTGACATTTTAATACTACTAAGCTTCATTTAAGCATTAGAAGGTTTAATTGCTATTAGAGGTATGGAGAATAGTTAGGTCTATACATTGATTTTGATATGTTACATGTTAATTACTTGGGGATTGCAAACCCCAGTATTTAACCACTACTTCAGTCCACAAACACTGACATATTTTCATTATTTAGGAATTTCAGATCATGCTTGGAAACTCTGAAGCAATGCTGCATCGGGGTGAGGGGTAGGGCCTTTCATAATTGTATTTGAGGTGGGAGGCTCTCTAAGCAAGATTTCGTGATTCTAGATACCACTGGTAGCTGAATGCTCTCTCTGGGTTGGAGGTACACTGGGACTGCAGAGATCTGCAGAGGGAGATAAACAGATAAACTTCTACCTGTTGGCGGTCTGGAAATTCCATGTCTTCCCCACCTTCTTCCCACTACCAGCCAGTCCACCTGGAGTTAGGCAGAAACTTGAGGTCCATAAGCTGGAGAAGAGAGTTCCAAGTGTTTACAGTGGAGGGGGCATATTAATGAGACAGACTATTATGATAAAGAGACCCAAATCACATTGATTTAATACTCAGGGATTAACTCTCCTTCCATGTGATAGAGAGCTGGTTCATCGGAGGTCCACAGAAGTCAAGGGTTCAGAGCTATAATTCAGGGGTCCATGGACTTGGAGGGGGGGGACACAATGGCATCTTTATTTTCAAGAATCCCAGCTAAAAATTAACACGATTTCCCCAAATGAATGTGGTTTGTTGCCAGTGAGCAGAGAGACATTTGCTCATGACCTCCAGTGTGTGTGGTTGAGATAGTGAGTTATCTTATGAAGAGACCAAAACGGTCTCACAGAGTCCAACCTGGCTATGGATCCCCAAAGACAAGGATGAGAAGGGAAAAGCAGGTGAGATAGAAGAGTTCCAAGGGTGAGAGGGGAAGGCACAGCTTGGAGGAATGCGCTGGGCTGTGAGAAAGCTTTATGGGTTTTCTAACGTGCCTGGAGCCTGGCACGCAGGCAGGAAGGGCTTAGAGGCTCTTGTCTGTCATAAGGTGGGACAATTCCAGCATGATCACAAGGTCATTTCATGTCCATAATTTACCACA
Organism: Enhydra lutris kenyoni; assembly: GCF_002288905.1. Lineage (NCBI taxonomy): Eukaryota > Metazoa > Chordata > Mammalia > Carnivora > Mustelidae > Enhydra > Enhydra lutris. Next base: position 4,928,307 of record NW_019154141.1, on the reverse strand, counting down.
GGCATCTCATACAGACAGGATTGGGTGGGGAATACGTTCTTGTCTTTCCCATGACTATCAGACAATGTGCTGAGTCTCTGGTTATTGTCTAATGATTTCAAACTAATGTTGCTCAGATCTCAAAGGAATTCCACCATCCATCATCCCGAGACATGCACGTAGGTCCACTCTAGAGCGAGCGTGCCTTTCCAGAATCTACCTCAGACTCCTGGGTCAGTTTGCTTCCCACTGGGGGCAAGTCGATGTGCCTCCTGCTCTAATTGTCCAGGAATTGTCTCCTCCCTCTGCCTCCACTTCTCCCTCCTTTCAGCCCCGCTACTCTTGTCTGTTCCTCACACCTGCCAGGCAGCCTCCCACCCCAGCGCCTTGCTCTGCCCTTGTTTCTTCTGCTGGAAGACTCTTTATGTGCTTGACTACCTCACCTTTTCCAAGTCTTGGCCCAGATCACACCTGATCAAACAGACTCGAACCTCTCTATTTGTGAAAGAGCGACTTCTCTTGATTGGCCTCGATGTGCCCTTGATTCTTTTTTTTTTTTTAAGATTTTATTTATTTATTTGACAGACAGAGATCACAAGTAGGCAGAGAGAGAGAGGAGGAAGCAGGCTCCCCGCTGAGCAGAGAGCCCAATGTGGGGCTTCATCCCAGGATCCTGGGATCATGACCTGAACCAAAGGCAGAGGCTTTAACCCACTGAGCCACCCAGGTGCCCCTGAAGTTCATTCCTTTTGAATATTTACAAGAAGGTTCAAGGGTCCGAGTTGTTTCCCACGGCAGAGCAACAGAAAAGGCGGTTCCTGAGTGCCCAGAATCTGCTTGTCATGGAAAACAGAACCTAGGTGTGGGAGCTGCAGGGACAGTGATTTTCAAGCTTAAGCAAGGGAGTGTGTTTTGGCCCCAGATCCAAAATCAGCATCTAGATTTGAACGGAAACTGAGCTTAGAGATAACGCTATGATATATTAATTTTTTAAAAATTTAGAGATCACCATGCTCCATCCTCTGTGATGTGTCATCTGTCCAAACAGCAGAGGCCCTGGGCCCCGCCTGCTGGGGCTGGAATTCTGGCTCTGCTCTTCCAAACCATGCGTAGCTGCTGTTGTGAAGTTCCCCCTCATTCTTCTTCTCTGAGATGGGGTTTCATTTGCTGCTGACTCATAGCCTCCCTTTCCTCCTACGAGTCGCCATTGGCCACATGGCAGCCACTTCACCATCCCCCGCAGGGTGCCCAGCCATCAACAGGCACGGGCCATTCCCCTCGAATGCACCAAAGCTGGGGCAACTCATTCTCCAGAGCTCCTCATGGAAGAGGCTGGAACTATTCTCCAGTCAATCCCACTCCTTGCTGAGTTTTCTCCTCTTCTCTGTACCCCCCCTTTTTTTTTCTTTTTAAAGATTTTTTTTTATTGATTTATTTTTGCAAGAGAGAGACAAAGAGTGAGTACATGAGTGGGAGGAGGGGCAGAGGGAGAATTAGACACCCCCCTCCCAACTCTCCCCTCTGCCTAGCCAAGCAAGGAGCCTTCAGGATTCAAGCCCAGGATCCTGGGATCATCAGAGCCAGCAGCAGATGCTTAACCGACTGAACCACCCAGGTACCCTGAGAGATAGCTCTTCGTATAAGGCCACCACCAGTCCTATCTGTTATGACCTCATTTAACCTTAATTACATCCTGAAAGGCCCATCTCTAAATACGGTTGCATTGGGGGTGAGAGCTTCCACATACAAATTTGGAGTGGAGGGTAGACACAATTCAGCCCACAACACCATCTTTTATAATGTGTACATTTGGATATAAGAGAGACAGCAAGTATCTTTAAAAAATAATACTATATTAATTTTGTTAACTTCTCCTAAACCAAGGTATAGATCTGCCAATTGTCATTAGTTTGAAATTTGTCCTATTTTGTACTGAGCTGCGTTTATCCTCAAAGAGGGTAACTTCAGTTGTTGTTGAGGTCGCTTCAAATTTGTAACAGTGAAACTATGTCATTGGCAGAGAGAAGAATGCTTCTTTTTGTATTTGCTAGGGCAGATATCTTGGTTTACAAGTTGCAACATCTGTGCAACATCTCCAAATCCCAGGAAATGTGAAAGGATTTGAAATTAAACCATACACAAGTGTGGTTCTGTCGCTTAGCTTTGGAGCATGGGGGAAGACTTGAGTGAAAACTTGTTGAGCCGAGCCTCAGTTGACTCATCTTTAAAGGATGGAAGATTACCCTTGTTTATTGTGTGATGTTGGTAATCAAGTAATATATATGGATGTTCCTAATGTAATATAAAGTACTTCACCTACCAGTTGGTAGGAGTAGGAATCATATTTCGCATATCAAGAGGAACTAAAGAAAGTCTTCTCTTTGTGTTGAATTCTTTCATCTTTTATAAGAATTTTGTCCCTCTCCAAATTGAAATACAGAGGCTCTTCTGTTCCTTGTTAAAGATTTGCCATTCAGAGGGTTTAATGACCAAGTTTCTGGGAACCAGGCCAGTAGCCTAGGACAACCCTCTTGTATCATTCTCGCTTTTTCAGTACTCCCTCAAAGTTTTAGAAATGAAGAAAGAGATCTTTTTAGGTAATGAGTTTAAACCTATTTTTTTAAAATAAAATTAAATATTTCTTCACTGAAGTTGGGTCTCACAGAATCTCAGCTCTATGCTAAGTTCAGAGGAATGAGTATCACAATGAGGAAAAAGGCATATCAAATACCTATCATAGAGCACAGACTATGAGTGTATAAATGTTTAAATTGTGGCAAAATACACGTAACATAAAATTTGCCATCCTAACCATTTTTACATATACGGGTAGGTGACACCCATGATGCCGTGCAGCCATCATCCGTTTCTGTCCCCACAACTAACTTTTCATCTGGCAAAACTGAAACTCTGTACCCATTAAACACTCACCTGCCATTCTTTCTCTGCCTTCTTGAAGCTGAAGGGATTTGGAGCACAGGCAATCTGAGAATGGCTTCTTTCTAGCTTTGTGACCCCACAGCCTTGCCAAACCTTGGTTTTTCTCTTCCATCCTGCTCACCTGCTGGGCTGCTGGGAACTCAAGAAGTGGCAGTAGGTTCTCTCCTGAATCCTAATATTCTTTACACACAGAGTCTGTAGAAGCAGAAAGGCATATTCAGCTGTGTGCAATGTTTGAAATGAACCGGAGTAAAGGTCCTGTCTCACAGAATCTCAACGTCACTGTCAGGCAGGTCCCAGCTTACTGAGTATCTGTTCCAGCCCGTCTGATGCAGAGAATTCAGACACGGACAAATGATGGGTCAATTTAATGATTTTTTTTTCCAGGATAGTAAATCAATGTTCACAGAAGGTTAATACATTGACCACGACCATACAACTACTGATGAACCCTGCCAGGATTAAAACCCAGACTGGCCGTCATCAAGCTAGTGGTCTCCCCAGGACCCCGAGTTGCCTGAGCAGTCACCAGACACTGAGCGAGGGGACAATGGACCTAGAAAACTCAGTCCTTCTCCTAGATTTCCTCACAATTTTATAAAGAAGGCAAATTATAGATAGTTAATGCAAACCCAGGAAGAGCAGAACCATCAGATGTTTCACTGCCTAGTCTCAACAAGTATGCCATCAGTGAGAATTTAAGGGAAAAAAAATACATTGTGCATTACGCAGAACTGACAAAGCCTTTTAAAGGTAGTGAGACATTTGAGCTTGCCTTTGGAGAAAATGTACAATTTGGAGAAAAGGAAGATCATCTAGTTAAGGAGAAGTGAAGGAGCATAAGAGCTCATAATAATTCTGCTGCAATATTAAGGAATGTGTTCTGAGTCTACAACAAAGCTAGAGCAGAACTCCTGGTTCTTATGCTAATGAAGTTTTAATCCAGGTGAGGAAAGAAAAAAGGGTCTTTAAGAAACAATTCAAGACCCCATTACATCACTGAATATATTTCTTGGACAAAAGAAGAAGTTCATTACTTAGTTGCACCATTCTGAAGGAAAGGCAGTTCTGATCCTAGAACAACCTTCTAAATGTAACTATGGCAATAATAAATCCTCTCTAAGACAGGGGACCCAATTCCCCCCTTTCCTACCTCCATCCTTCCACCACAGCCACTTGGAACACATTTCGAGTTTCAAATAAGGAAGGGCTTTGAAAATGTCTCTTTGGTTCACTGAGCTAAAAAGCCCATGTTCTGCATAAGAAAAGGATGGTCAGACCTTGAGTGTGATTTGGGGTGGGACCTGCGGTATCAGAGCCAGCAAGCTACTACACAACAATATGGCGGAATGGAATGGAAAGGATCATTTCCAGTGCCCCTTTTAATCAGGTTTTGTTTTGCTTTGTTTTGTTTTTGTTTTTTTCATATAGTCCTTTTACCTGTTTGTCTTCCCAGGGTGGATCCTTCAAGTGAGTTGTGACAGTAGTGACTGCTCAAACAAGTGTCTTCTCCAAAAGTATTTCATATTCAACAACATTTGCTTGAGACAAAGACAAAAAAGCCATGTCTACAACCTCAGTTGTGTTACATTCAGGCTGCACATATTTCAAGGAGTTGATGAATGAGGTTCATTACTGAAAAAAATTCATGATTGCAACATTTGGAAGAACATGGAATGGTTAAAGGTAGGTAGGTGGTTAAGTTGAGAGGATGCTGATACCAGGAATGTTGGTCATATGCATTTTAAGAGAAAGAGTAGCAAGCAGCAAATGAAATGCCTTTCCTTAAGGGATGCTCCAATGAGATTTGATCGCATGACCTGAAGGCTCAACTAAGACCTAATTATATTACTACCTTCACACCTTCTAATATTGTTCTTATATTCTTTGATAAGAAAATGGCCTGATAGGCCATATTTTCTTGTTTGCAAAGCAAAACTCTCTTAACGTTAATTTTGAAGCAAAATGGAATGATTGTTTTGTTCAGCTCCCTGTTTAATGAGAATGACATAAATTTGGATTTGCAAACTTTCAAATTGCCCAAATCAGCTGGAGATGTGGATTTACTTATCAATTCTCTGCAACACTGTGAAGCAAGATATTAATAAGGAGAGCAGACCTCTGATGTTTCTAGCTGATGTTAGAGATTTTTCAATAGCTGCAGGGAAGTCAACAACTTAATGAGAAACATCATAAATATTTCATCTTCCCAGGGTGGGTGCAACAGTAAATTCCCACATCAGCAGAGAGATGAACAAAATGTTCTCTGATTCGAGCAACAGGAATCATAGCAGAAGCCAGCCCCTTTCTTCCAAAGGGAGTTCAGAATATTAGGGTTGCCTATCACTTTGGTCAGGCGTCAAAGGCCAAGTAGTTCATTTACTTCTTGTAAGATGGAGACAATATTAAACCACAATTGGCTTCTGAATCCAGCAAGACAGCCAGAGTCTTGTACTCTTCATGTTCCTTCAACTCCTGAGAGAGCAGTTGATCATTCTCCAAATCTCACCCTTAACTGGATCCAAATATATTTTTTAAAGATTTTATTTATTTATTTGAGAGAGAGAGAGAGAGAGAGAGAGAGAGGGAGAGGTAGGCTCCCTGCGGAGGAGAGAGCAACATGGGGCTGGAAACCAGGACCTTGGGTTTATGACCTGAGTCCAAGGCAGATGCTTAACCCCTTGAGTTGCCCAGGGGCCCTTGGATTCAAATTTTACCAGGGAATCTTAACTGTGGATTGAGTTAGTGGTAGGTATTTTCTGTGCAACAAAGTAGCAGGTAAGATTGGCTAAGAGATACAAAGGAGAAAGAATGTATTAATAAGAAAGAAAATTAATAAAACTGTTATTTAACTATCTCATAATAATTGAAGAAACTATATTTTATGGATGCTGGCAGGTAACTTATCAGGCAAAAACTAAAGGTAAAGTTTAAGACAGATCATATCTGGTAGTAAAATTATTTTACTTATCTGCTCCAACTGTTTGGGGCACTTTTTTTTTTAAATGATTTTTTTTTTTTTTAAATGCAAGGCTATGAATCCTCAAACATGTTTGCATAAGTAAAAAATAATTTTAAATGCATTTTTCTTTTAATTTAGTTTGAGAATTCAAAAATTGTATTTAATAAGATAGCATGTAAGATCTACACTCTCCTTCAATCTTATGGCCTGTTAGGGGAGAAAGATGATGGAAGGCAGAAGGAAGAGGCATCCTCAGAAAACCAGCCATTAAAATTATTTTTTGTCTAATTATAAAGTAGGACAGATTACACTTATTGTGAACTCCAGACTGATGTAATTCCAATCTATGTTTAAAATGTGATCATACAAATGCAGTGATCTGAAGGGGCACGTGCAGCCCAATGTTTATAGCAACAATGTCCCCAAAAGCCAAACTATGGAAAGAGCCTAGATGTCCAGCAACAGATGAATGGATAAAGAAGGTGTGGTATAACACACACACACACACACACACACACACACACACACACACACACACTGGAATACTGTGCAGCCATCAAAAACCTGAAATCTTGCCATTAGCAACAATGTAGATGGAACTAGAGGGTATTATGCTAAGCGAAATAAGTCAATCAGAGAAAGACAATTATCATATGAACTCACTGATAGGAGGAATTTGAGAAACAAGACAGAGGATCATAGGGGAAGGGAAGGAAAAATGAAACAAGATAAAACCAGAGAGGGAGACAAACCATAAGAGACCCTTCATTTCAGGAAACAAACTGAGAGCTGCTGGAGGGGAGGAGGGTGAGAGGGAAGGGGTGGCTGGGTGATGGACACTGGGGATGGTATGTGCTATGGTGAGTGTTGTGAATTGTGTAGGACTGATGAATCACAGATCTGTACCCCTGAAACAAATAATCCATTCTATGTTAATAAAAATAAAAATAAAAAAGAAAGTTTATGCTAGAAGAAAGTAAAAAAAAAAAAGTGATCATTGACATACTAACCAACGTGACTATATTGGATGGAAATGTTATGTCTCATATAAGGTGTTTCTGTTTTGTTTTGTTTAGTACAAACAGCTTTCAAATCTATTGCCACAGTTAACAGAAAACACCCATACTGGTCTTTCTGGATCACGTCTCTCCTGTCTGTATATCCCATAGATGTTTTGTTTAAATCTTTGCCCTTGTATTAGTTGTGTCGATTAGGAAAGGAAGAATTCCAGCAATGGGGAATTCCCTGGAAATTTGTGTTTCTGGAGTAGAAGGCAGAGGTAGACACATGGCAGGGGATGACAAAGCCAGAGATATTTGGAGGCAAAGATGGGTAACACACCATGTCAATAAGCCCAGGTTCGGAGGTGATGCGTCCTGAGATGCTCCTTCAGAGAAATCAAGGCTGGAACATCCCTCAGAGACCAAGCCACCCTCCCCAGAGCAAGCCAGATTTTGCTAGAAGGAGAGAATCAAGTCAGGGAGAGAATTAAGGACAAAGCTTAATGACTTCAGTGGGGAAAAATTTATGTTTATTGCATAAACAACCCGCTCATAAGGAGAACAGATGTGGCTTCATTCAAGTAAGTACCAAATGAGGTGAACAGCTTGCCAGCAGATGGAATCAGAACCGGTCTCTCAGAAAGGCAGTGTCAGTCCCAACACATGCCAGCACCTCAGTCTTGTTTGGTCACACACTGACCTCTTCTCTCTGACATTCAGCAGCCTTGAAGCATGACCTGTCCTGCCCAAACGGAGGGTGCTGTGCAGGGTCAGCTTTACAAAAAATCATCTGCTTTTTGGCCTTGGTTACTCTTGGTATCACCTCTGAGGCTGAGGGCAGAGGACTGTGTCACTCCCACTTTCTCTTCTAGCCCTCTCTGATCCTCATGTTGGGCAAAGTTTCCTTTTTCTCAATGTGCTTTTGATAGCTTTTAATTTTTTTCCAGGATTCCTTCAACTTCCCCTGTTTACCAGTTGTTTCTGTTTTTTTCTCATACTCCCTATTCATTTGTTTTTGCATCATTTTGATAATCTCTGAGGAGTCTGAGTGGGAGGGAAGGATGTAGTTATTTATCTTGAGACAGAAATCTTCCATTTAGATTGAGATGGCAAATAACAAGGACACCAAGCATCAGCCTCTTTCCGTTATCCCCTCCCCCGACAAAGACTCCTTACCTTCTAGTATATTTGAGAAAGAATGGGCATATCGCTCGACATAAAGCCTTGACCGAACAATGGGAGTAGTCAAGGAAAGAAGTGTGAGGCCCCACTGTCCTCCTGTTTAAGCAAAACCTTGAGTCTGTGTGTGTGAGGAGTGAGTTCTTCAAGTCATCACAAGACGGGATATTGAAAACTAGATTTACTCTGCGGCGGTATCAAGAACAAGCCAAACAGGGGCGCCTGGGTGGCTCAGAGGGTTAAGCCTCTGCCTTCAGGTCATGTTCTCAGGGTCCTGGGATAAAGCCCTGCATCGGACTCTCTGCTCAGCAAGGAGCCTGCTTCCCCCCTGCCCTCCCCCGCCCCCCGCCTATCTCTCTCCCTACTAGTGATCTCTTCTGTCAAATAAATAAATAAAATATTTAAAAACAAAACAAGCCAAAGGATAAAATGCACTTGGTTTTAGTTGATTTTTTTTAAAGCTATGCTATGTAAGAGCCCCCATGGTTTGTTTTCCTTCCAGCATTTATCAACGATACAAAGGTTCAGATCTGAGCCTCTTTTTCTGATTGTAAAAGGCACAGAATCAGTCAGACCCCATTTTTAATGACCCAGTGACAGTTTCTCAGTTAGTTTAAAGCAAAAACAGTATTGCAGAGATTTTCTTTTATTGATTTTATATAACCCAAAGTTTGTGAAATGTTGGATTTCCCTCTTAACCTAGAATAGCTCTCATTTGGCAAACTATCCAAATTGTAGAATATCCCTCGTTGAAGGAAGATCTCAGTGTTTGGCTCAAAATGTACAGACATTGCAAGTTTGGATTTCAGGAGAGAAGGGGGGTGGGGAAGGCCCCAGAGTATAATTTAAATAGGAAGTTGGAATCCAATAAAATTTTTGGTGATTCTGGAAGGTCTCAACAGTGTCATCTCTGTGTCATTAAAGAGTGAATCAGAACTCGAACAAAGTGGCCATCCACCTTCTCAACATGCAGGAAGCGATTTGAAATCCTGAGGAAGCTTCAAAAGCCATCAACATTGTGGTTTACAAGCACAACAAGGTAGATAGGAGCAGGTCTTCACAGAGGTCTGATTCATGCAGGGAATTATCACTCATTCACGTAGGGATTTATCAATTAATCTAAGGAATCAACCATCACACCATTTTGTCATTCTTTTCTCCATCATACAAAAACATACTTAAAAGCACTAAGTTTTCTGAGATGAAGAGCCTCTGTTTAGTGAATTTTGGGAAGTTCAGGATATTTTATTTAGGTATGGAAGAAAATCTCCTAGGAAGTCCAAATAATTAAAATCTTTAAACTGAAGATAGCTAATACTTGATATGGATCCAGAAGAGTGTGAAGATGTCGGAGTAGCAAGAAACAATAGACCACAAGAAAAAACAGAACAAGAACGTCCTGTGATAAATCTGATTTTTTTCTGTGTGTTGAGTGATCTTTATCCTCTCCTACTTTCAGAGCTGCGGATCTTCTAGATGTTCTCTTCTGTGAAGCTTTGTCTTTTATGAGGCACATGCTCCTTCCATGATAAGTCTATCTTTTCCATTCCCTGAAGCATTGCTTGCTCAAAGCAAGCCATTTTCCTCATCCTCATGCAAACCTTCTTAAATTTAGTTATCTCTTCTTTTACACATTACACTGAGAAAAGCGGATGAAGTTTAAGCCTTGGTGGAAGGCAGGATTTGGCTGCCCACCATGGATGCCAAGTGGACCCATCTTCCTTCTCAATCCGTCCAGCAAAATGCTCCAGCTGGAATCTTTGAACCCAGGGGAAATGAGGTAAAGAAGTAAGGGTAGGAATTGGGACAAGATGGCGGGGAAGTAGGAGGAGGCGCCTTTTCAACCTGTACCTAAAGTGAGCTGATTACCTACCAAAGAACTCCGATCACCCATGAAATCAGCCTGAGATCAGAATTAAACACATCTGGATCTCTACAGGGGCAGAAGATGCCAGTGGGCAGGTAAAGCGGAGTGGGAAAGGCAGACTGATATCGGAAGATAAACAAAAGGGGGCGGGAGCCACCAGAGGCGACCCGTTGGAAAGTAATACCCCTAATATGAGCGAGAGTGCCCTGCGTCTGGGGACCAGCATTAACTTGGAGACTGGTTGAAAGCACTCCAAAAGAGCAAAAGATCGCGGGGGGAAATTGTGGGAATCGGGGCAGCTAGGGACAGGGGCTTAAGTCCCCGGTCCCGGGACAGCCTCCCCTGGCACTGAGCCAGAGGGAGTGCAGCGGAGAAACCAGGTCTTGGTCCCTGAGCCGCCAGCGCGCCTGAGATTGCCTGGGTTCTGGCTCTGGTGAGGGGATGGGAGCCACGCCGGATGGCAGAACGCGCGAGCCCTGCTACAGAGCCTGAGATGCGCGCGTCCCTCATTCTCCCCTGAGAGAGGTGCAAAGTCCCAGCTGGCGCTCTTTGACATGCGCCATTGTTTCAGAGCCTGAGACGCACACCCCAAACTCTCCCCTGAGAGAGGTGCACGAAGGCCCAGCCTGGTGCTTTCGGACCTGCGCCCCGTTCTCAGAGCCTGAGATGCGCGCATGACCTACAGCCTCCGCTGAAAGAGGTGCGCGCAAGCCGGGCGCTCTTAGACCCAGAAAGACCAGGCACTCCCAGCCCGGGCCGGCGGGAAAATCTCAGCGTGCGATCGCTGCTTGGAACCTCTCTGGTGGTCTGGAGCTGCCCAGACAGCTGCCGCTGCCCTGGTTTTGGGTACAAGCAGAAGATCCTGCGTCCCCAGGGACCGCGACTCAGAACCTGCTCTGCCAGCGGCCAAGGGGGGATTTATATGGGCTCTGCAACACCCACAGAAGAACAGACTGAGGCTTCTCTCTGAGAGGGAGGTCAGGGTGCAGTTTGCTTTCCTCTAAACCTAAAAAAACCATCAAAAGCGGTCAAGATGAGAGGAAAAAAAAAAAAAGGTGAACAAACATAAAAACCTCCAGAGAACAAAAGCCTGAAAAAACCGGTTTCCTCAGAGCCCACCCCCTTGAGGGGGACTGGAGGACTTAACTCAGGGAACATCATTGACTGAAAACCCACGTGGCAGGCCCCTCCCCCAGAAAACCAACCAGGAAAGGAAAAAAAAAAAAAAGACTACAAGAGAACCACTACCACTACTTCATAGCACAACTTTTATTTTTAATTTGTTCCCACTATTCTGGCTCATTTTTTTAATATAGATAATTTTTTAACCTATTTACCATCACAGCGAGCTGTCCAGTACATCAAATTCCATAATAACCTTCTAACCTGAACTTTTTGATACATACACCTGTGTTTTTCTTTTGCATTTCTATTTTTTGAATTTTTTTAAATTTTAGTTTAGTTTAGTCTAGTTTATTCCTTTTTTATTTTTATTTTCTAATATTCATATAGAGTTAAACTTCAAAGTAATCCCCTTTCCCCAATCAATACTACCCCTATAGGTAAACCAATTTTTAATCCCCCTTTAGCCTAGGAAAGTTGAGTCCTTTAACAAAGATATCAAGATACATCCAGGAAGAATCAAAACAACCTTCCTCACCCACACTGAGAATTTATAACCACTCTCCCATCTTTTTCTTCCACCAGTGTTTCTGTGTTTTTGTGTTTGTCCTGATAGTATATAAATCTTACACTTGGGGTTCTTTTCGACAAGGTTCTTCCTTTATTTGCATATATATATATTTTTTCTCTTGTTATATACTTTTATCAGTCTTTTTGTTTGTCTGTTTTTGTTTGTATACCTCATAAATCTTACCTTGGGGCCCATTTGGGCTGAACCTTCTCTTTCATCTTCCCTTTCTTTCCTGTCTCTCTCTCTCTCTCTTTTTTTTCTTTTTCTTTTCTTTTTTCTCTCATTTGGGTGGGGAGTCCTGATTGCTCAGAAGCGTTCCAGGGTGCACCCAGACTGCACCACGGTTGATACAACCAGCTACATCTGTTCAGTCATCTCTCACCAAAATGACTAGGAGGAGGAATGCCCAACAGAAGAAAAATACAGAGGATGGACCTTCTGCAACAGAGCTAACAGCTATCAACAAAGACAATATGTCGGAAAGAGAATTCAGGCTAACAATTTTCCAGGCAATAGCTAGGTTGGAGAAAGCCATGGATGACCAAACAGAATTGATTAGGGCCGAGCTGAAAGCGACCAGACAGGATGTTCACAATGTTAGGGCAGAGCTAAAAGCTACCAGGGCTGAGGTTCACAATGCTCTCAATGAGTTCCAATCTAATCTAAATTCTCTCAAAGCTAGGGTAACTGAGACAGAAGATAGAATTAGTGACCTGGAGGACAAACAGATAGAGAGAAAGGATCAAGAGGAAGCCTGGAACAAACAGCTTAGAAACCATGAAAACAGAATCAGGGAAATAAATGACGCCATGAAACGTTCCAACGTCAGAATTATTGGAATCCCTGAAGGGGAGGAAAAAGAAAGAAGTCTAGAAGATATAGTGGAACAAGTTCTTCATGAAAATTTTCCCAATCTTGCGAATGGAACCAGTGTTCATGTACTAGAGGCCGAACGGTCTCCACCCAAGATTATAGATTCCAGAAAAACATCAAGGCACCTGATAGTCAAATTGAGGAATCATAATTGTAGGTATAATCTCTTGAAAGCCGCTAGGACAAAGAGTCTCCTTACTTACAGAGGAAAGTCCATCAGAATAACGTCAGACCTGTCCACAGAGACCTGGCAAGCCAGAAAGGGCTGGAAAGATATATTCAGGGCACTAAATGAGAAGAACATGCAGCCAATAATACTTTATCCAGCAAGACTGACATTCAAAATGGATGGAGAGATAAAGAGTTTCCAAGACCGGCAAGGCTTAAAAGACTATGAAACCACTAAGCCAACACTGCAGGAAATATTAAGGGGGGTTCTATAAAAGAGGAAAAATCCTAAGAATAGCATTGAACAGAAATATAGAGACAATCTACAGAAAGAAAGACTTCAAAGGTAACACGATGTCAATAAAAACGTATCTATCAATAATCACTCTCAATGTGAATGGCCTAAATGTGCCCATAAAATGGCACAGGGTTGCAGATTGGATAAAACAACAGGACCCATCCATATGTTGTCTACAAGAGACCCATTTTGAACCTAAAGATACACCCAGACTGAAAGTGAAGGGATGGAGAAGCATCTTTCATGCCAATGGGCCTCAAAAGAAGGCTGGGGTAGTGATTCTCATATCAGATAAATTAGATTTTAAACTAAAGACTGTAGTCAGAGATACAGAAGGACACTACACCATTCTTAAAGGGACTATCCACCAAGATGATCTAACAATTGTAAATATCCATGCCCCCAATATGGGAGCAGCCAATTACATAAGAAAACTGTTAATCAAGATAAAGAGTCATATTGATATGAATACATTAATAGTAGGAGATCTTAACACGCCTCTCTCAGAAATAGACAGATCATCGAAGCAGGAAATTCAATAAAGAAACAAGAGCATTGAATGACACATTGGACCAGATGGACCTCATAGATATATACAGAACATTCCACCCTAAAACAACAGAATACTCATTCTTCTCAAGTGCACATGGAACCTTCTCAAGAATAGACCACATACTGGGTCACAAATCAGGACTCAACCGATACCAAAAGACCAGATGTTTCCCTGCATATTCTCAGATCACAATGCTTTGAAAATGGAGCTCAATCACAAGGAAAAGTTCAGAAGGAACTCAAACACCTGGAAGCTAAAGACCACCTTGCTTAAGAATGCTTGGATCAACCAGGAGATCAAAGAAGAACTTAAACAATTCATGGAAACCAATGAGAATGAATACACTTTGGTCCAAAACCTATGGGATACAGCAAAGGCGGTCCTAAGGGGGAAATACGTAGCCATCCAAGCCTCCCTCAAAAAAATTGAAAAATCCAGAACACAGCAGCTCTCTCTACACCTTAAAGAACTGGAGAATCAACAACAAATCAAACCAACTCCACACATAAGAAGGGAAATAATCAAGATTAGAGCTGAGATCAATGAGGTAGAAACCAGAGATACAGTAGAATGTATCAATGAAACTAGAAGCTGGTTTTTTGAAAGAATCAATAAGTTCGATAAACCATGGGCCACACTAATCCAAAAGAAAAGAGAGAAAGCCCAAATTAATAAATTTATGAATGAAAAGGGAGAGATCACAACTAACACCAAGGAAGTGGAAACAATCATCAAAAGTTATTATCAACAGTTATATGCCGATAAGCTAAGCAACCTAGATGAAATGGATGCATTCCTGGAAAACTATAAACTCCCAAAATTGAACCAGGAAGAAATCGGCAACCTAAATAGACCAATATCTAGTAACGAGATTGGAGCAGTGATCAAAAACCTCCCAAAAAACAAGAGCCCAGGACCTGACGGATTCCCTGGGGAATTCTACCAAACTTTCAAAGAAGAAATAACACCTATTCTCCTGAAGCTGTTTCAAAAAATTGAAGCAGAAGGAAAACTTCCAGACTCTTTCTATGAAGCCAGCATTACCCTGATCCCCAAACCAGGCAAAGACCCTACCAAAAAGGAGAATTTCAGACCAATATCACTGATGAATATGGATGCTAAGATTCTCAACAAGATCCTAGCAAACAGGATCCAACAGCACATTAAAAAGATTATCCACCATGACCAGGTGGGATTCATTCCTGGGCTACAAGGATGGTTCAACATTCGCAAATCAATGTGATAGAACAAATCAATAAAAGAAGAGAGAAGAACCACATGGTCCTCTCAATTGATGCAGAAAAGGCATTTGACAAAATCCAGCATCCGTTCCTGATTAAAACGTTTCAAAGTATAGGGATAGAGGGAACATTCCTGAACTTCATCAAATCTATCTATGAAAAACCCACAGCAAATATCATCCTCAATGGGAAAAAGCTTGCAGCCTTCCCATTGAGATCAGGAACATGACAAGGATTCCCACTCTCACCACTCTTGTTCAACATAGTATTAGAAGTCCTAGCAAAAGCAATCAGACAACAAAGAGAAATAAAAGGTATCCAAATTGGCAATGAAGAAGTCAAACTCTCTCTCTTCGCAGATGACATGATTCTTTATATGGAAAACCCAAAAGACTCCACCCCCAAACTACTAGAACTCATACAGCAATTCAGTAACGTGGCAGGATACAAAGTCAATGTACAGAAATCAGTGGCTTTCTTATACAATAACAATGAAAATAAAGAAAGGGAAATTAGAGAATTGATTCCATTTACTATAGCACCAAGAACCATAAGATACCTGGGAATAAACCTAACCAAAGAGGTAAAGGATCTGTACTCGAGGAACTACAGAACACTCATGAAAGAAATTGAAGAAGACACAAAAAGATGGAAGACCATTCCATGCTCTTGGATCGGAAGAATAAACATTGTTAAAATGTCTATACTGCCTAGAGCAATCTATACTTTTAATGCCATTCCAATCAAAATTCCACCGGTATTCTTCAAAGAGCTGGAGCAAATAATCCAAAAATTTGTAAGGAACCAGAAGAGACCCCGAATTGCTAAGGAAATGTTGAAAAACAAAATTAAAACTGGGGGCATCACGTTACCTGATTTCAAGCTTTACTACAAAGCTGTGATCACCAAGACAGCATGGTACTGGCATAAAAACAGACACATAGACCAGTGGAACAGAGTAGAGAGCCCAGATATGGACCCTCAACTCTATGGTCAGTTAATCTTCGACAAAACAGGAAAAAATATACAGTGGAAAAAAGACAGTCTCTTCAATAAATGGTGCTGGGAAAACTGGGCAGCTATATGTAGAAGAATGAAACTCAACCATTCTCTTACACCGTACACAAAGATAAACTCAAAATGGATAAAAGACCTCAACGTGAGACAGGAATCCATCAGAATCCTAGAGGAGAACATAGGCAGTAATCTCTTCGATATCAGCCACAGCAACTTCTTTCAAGATATGTCTCCAAAGGCAAAGGAAACAAAAGCCAAAATAAACTTTTGGGAGTTCATCAAAATCAAAAGCTTCTGCACAGCAAAGGAAACAGTCAAGAAAACAAAGAGGCAACCCACGGAATGGGAGAAGATATTTGCAAATGACCGTACAGACAAAAGATTGATATCCAGGATCTATAAAGAACTCCTGAAACTCAACACACACAAAAGAGGTAATCATATCAATAAATGGACAGAGGATATGAACAGACACTTCTCCAATGAAGACATACAAATGGCTATCAGACACATGAAAAAATGTTCATCATCACTAGCCATCAGGGAGATTCAAATTAAAACCACATTGAGATATCACCTTATACCAGTTAGAATGGCCAAAATTAGCAAGACAGGAAACAACATGTGTTGGAGGGGATGTGGAGAAAGGGGAACCCTCTTACACTGTTGGTGGGAATGCAAGTTGGTGCAGCCTCTTTGGAGAACAGTGTGGAGATTCCTCAAGAAATTAAAAATAGAACTTCCCTATGACCCTGCAATTGCACTACTGGGTATTTACCCCAAAGATACAGATGTAGTGAAAAGAAGGGCCATCTGTACCCCAATGTTTATAGCAGCAATGGCCACAGTTGCCAAACTGGAAAGAACCAAGATGCCCTCCAATGGATGAATGGATAAGGAAGATGTGGTCCATATACACTATGGAGTATTATGCCTCCATCAGAAAGGATGAATACCCAACTTTTGTAGCAACATGGATGGGACTGGAAGAGATTATGCTGAGTGAAATAAGTCAAGCAGAGAGAGTCAATTATCATATGGTTTCACTGATTTGTGGAGCATAACAAATAGCATGGAGGACATGGGGAGTTAGGAGAAGGGAGTTGGGGGAAATTGGAAGGGGAGGTGAACAATGAGAGACTATGGACTCTGAAAAATAATCTGAAGGGTTTGAAGAGGTGGGGGGTGGTGGGAGGTTGGGGGAACCAGGTGGTGGGTATTAGAGAGGTCACGGATTGCATGGAGCACTGGGTGTGGTACAAAAACAATACTGTTATGCTGAAAATAAATTAAAAAATGATTTAAAAAATTAAAAAAAAAAAAGAATACTACCAACTGGTGAGATCTCCAGTAACAGGAAATTTCCAATATACCATGTTGTTAACTATATATAAATTGCTGTAAATATAACTTATTCAACACGTATACTGGAAACTTAGTATTTGACCCACATCTTCCCAATTTTCCCTGCCTTTAGTCACTGACAATTGCCATTCTACTCTTCTAAAGATTGACTATTAGATTTCATTTACAATTGTAATTATAAAGTGTTTGTCTAAAGAAAAAAAAAAGAAGTAAGGGCAGTAGAGACAGTCTTCTGTGGTGGCCGTGCTGGGAGTTGGGAGTCCAGCAGCAGTGACCTCGAGAATCCAGTAGCTGTGGCCATTGAGGCGGATGTCAAGAGTCTCGCATTGATGGTGCTGGTAGTGTGACCTCAAATCAGATGGCTCCTGAGGAGTGACATTAGCTGTGATTTCCCTCTTGCCTAACCTCTGGTTCCTGACCACTTTCTGAGACAAGGTGTTTAGCTTTTCTAGAATTTCTGTGAGCTCCCAGTATCTTTACAACAAAGGCTTTTACAGCTGCCAGATTTGATTTCTATTATTTCAACCAAGAGTGTTAGGTAATCTACAGAACAATTCCTTGATGAAAGCTTTGGCTTGTGAGTGGGACCCTTCTTGAGTTTCTGGGGGTGGCACAAAACTAGGAATGTCCTTATCCATGAGTCATTGTAAAGATTAGTTAGCTTCTCTCTGCAGAAAGATGACAGGGTGTCTGTGGAATTCATTACCTTAATCCACAGCTTTTTTTCTATGAACTTCACTCTTTTGGCTAAAAGGAAGAGGGGTGCCCATCCGCTGACTCATGCTGGCTCCTGACTCCACCCAGGAAATCCTCAGGTGTAGACACTCCTGTGCCTTTTCCTTCCCAAGGAGTCCGTTTCCACATCACACACAATCTTACAAAGCCCTCTCTGTCTTGCTCTGCAGGTCTATTGTGTATATTTCGTACGGTGCACACCTGTCTCTACCTTACCCACAGCCCCTGCTGGCTAGGTAGTCATGATTTGTAAGGAAGGATCATATCCCTTTTCCCCAGTTGCTGAAAACCAGTTCCCCAGCCACCTGAAAACCAGGATTGTGTGAGAAAAGGGGTAGCAGTGGGTCCCAGGATGGGGGAAGCATGTGGGTAGACCACTGTTGGTTTTTTAGGGCTCTACCTAGTATCTGTGCACTTTGAAGGTCAGACAACGATTTGAGCAGAAATTCTGCTCCAGGGGACCTGGAGCCTGTGAGGTGTCCTCCTTCTGCTTCCCGAGCTGTATGTGAGTTAAGGGTTGCATTCGAAGTCCTAGGAAGCTCCCCACTTCCATCAGATTCACGTGTCCGCCAGGTTACCCCAGCCCTCATGGGTGTGTGGACAGTCACCCACACGTGGTGAGTTTATCTTCTCCCCATCCTGTGGCTTGCTGACTTCAAGAATCTCTCTGTTACGGGACGCCTGGGTGGCTCAGTTGGTTAAGCAGCTGCCTTCGGCTCGGGTCATGATCCCAGTGTCCTGGGATTGAGTCCCACATCGGGCTCCTTGCTCGTCAGGGAGCCTGCTTCTCCCTCTGCCTCTGCCTGCCATTCTGTCTGCCTGTGCTCATGCTCTCTCTCCCTCTCTCTCTCTGACAAATAAATAAATAAAATCTTTAAAAAAAAAAAAAAAAAGAATCTCTCTGTTACAATTCTAGCTTCCCAGAGTCCAGCTCCCTTCTTCCGGCAGTAGAATGGTGGGTCCTTGTGGCCAGCTCCAAGCTGAGCTCTGGGCCCCCCTCCATTCAAGGGCAATGCTGCAGGTTCTGCTGCTTGAGTGTATGCAGGAGGGATGACAATGTGTCTCACCCGGAGATGTTCAGGTAAGAATGCCACGCAGTTACCACTGTCCTGCCAGGTCCAGGGGCACTTTTTTCAGGAGGGAAAGAAAGCATCACAGTTTGTTACCTTCCATCGATCATTTCCAATGGTACCTGCAAATGGTTGTTTCCAACAATTTTGTTCAGTTTTCTGCATGTTTTCTATGAAGGAAAATGATCTGCTCTATGATGCTTTTACTTGGCTTATGAAACCAGACAAATGAATTTCCACATGACGTCAAGTTCTCATATACCAACCAGTGTTTATGCTTTTTGCAGGAAAAAACAAAGTTTTTAATAGAATGTCACCATTATGGATGTATTTTCTTACCTACCTACAAAGGCAGCTTATTTCCCCTTTGTTTTGTGGAATGTTCCAGGCTGATATGGCTCATTCCCCCAGAGGTCTTGTGCAGCTGCAGTATTTCCAAGTATTTCATTTATTGTGAAACTTGGCTGGCCAGATTAGATGAATTCCTTTGAGATATGGCTGCAGCCATTTTTAATGGTGAAAAATTATTCCATTCCCTCTTAAGCCCATCTGCAGACATGGCGTATCAGTCTACATGTGCCTAGATTTTTATCCACCCATTTTCCTCCTCCTCCTGTGTGTTTTCTTGATTGCTCTTTCAGTTCTTCTGTTCTATTACCCTTCTCCTAATAGTCGGATTATATTTTGTTCAGTGCAAGCTATCTCAACTCTTTCAATTGGTGTGACATGGTATGAATAATAAGTAAAAATAAATAAGATTATATTCAATAATTCAATAATTTTCTTCTAAAATTCTTGTACATTTAAGCTAAGAGGCACAGTCACTATATGGACAACTACCATCTTGCTTTCTGAGTCTAATACTTACAAACATCTCAAGAGCATAAATCACTGACCAGAAACAAGTAAGCCCCTCCATCTATGTTTCTGAGTCTTTTAAAAACAAGTTCCCTTTACTTCCCAAGTTCACTCTCACTGGGTTATTGCTGTTACGTGAAATGCAAAACAAAGAAACCATAATCATCTTGCCTAATTTGAGGACACCTCAACCCTGATAGCAGTTCAATCTCTTTGAGCCCTAGTGGAGGAGGTAGAGTTCTAATATCCTGTTAGAACACTTCTCAACTTCAGTGGTGGTTCACAAATGGCATTAGAGGCTCTGAGAAAAGAATTGAGGTACTTGACTTGGTAACTTCAAAGGCCTAAATGCAACATGGATCCATTGGGAAGGGCAGACAGCTTGGATCTCCGTTTGCTCAAGGGGCCTGTGACATCACCACTAACTCTACAGTTGCCTGTTATCGCAAGTGAAAGTTGGGGGAGCAGTATTCCACCAAGCCCTTACAAAAGTCTTTCCCAGAAGTTTAGAGAGTTTAGAGAAGTGTAGAGCATACGGTTGGGTCTTGACCATCAGAGGCAAGTTGTGCGATGGTTTTGAGTGCAGAAACAATGCTAACATGGTTTTATTTTGAATTGGGGTAAGTGTACCAATTACTCATTCTCATTAGTCTTAACGGCTTCAGTAGCTTCACAGACCTTCCCTGGTTCCTTGTATTCAAACCTTGCAAACATTCGTCCTTCCAGAACTCTGGCAAAGTCTTCCTTAGTGCACAAAATGGCAGATCAGCTTCCTCCCTCTCTAGTATGGGGTCCCTTTGCACATCCCTCTGATCCCACAACTCATTTTCCTCCTTCTCTGTGTTCTTTACCAACGTCTTCTTTCTGTCCTGCTGGAACTCTTTGAAGACCCAGGCTCTTCACCATTCTGAAGCACAGAACACAGGTTCTTCATGACATCCCATTTTTTTTGAGTAGCAGATTTACAGCGTAGAGGATCTGAAATCTGTGTTCACATAGAAATAGCCATCTCCCTGCATCTGTTTTGTAAGCCTCATTGCTCTTTAAAATCCCTCTTCAGAGAAAACAAAGGAAGTGGCCATTTACAAAGGGACCCACAGAGTGTCCAACAAGCACAAACTCAATGTGTCACTGCTTAGACAGCTGCAGCTAAATGACCAGCTGCTGTGGTTTACGGAATGGCCACACACCATGGCCATGGCCATTATACCAAAAAATGGGCAAATAATCTTGAGTCCCAGGCTCAGATCTGGAAAAATGGGCCCTGGGAACTTTTTTGGTCTCCCCTTCCCAATCCTCTTCCTTCAATTCTCTAGGCAGTAAAATAATGATCTTACAGTTTATTGGTTTTGGTCTTGTCCAGATTGGAATGGGCACTGGGTTATTCAGTTTCATGACTCCCTACCACTCCACTTGCTTTTTCTTTCTCCACCTTGATGACTTGCCATATACCTCCTTCATCCTGTAGGACCTCACTTCAAGGACACCTTGAAGTTTTTTCTGCTTAAAACTTTATGCTCTCCAACTGCCAGCAAGAGCCAAGAGTCAATTACACTCCTGTGCTCCCATTGTGGTTTTAGGTAATTGTATTTGCCAGGCATTTATCATATTCTATTTTCATTCTGGATATATTGGAATCATCATAGGGGCTTTGGAACCAGACAAACTTGGGTTCAGATTCCAGCTCCGCCAAGTATGGGATTATAGATGAGTTACTCCAACTGGCAATCAGTTTTCTTACTATGAAGTGATAATAATTATCCTTTTAAGATTGTAGTCTGAATGTCTGTATAGAGATGATGATTAATTAACACAAGTCCTCTTCCCTCCCCTTCCTGATAGTGTTTGACTTATTTTGCCATTCCTGTAAGTGTGTTGGTGTTTGGCACAGAAAGAGTTCCTAAGTACCTAGTTATTGAAGAAATGAATGAGAAGACCTCTAGGACAGAAGATTACATGTCATGTTATTTTTCATCTTGAAAGAAGCAAACCACCTTTCTCAACTTTGATCTATATTCCTAGCCATTAATTTTTTGGTTTTCATTGGTAATTTTTTTCGATTTCAATTTAATTTTCAAGTGTTATTGGCAGAGGGTGGGGTCTCAGAAGCTCACAGATTGTAATTAGAAGAATCAGTCACTGTTGCTTAAATGCCCATTGTCCTTTGGTCCAGCAATGTTCATGTTATTTTCAGCCACATACCTTATGTTGAAGTAAGAACAATCTGTCTCAGATAATTTTCCTCTTACTCTTTCAGATATTCTCCACTTCTCAGAGTACTCACCTGACATTTCCAGATTGTGTAGTATGTACTGGGATCTGGGGATACAAAGACAAATGAAACATGGCCCTTTCCTTTTGTTGGGGAGGAAAATAAACCATTCCACAACATGCTTCTTTGGCATAGGGATTATTTTGAACTGCTTATTTTTAAGAAACAGCAGACATAGGAGAAGCTCTGAAAACCAAGTAGAAGTTACCCTTTTGGAAGGGAAATTTACATTTTCAAGGGCAATCTCCCTGTCTTTGCTTTTAGCTGGAAATGGCACTTGGGGTGTTGGCTTGGACCATTTCAGGGAGTTACTCAGTTTTCCTGGGCATCTCTTGCTCTCTCTCTCTCTCTCTCTTTTTTTTTTAAATCCACCACTGCACTAAAATAAAATTCAATCTCCCTGTTCAGGCTTACAGACCCTCATAAGATGTGACCTTTGCCTACCACTCTGAAACTCCAGCAACATGGAGTCTTTCTGTTCCTTAAACACATCAAGATTGTGAGCGGGCTCAGGAGAGGCTCACCCCCTTCCCCGAATGGGCCCCTTCAGCCTGTGTATTATTTGGAGCTGAAGGCACTTGAAATGCTGTGGGAGCAAAAGAAACTTTTGTCTTCCCTTAACCATGCAGAAGAATCTAAATTGGCAGTGGGCATCTTTGCTAGAATAAGGGTTATAAACAGAAATAAGTTTCATCTTAGTGATCCATCTGCATGGTGGGCCAAACATTTAATTGCCAAACATCTGCTCTTCTTACCACTCTGTGAAGTGCGTTCTTGTCCTTTGAAATCCCAGATCTGTTCCCCCTTCTTCTTAGTTCAGAAGGACGTATAGACCTCATTTTGCCTGTCTTTGGAATTTCCATGTCTATGTGGATTCCGTATATGTATGCCTACTAAATTTGATTTTCTCCTGTGACTCTGTCTAATGTCAACTTGATTCTTCATCCAGCTAGAAGGACTTTTGAAGGGACAGGAATCCCCAGCAGTTGTTCCTACCTCAGGACCTTTGCATCTACTTTTCCCTCTGCCAAAACTTCCTTCCCTCAGACATTCCCATGCTTGGCTCCTGATTGTCCTTCAGGCCTCAGCTCAAATGCCTCCTCTTCTAAACTATCACCCTGACCACCCAATCTAAAGTAGCCCCCAGTTACTCTCGCTCACTTATTTGTCCTGCTTTCTTGGAAAGTCTCTTTGCATTTGATACATTAAACTCCAGCATCTATTCCACCCTCCTTCCAGGGCACTTTCCAGTATTGTAGAGGCTGGAATTTTCTCCTCTCCTTCATTTCAGGGCAACCCCAACCAGTCTGGGGAGTCAGATTTCAACTCACCAGGATAATAAGAATTCTTGGCATTTTTCATGGTCTGTCCTCATGAGTGCTCTGACTGGTGGAAGCAGAGCAGCACCCGCCTCTCTAGAACCTGAGTACAAGCTACCTCTCAATCCCCAAAGTGAGACTTAGATCACTCAGGCTTCCAGGGGTTAAGACCTCAACTCTAGAATCTCTACTTAATTTAGATGTGGTGCATTTTTCTTTTTCTTGGAAAAAGAGGGAAGGAGCAGGAAGAAGACACGAGTTTTAAATCACCAGAAGATCATAAGGCCATTTTGGAATTTATAGAGTATAGAGTATAGAGTATTAAGCCTCCCCCCTTCAAAATGTTGCATTTCCTCTATGTGATGTGATTGGTATTTAATTAGCCCTTCAAGTCTTACACAGCTGTGCATGTTCTTCTTGGATGAAGTAGACAAAGGATATCTCCTGAGACACTTGGTTCCCACCATCTTAAAGTCATTGCATAATTTTCCCGATGTCTTCAGCATTTGTTATTCAACATAATGTAATACTTGACCTCTCTGGGATCTTGGAAGACTGTGCATTTTTTTTTTTTCAATTGTGGGAAAAACTCTTCCCCACAGTTTTACTTCAACATTTTAGGAAAGGCTCTGAAAATAGTGTAGATCTGGATAGAAGGAGGGGGAAACCAACAAGTGGGCTGGAAAGGAATCAAACACGGAAATCAGAATAAGACAGAGTTGGGGATAGGGGGACACAAGCCATGTCTTCAACATTTGGTTGAAAACTGAAGATATTGGTCCATTCGCTGGGGTATTGTTTCTACCAAGCCAATGAATTCACTTTAATTGAATGTTTCCCTTGAATAGTATTTTGCTGGATCTCTA
Organism: Enhydra lutris kenyoni; assembly: GCF_002288905.1. Taxonomy (NCBI): domain Eukaryota; kingdom Metazoa; phylum Chordata; class Mammalia; order Carnivora; family Mustelidae; genus Enhydra; species Enhydra lutris. Next base: position 4,904,051 of record NW_019154141.1, on the reverse strand, counting down.
CACAACCAAAGGAAAGACAAAATGAACAACAACAACAAAAAAAAACCCAAAGGAAGTCAGAAGGATGTTATAGGCTACCAGTGAGATGAGAAGGAAAGGGATGGGTAGAGTAAGATGGACCATAAGAAGCAGAATGATTTGTTTCTAGCACAGTAATGCTCCTTATCTTCCATGGTCTGCACATATAATGGGCTCTTCCAGGTTGGGGGTAAAACCCACAGAGCTAGTCTGCGCTTGTAGTTTCTGGTTTCCCCACCGACCTCAGAAGTGTTAACATCTGCCACGGGGTCACCATCATTTCATGCTTCACCACGCTCTGAGTGGCATGTGAAACAGCAGATGTCCTCTGCAGGTGTGTCAGGTGAAGACAACCCCAGATGTTGGCCCCACATGAAGCCACATGAAGAGCCAGCTGGCTTTTCCTGGCAAAGGAGAAAGTACAAATCTTAAATTCAGGTTTGACACAATTGTCCCTTTCATTGGTCCACAGCGCTGGTTGTCTGTAACGTCAAGGTTGGATGGATCCACAGGTTGAGTGAAAAGCTGCTTAGTGCTGAAATTCCTTCAGGAATTTCTCTCCTTCATCCTTCAAGAGGTCTCTCTCACTGACCTCTCAGATAACTTCAAAGAAGAAAACAGAGCTACTTTGTATGATTTCTTTGGGTTGTGATATGAAGTCTTCTACAGCTTGTTTGTTTGTTTTGCCTTTCTTTTGGCTATGTAGAGAGCCAACAAAATAGTATTCAAGGGAAACATTCAATTAAAGTAAATTGATTGGCTCGGTAGAAACAATACCCCTGCTAATGGACCAATATCTTTATTTTTCAACCAGGTGTAGGATGTCAAGGAAACATGGCTTGTGCCTGAAAATAAGTCTGTTTGGTGTTATTTACAGATACCTGGGCTGGCCCTTCGGAAATGAGGTGAAACAGGTCCATGCTGATGCGTCCTTGAGAACGGAGGGCCTATAGGAGCGAGAGGGAGCCATCAGGGCAGGCGAGAGCTTCTTGGAGTCACTGATGCTGTTTACAGCTGGGCAGCAGCTGGCGCTGTTACTGCGTTTGTCGCTTTGGGTTGTCACGGTAATCCTTGGAGGTGGGTACTAGTAGCTCCATGCTGGGGACAGTAAACTAGGTGTGCACGGGTAGTAAATGTTAGACCCCAGACTCTGAACACTGTGTCACCCAGCAACAGTCGCTGAACTGAGTTTTGCTCATGTTTTTGTTATTAGCTGCGTCCCCCAACCATGCAGACTCTAAGCCAAGCGAGGGTGATGGCCCAGAGAGAATGAAGAAATGACCCAAGACGTCGATGGAGATGCGGGTTTATCGGTGGGAGCTTACGCACTGGGCATCCAGGAGCGGCAGCTGGACAGAGCATCCGCCACGGGGATCTACCGGCAGTGACACTGTGGAGCACAGAACCCACTTCGCAGCTGTGCTCCTGTAGCTTCTCCCCTTCTTGCATGGGCAGTGTTCCCAGGAGAGCAAAGCCTGCCATCTGGATAGTCTTCATTGCAAAGGAGCCCCTCCAGGTTGGCCACCCCCAGAACCCCGGACCTCACTGAACGCTGAACAGAATGTTCTTTTGTACTCTCTGCTTGATGGGAATCCAGAAGGAGAAGGGGATCCCTACCCTCTCAAGGTAGCGATTAAAGGGGCAGTCAGGGTTCACTTGCACAAACCAGCCTGTGGGCACATACCACACGCCAGCACAAGATGAGCAAAGGGACCTTGGGAAATGAGCGTGGGAGGCGAGCTTTCCAGAACAGAATTTTCTGAACTGCTAAAAATTACTGGAGTCTGAGAGGGTCAGAGATTCCAAAGGGAAGAAAGGACAGGTAAAGTCAGAACTGGGGTGGGAGGGAATCTGCTCAGGGAATCATCTCCACCATTCAGAAAATCTTGTCTACATTTTATGCCTGGTAATCACATCCTGTACTTTTTGGAAAATAAAAACAAAAACAAAAAACAAAAAGCAACATTGTTCCAGGAAATGTCTGTTTGCCACCACCTTTAACTTCCTTAATCATCTGTGGTGTTTTTTTTTCTTTCTTTACATTTGGCAACATGTTGATGAACGCAGTGAACTAGCTGTTATATCAGAACTTTTTTCAATTTCATTTCAATGAATTTGTGAATAGGGAGGCCACTTTGTGAAGAAAAAGACATGTGAAAATACCTGAAATGGAAAATGTATTTCAAAACTGCACATATATTTCCCACCAACTTCATCATTTGACTTGTTACTATATGGATCAATATTCTTAGACCAAGTAGAAAATACCCACAAAAGATCAGTTAAAAAAAACAGGCAACTCTAAAACCTTGATTTTAAAACACAATGAAAGTGGGACTTCATTGACTCACACAAATTTAAAAAGTACAATAAATTCCTAATGGCAATTATCAGACTATGTCTATATTATTGATAATGTTACCAGCAGATATGTTTTCAAATGTATTGATATCAGATATTATGGTCAATGATTGCTTAATATTTTTAGCCATAAGAATATACATGGAAATCCATTTTAAAAAGTATGATGTTTTTGACACCGTCCTTTAAAGTTCTTACTAAAATATTAGCTTCACCGAGTATCAAACTTGTAGAAGAATAAATGTATGGACTTCTGAGCCTAGGTTAGAAAAAAGTATTTTAAGGTTTTCAGAAAAGTGGAATCAGGGAGACCCGCAGAGATACAGATGCAGTGACTGGGAGGTGGGCTAAGCCACGTACCTCTGTCCACATGGTGGTTGCAATTGCCCAGCCCTTGCTCCTACTGTCCACTACAGGAAGAACCATGTCAGCATTTATAATATAATATAATTCTGAAAATATGACATTAATGCTATAAAAATAGATGTCTTCAAAAACAACCACAGGCTTGAATGGAAACATAGCCTATTTGGAGCTTCAAGGGTCTTCCTGTGGGAGAAGCTTCCACTTCACTGAAGGGTCAAGTTCTTCATCAAAGTCGTCCAGCTCCTGCTCCTTCGAAAGCTCCAGGAAAACCTGAGATGGACAAGAAATGAAGAGAGAGAGAGAGGTCACCCTGCCTTCTGTCGCTCTGAGTGCAAGGCGTATGCACACAGTGTCCCTTTATAGTGCACGGATGAAACAGAGTCACTCACACCGACCCACCTGCTCCAGGGTGGACTGGGAGAGGCTGTATTCCTCCAGGTCGAAGCTCTGTTTAACTGCAGAAGGACAGATGGACATTAGGAGTTCAACTATTTTTATACCCAGATGGCCTTAGAAGTCAGCATACCGTACAAACAGCAATTTTTAAAAACATCTTAAATTAAAAAGTTTAGGTAAAGATGTTCCTTTACCTAATCACAATGCAGTTCGAAATACACCCATGCATTCACGTGGGTTTGGGGAGGAAAGTACGTATGCTATGCTCATTTAGCACAGTGTTGGAGAGTTCTTTTTTCTTTCTTTCTTCTTTCCTTTTTTTTTTTTTAGATTTTATTTATTTATTTGACACAGAGGGAGGTCACAAGTAGGCATAGTGGCAGGCAGATAGAGGGGAGGAAGCAGTCTCCCCACTGAGCAGAGAGCCCGACACGGGGCTCGATCCCGGGACCCAGGGATCATGACCTGAGCCAAAGGAAGAGGCTTATCTCAGTGAGCCACCCAGGTGCCCCTGTGTTAGAGATTTCTATTTAAGGAGAAGACAGTGCTGAAAGGTTTCCTTCCCAGTACATGTGACCCAGTTCTTCTGCGCATTCAGGTATAGGGGGGAGGAAGACACGTTTTGCAAAGGGAAGCCCCAGAAGATTATGGAGAAAGATGTCTGAGGTTTCCTGGGGAGCAGATATCCTTTGCGACCCTCTTGCCATGGTGACCGCTTGCTCCTAACTGAGCTGAAAACCTTTCTCCTTGACCAGAATAGATGGGAAGGGTAGTCATAGCCCTGATAGGAGGCCGCAGCTTGGATATGTCACCAACAGTACCAGGCCAGTACTGGTCACAGTGCCAATCTGGGGAGTGTTGGCATGATCACATGGTCTAGCAAATGGGGTGCTTGGCCCAGAGAATGGCAACAGGGTGTCACTGTGACCATGAATGCTGTTGGCAGGAGTACAAAGAGTCTTCTAGAACCAGGAGACCTGAATCTCTTCCCCAGGGAAGGTGACAAGCAAGGAGAAAGATCATTGAGTCATGACAATGGAAAGAACGTAGAGGGAGTTCGTTCTGGCCAGCACAGTTCAGAGAGGCAGAGTTAATGGGCTCAGGTGGCAAGACAAACATAAAGCCGTGATGACAGACATAGTGTGGTCAGATGTGAAATGCAACAGACACAGGAAGATTGTTTTAATGACTAGACAGGAGGCCAGTTTCTTCATATACAGCCTAAAGCCATATAGTAATATACAAGTCCCTATAAAATTAAATTGTAAATATGCATCATGCATCAATGTTCCCAAAGAAAGTATCCTCTTTAAAAGCTTACAGGACTGAATTTTGACTTAGGTTTTCCATATAGATATATGGAAATATATATATATACATATACCTATATGTATATATATATAGATAATACATATAATATATAGATAATACATATATCTATATGGAAAACACCCACCAAGCAAAAGTAAAATCATTCCCATTACCCCTCTGCCCATCAACACCCCAACATTGATTTTTGTGCCCCTAAAATTCAACTGGATATTTTTAACTTTAAAAATTAACACCTTAGGGGCACCTGGGTGGCTCAATGGGTTAAAGCCTCTGCCTTCGGCTCAGGTCATGATCCCCGGGTCCTGGGATTGGGCCCCGCATTGGGCTCTCTGCTCAGCGGGAGCCTGCTTCTCCCCTCCCCTCTCTCTGCCTGCCTCTCTGCCTACTTGTGATCTCTGTCTGTCAAATAAATAAATAAATAAAATCTTAAAAAAAAAAATTAACACCTTAGAGGCGCCTGGGTGGCTCAGTCAGTTAAGGATCTGACTCTTGAATTCAACTCGGGTCAGGATCTCAGGGTCGTGAGGTGGAGCCCCATGTCGGCTCTGTGCTCTGGAGGGCGTCTGCTTGAGAGTCTCTCCCTCTCCCTCTGTCCCTCTGCCCCCTCATGCTATCTCTCTCTTAAAATAAATAAATAGATAAAATCTTTACAATGAACTCTTGAGCTCACATTCCATTTCTGTCAGGCTGATGGATTAGTCTATGATCTGGAATTATCTGCTTTCTGGGATTTATTTCCAAGTTTATGGCTCTTACCCTTCTCTAATGTGAAGAAAGCTTGTGCTAAAGGTTGCACGTCTTCCACTGGGAGTTTATAGACCATCACAGAGGAGTACCTACGGGGAGAGGAACAGGACTGAGGCTGATGCCGCCCCGCGCAGGGACAGGCGGGCTGCCATCCTGTCTCAGGTCATTATCCTGGTAAAGAAGAGTCAGTGTGGGGCAGGTGAAATGCCCAGGGTGAGGTGGTTCACAAGGAGATCCCAGGGATGGGAGAGGCTCCTGTCCTTGGCTCCTGGGATGGAGAGGGCAGATGTGGTGCAGATGAAACATGGACCCTTGCCAAAGTTGCCTGCCACCTTCTCTTTTCAGCTGAACACTTGCTTCTCCAGCTTCATCTTCCACCAGGGACTGAAGCCCCATTGTTTCTTAAAGTCACTCAGCTCAGGTGGTGGTCTAAGTCTTTTCTCCAGAGAACCTTACCTCTCCAAACTGGTCCCATGCTACTCCAACTACTTTCCTAATTTAGGACGATATCGTTGAGTCTCTGATGAGGACTGGAAATCACCAGGAATTCAGCACCAAATAACGTTCAGCAACAAGTTTTTAAAAAATAATTTGTTTCCCAGATTAACAGTTGTCCTTTTATCATTTGAAAATCAGGAAGATTTTGATTTCATTTCATCAAATACTATTTCCTCCATGTATGGGGTGATCATTCTCATCTGTTCTGCTACTCCCTGTGCCTTTATGACCTATTTCTGTTCAGTCGTGGGCTGTGCACTGAGGTATACTATGGCTTCGATAGTCATACTCCATGTAGAAATATATTTTCCCACCATATCGTTATGACTTCTTATTACTCTTTTCTGTTTTCTCCCCTAACTCCTATATCATATGTCTTCTACAGTAAATTCTAGATGTTAAAAATGATCCTAAAATTGATCTTTGATTTTTATTGTTTGATTTTCCTGAGAACTACCCCATGACCAGACTGTGTATAAAATTGGACATGTTAATAGATTTGAAATAAAATAATTAGTTTTCTGTCCTACCTATGCCTCTGGTTAGCTTTGTCATGTGACCTAACTTCTCAGTTTCCTATGCTTAAAGATAACAGCCAATTCCATTTATTAAGGTCCTTGTAGGGTCCAGACTCCCATAATGCTTTTTTTTTTTTTTTTAATAATCTCATCTTTCACTGGAAAAACAGTATCTACCTTGCAAAGTCAGTGAGGATTAAACAAGATAGCATGAGACCAGGCAGCTAGTAGGACCACAACACATGTTACCCCTGATTTTCTATCAGCTCCCCTCTTTAATTTAGTTTCTGCAGTATCCATATCTTTTAGGTTTCCTTTTGGGCTAAATGTGCACTCTACTGAGGACAAATGCATGAAACCCACAAGGAAAAGTTGACATTAAGTATCAGATCAAACCCAGCATCCATCTTTACCTTTCCTGCCGCGCAGCCCTGGGAAAAACCCTCAGAATTTCCTGATGGAGGCTCTCCCTCTGTTCCAGGGTCTTCACCTTCATCTCCAGCAGGTAATTCTTGCCAAATTTACTCTTCAGGTGTTGGATGGAACCAATACATCTGAAGGTCGAGGAGGATGAGGTTGTCACCGAGAGGGGAAAGAGACAGGGCACACAATGTTTGAGACTCTTGCTGTGACGGTTGTCTCCAGGGCGTCACTCTTAGACCCAGATGCAGCAGCCATAGCCGCACTGGGCACGAACTCTTCCCTCCATGCACCTGTGCGGGGAGTGGGGTGGGGGAACTTGGGGGGATGGGAGGGGTGGGGGGGGGGGGGCAAGTGTAGGCGGGGACGGGCACCCACCTCAGCTTCCCGGAAACCATGATGGCTACGCGGTCACACACAGCCTCAGCCTCTGCCATGTAGTGGGTGGTCAGGAGGGCACCCCTCTCTGTGTCTTTAACGGTGGCCCGGATCGCCTGCCTACATCGTCAAAAGACCATTTGCAATTAAGAAAGCCTTCTAATTAATCACAAATGGGTGGAGAAAAGAATTTTTAACCGGGATGCATTGTGAGTAATGAGCAAAAGGAGCTCAAGCAAAGGACGACCTTTGAGAGCGGGCAGGTGGATGAGGAAAGGTGAGCCAGGTGAGAGCGGGTGGAGGGGAGACAAGCACGGGGGAAGCCGTCACAGAACACGGAGTTTCTCATGAGGCTGTGTTGAGAGAGAAATGCTGAGCAAGAGATTGGTAATGAAAGGGCTGTGCCAAGGAACAGAGAGACAGAATTCAACCACCGAGGTGTCACAACCTAGTAGGAGAAAATACATAGTCCTATTGACAGTGAGTGTGTCTGGGTCCTGCCAATACTTGCTTTTACTTCAATGGTGAAATATTACCAGGGAGAGGGTTTGGGCTTGTTTTGCAAAATATTGTACTATGTACAGTACAAATGATCCTGAGAGGTGGTCTCCCTGACACTCCCCCATTAAGAAACAGTTTAAGGGACCATTTTTACACAAGTAAAACAATTCACAAATTTCCTGCAAGGTGTGGGGGCCGGGCGTGACTGGGTAGAGCCCCTCACCACATTTGCTGCTGCCCCTCAGGGTCCATGCCGGTGGAGGGCTCATCCAGAAGCACCACCAACGGGTTTCCCAGGATGCTTAGCGCGAAGCAGAGCTGCAACGAGAGGGACAGTGAGTCTGGCACGGACCTGGGGTGCGCAGAGTAACGCTGAGGCCCCCTCTTACCTTCCTCTTTTTTTTTTTTTTTTTGTTTAAAGACTTTATTTATTTATTTGACAGACAGAGATCACAAGTAGGCAGAGAGGAAGGCAGAGAGAGAGAGGGAGGAAGCAGGCTCCCTGCGGAGCAGAGAGCCCCATGCGGGGCTCGATCCCAGAACCCTGAGACCATGACCTGAGCCGAATGCAGAGGCTTTAACCCACTGAGCCACCCAGGCGCCCCGTTACCTTCCTCTTTATTCCCTCGGATAAAGCCTTCACGGGCTGCTTCAGCTGGTCCTGCAGCTTGAGTGCATCTGCCAACCTGGAGGAGACACAGTGGAGCTTTACAGCAAGGAAGCTGGCGGGAGGGTGGATCCCGCAGCACAGGGATGGGGAGCAGAGCTCAGAAATGCAGTTTGGAAAATAGATGCCAGGCAATTAAAAAAAAAAAGTTTTATTTATTTACTTGAGAGAGAGGGAGAGGGAGGAGCAGACTGCCCGCTGAGCAGGGAGCCCAACGTGGGGTTGGATCCCAGATCATGACCACAGAGAAAGGCAGATGCTTAACCGACTGAGCCACGCAGGTGCCCCAATTCCAGGCAATCTTAAACAGGCTGGTCTGATCCCTCCAGATGGATAGCTTTTCCTTTTAAAAGGCTCAAGGCCCATTTCATGATTTCTAAATAGTTCTTTGATAAATACTTTATTCTTAAATTTTGGGATTTTTGATAACTTTCACCAGTGGTTACTATTTTTATATTTACTATGAGAAGAAAATTAACATTCTGAAGTCCGGGAAACCAGTTTCTAGCGGGAAATCTACGCAGTGTGATCTGGGTCAGAATTCAGTCTCCTGTCCTGGACTGGTGGTGAATCTCCTCACCCCCAACCATCGCCCGCCCCTGTAGGTAGAGAACAGGTGTGACTCCCACCCACCTGGCGATGGTGACTGCTGCATCCACTTTCCTCAGCCCTTTGACAGCAGCAAACACCTCCAGGTGCTCCTTCACAGTCAGATTGGGCCACAGCACGTTCTCCTGGGGACAGTACCCCAGGAAGCCTGGGGAGCCCTCCCCATTGCTGCCTTTTAGTAGCACCTGCAGAGAAAAGTTCACTCTCAGGGCCTGCCCTCTGGGTTTGTTTGCCCTGCACTTCTCAGCGGCCTCTTTCTCCTTACAAACCTAGAAAAACTAGAGATTGTTTAAGTCCTAATCGGTTTGAGTAATCTATAATCATTCTTGCTGGAGGGAGGTTGACAGAGAGTAAACACATGAAAAAAATATGTGTGCACCCTCTAATCTAAGCTGAAAAATCAAGTATCTTGCAAATATGTCTTGCCATCACAGTCAACAGATTATATCCATTTTTAAAAATCACAGTCAGGAAATAAGTCTATGGATTTATGAACGTAATTCCTCACTATTGAATGCACTCAGTGAGTACATGTTTTTTGAGCACGTAACAAATGCGCTGTCTGCTTTGGATGCAATGGGAATGGAATAGCCAGCACCCTTGTTCCTTGCGAGTTTTCATTCTGCTGAGCAAACTGGGCAATAAACAAGTAGGAAAATGAGCAGCTGGAATACAGACAGCTCCTAAGTGATGCTGTAAGGGAAGTAGCCAGGATGGGGCGGGGACTAGCAGGATGCTGGGGGCGGGGACTAAGAGGATGCTGGGGGTGGGGACCAGCAGGATGCTGGGGGCGGGGACTAACTAACATCACCAAGTAGGATGATCAGAAAGGGCCCTTCAGCTGAGGGACCACTGGAGGGACAGGGCACCTGCCATGGAAAAAGCCCAGAGGAAAGGAATTTGGAGCAGAGCAAAGCCCTGTGTTGTGAAGAAGCTCCATCTGTTCTTAGACCCAAGGCAAAGCTGGAGGCCCGGCTCAGCACTGAGGAAGGGATGTGACAATCGGCCCCTTGGGACGAGCCAGGGGTTGCGGGGAAGGGGGGTACTTCAGCCTTAGTACAGTAAGAGGTTGTTGAAAATATTGAAGTAGGACAATGACATTGTTTATAAAGATCACAAACTGCTGATCTGATTTAAGCTAGTTTCACAACACCCAGAGTTCACTTTGTTAACTCAGATCTTACTTACCTTTTAAAATAGTTCATTACCATGTATCTATGAACAGTTACACCCTTTTTTTTTTGGGCCCATGCTGAATGAGAAATAAAATAATGATTTAGGGTCCAGATGGTGATTGAATTAGAGCGTGGTCTCCACTGAGCTCAGTTAGGTCTGAGTGAGCCACCAACATCCCTGAGTGTCCCCGTTCACCGTCCCATGCTCCCATCTTGGCTTTGGAGAGGTTGTGAAGATTTATTTTCCCCTCCCTCTTTGGTGGGATATTTGTCAATCACATTCCTGGAGGTCTTTTCCCTTCCGGGCTTGAACACCACTGCATCTCCCCTGGTGTGTTTCCACAGACCTCTGCCTTATATTCTGAGTTCCACAATCCCTGGACATCCTTTCTGAAGGAGCTCTTCAAGTTGTCTATTTTCTGCTACAGAGTTTGGGGGGAAATATGTTCTCTATACCTGATGTTGTCTCTTTCTTTACTAAATTTGAGCTCTTTTCCTGGTGTCTGGCCACCTTCTGCAGGTCAAGTGCATGTATGACTCAAGTTGACTTCATGTATATCCCTGTTGCTCAATTTTGAGTCATTCCTTGAAAACACTCCCAAGAAAGAGTGTCTTTCTACAAAAATACATGTCTCAGTATACAAGCACTTTGTGAATACAATTGCTTAATAAAGGTTTTCTTTAAAAATTTTAATTAAATTATTTTTTAAAATTTTACTTAAATTAATTTTAATTTAAAATTAAAGCATTACATACTGGGAAAACAATGCCCATTGAAAGTACAAATCCGGTAGGTCAACTATACTCCCATTAAAAAAAAAACAATCAAAACCAAAAATGTAATGTGTTATACTGCACTCACTGTTAACACATGGAAACAGATAGTTTGCCAAGAAAAAAAGTGCAAATCCGTGCGTTTTATGGCGCGATAACTAAAGCTTGTATAGATTCTGATGTTGATTTCTGATCAGATATCGAACATTCTCTCTAGGTGTCTTTGAAGGCATAAGTAATTATTCCTTGCCAGTGATTAATTTTTCCATGTATGAATATGTTCATTTTGTGAATGTGTTATTCTGTGACTTTAACTACTTCTGTCATCTAATGATTAAATGAGATTTGTTTTTTACAAAGTTTTCCCATCTTACAGGTTTATTCTGAGCACCCCAAGCTAGCACATTCTCCACACAACTCACCCACCTGTCCAGCACTTGGTTTCGCGTCTGTAGTTATCATCTTAATGGATGTGCTTTTACCAGCGCCATTGTGCCCTAATAATCCTAAAACCTCACCTGAAAAAAAAATTGGTTACACTTAATATGAATTGACTTCAATAGTAAAATTAAGAATAAAATATTGTCTGAGATCTTGCTACGTGGCAAGTGTTGTGCTCTGTGCTTTATATATGGAAATATGGTATCTCGTTGACTCGTCAAGCCTGGGAGATTCTTATCATAACCCCTGAGTACATATCCGGGGACAGCTCTCGGAGACGAGGTTAGCTGCCCACGCACGTCACACTGACAGGAATGGGTAAGGCCACTCTTGGAAGCCAGTGTGTCAGCCTCTGTCTCCTGTGACCCTAAACACCGTGGGATAATGACACAGAATGAGGTCATCTCACAGCTGCTGTTTAAGCCTTCCGACTGAGCTGGTACAACCCCAGCTCATTCTCTTATGAATAGAACAAAATAGGAAATCAGTCATGCCCATGAAGTAGAAACATCATGGCTTCAGTGGTTTGTTTTAATAGAGTGCTTGCAGTTTCCATGTAGATGTCACTCTGCCCCATCCATGGGGTGAGATGGTTAATTTTACTTAGAAACGGGACATGTAGGGGCACCTGGGTGGCTCAGTCGGTTAAGCATCTGCCTTTGGCTCAGGTTATGATCCCAGGGTCCTGGGGTCAAGCCCCACTTTGGGATCCTTGTTCGGTGGGAAGCCTGCTTCTCCCTCTGCCTGCTGCTCACCCTGCTTGTGCCCTTTTTCTCTCTCTGTCAAATAAATAAATAAAATATTTTTTTAAAAAAATAAAAGAAATGGGACCTGTAAAGTGGGCTGCTGATGGTCATGTGCTGCTGGGTCCGTGTGTGAAACTAGGAGGTGTTGAAATGATTTTCATCAAGACATAAAGCTCATGAGGGCCCCAAGCCAACAGGGGAAGGGCCACGGGGGTCAAACCTTTTCTAACACAGAAAGAGACATTTCTTGCTGCAATTTTCTTCTTCCTCTTGGAAAGGCAGCATTTCCTCTTCCCTGCATACTCTTTGCGGAGGCAGCTGGCGATGATGACCGGTTTCTGCAAGTGATGAGAAAATAATATCAGACTTTAATTCTCTCCATGAACTTTGAAGCTCTGTCTTCCCATTGGCATGGCCCCTCATGGCCCAAGCCATGCCATCACAGAAGACCTTCCACAAGGGGACACGTTTCCTGACCATTCTCCAGTCCTGGTTCTCAGTCTTGGAGAGAAGAGATGGTCATTTTCCCCTCCTACCAAGGCAGTCACTCAGAAGCACAGTATTTGGTACAGAACAGGAGGAAAGAGACTTGGAGAGGTACTGAGTCCTGCTCTAAAGACAAGGCAACTGACTGCAATTAGACTTTGCTGTGCAGTCCATACAGTGCCATTCTCCAAGGAACAGTGCTATGTGTCACTTTGTTCCCGTTCTAAAATTCACAAGTTCTGGGGCACCTGGCTGGCTCAGTCGGTGAAGCATCTGCCTTCAGCTCAGGGTCCTGGGATTGAGCCCCGCCTCAGACTCCCAGCTCAGCAGAGAGTCTGCTTCTCCCTCTCCCTCTGCTCTGCCTCCCCTCCCCCCACCCCACTCCCTCAACTCTTGCCTGTGTGCTCTCTGTCTCAAATAAATAAATAAAATCTTTGAAAAAGAAAATAAAGTTCTTTCTTGGCTTTTGCAACTTCATTGGTACTCCACTTCTTGGCTTATATTCCAAGAACGACAGATGGAGGTGACAAGACTTTTAATCTGTTTGCTTTGATGTAAACAAGATGATGACTTCCTAAAAGGAACTCGTGATCTGTGCTTGTATGGACCGGAGGAACTCAGAATTATTTGAGGATCAGACTCTCAGACCGACTATGTTCACTGACAAATGTTTGTGTTATTTGATGAAATGAGGACTTCACAGGTGTTACCTCCTCAAAGTTTGTGGAATTCAAGGCATCTGCTGTTCTCATTCTTTCCATTTGAACATCTTCATCTTCCCCTTCTGGAGCTTCTGGATTTTGACAAACATCGGGGCTTCTTGGAGAAATTCTAGAGTCAAGAGCCATTCATGAATCCTTGATACGATGTTTTCATCCTTGTATTAAGAATACTGCCTTCTTGGGGCACCTGTGTTAGACATACTGCATTCTTGGGGCATCCTTGTATTAAGAATACTGCATTCTTGGGGGGTGGCTCAATCTGTTAAACATCTGCCTTCGGCTCGGGTCATGATCCCAGGGTCCTGGGGTGGAGCTCCACATTGGGATCCCTACTCAGTGGGGAGTCTGCTTCTCCTTCTCCTTCTGCCCCTTCCCCTGCTTGTACTCTCTCTCTCTCTCTCTCAAATAAATAAATAAAATCTTAAAAAAAAAAGATACTGCATTCTGTAAATTTTATGCTTTGAGTAGGTTGGGTAATTAATACAAGATTATAACCTCCTTTCAGTGAGGTGACTCCTCCTCCCTTCCCGACCTAGTTCCTATCAAGGTCACTGCTGTATTTAGTGACCCGTGCTTGCTTCACACATACCTTTCATCCTACTTATCTGTGGAACATTCTTCTTCCCTGTTCACTGGGCAACTTAGTATCTGTTATCTAACAGAGGATTTTTTTTTTTTTTGCCTTTTCTTTCCAAAAATGTAATTTGTATCATTTTTCTATTATAATTTTTAAAATTTTTAATAAACATATAATGTATTATTAGCCCCAGGGGTACAGGTCTGTGAATTGCCAGGTTTCCACACTTCACAGCACTCACCACAGCACATACCTTCCCCCATGTCCATATCCCCACCACCCTCTCCCTACCCACCTCCCCCTGGCAACCCTTAGTTCATTTTGTGAGATTAAGAGTCACTTATGGTTTGTCTCCCTCCTGATCCCATCTTGTTTCATTTATTCTTTTCCTACCTACCCCCCCCAACCCCCCATGTTGCATCTCCACTTCCTCATATCAGGGAGATTATATGATCGTTGTCTTTCTCTGATCTAACAGAGGATTTCCAGAGCATAGTTGAATGATGTGATTTTTCTGGAAACCTTAGCTTTAACACCACTGCCATGTTGGTATGATTACATTCCCATGGGGATAATGAGTCAGAAGTTTTGAAGTCAGGATGGTCTCAGAAAATACAAATCAGATGCTTGGTCTCTGTGAAACCTGGCCATTTCTTGGAAATATGTGTCAGATTCACTTTCTCCTCCACTTTAAGTCTGGTCCTTCAGACCCATATTCTATTCTCTCTCATCTCAACCTAATCCCCCATACTGATCTTAGATTCCACCTTGCCCATTCAACTGTCTGTTAATCTTTAACTGTTAGTTAAAGATGAATAGATAAATAGTTAAAGGTCATCTTGGAAGTTGCCCACTCAACTGTCTCTAATAGGTAAAGATGAAACCAATGGGTGACCCAGAGGGAATAAGATGCTTATGGCCGTATCCTCGCACAGTGCAAAAAAGACAAGTCTCAGCTTTTAAGTCCCATAAATACCTGGACCAGTCTGCGACCCACCAGTTGGGCTTCTTACTACACAGGCAAAGATCACAATTATTGCTGTCTTTGGTCCTTTGCTCACTCGTTCTTCCTTCCTGGATTGACAACATTCCTTCAACTGCCAATCTGCTTAAATGGGTTGCTATTTAATTGAAGTAGTGGCATGTAGCTTTTCCCACCCTTCTACTGCACATAGTGTCCAAGCCCTTAATACTCAATGTCTCGGGTCTGTTTCCCCCTGTACTTAAAATCCTCTTTGATTTAGGTATTTAGACCTCTGTTTTTGGTATTGGTGCATGGGGGCTACCTCGGTCTATCCCAGGACTTGGCAGTTCTTTACTGATTGGTTAATTCATGCATGAAAAATATTTTAAGTATTAATGATTGAAATAAAAGAAGTAAATTTGATTTCTCCCAACCGAAAGAAGGGATCCTTTTTCATTGATTTCTTTCCAAACTTCCATTCCAGACATCGAAGAATAAAAAGGAAGATGATAAAATGAAGGAAAGGCTGGGAAGAAAGAGAGAGAGAGAGACCCATGGTCAGGAACACTCAGAGAAAAATGTTTCACGTCGGAAATAAAATAGGAGAAGTCAGACTTCTCCAAAGACACAGTTGAAAAAACCATTACGGATTTCCAATGATCTATCTGTCAGATTGTGAAACTATCAAATTCATTTTCAATCTTGTTTACAGAACAATGGAAACAAATTTAATTATAGAATGCCATTACTTTATGTCACTTCCTCCAAAACTGGTACAGTGTTTTCAAAAATTGAGAAGCATATTACCTGGTCAGTCAATCTTTGAGAAAAATTTGTTCCATATTTTACAAATACTTTATCTCCATGGTCTATCCATAGGTCTATCTTAATATCCATAGGTCTATCTTAATAAAAAAAATGTTTCACTGTGTGTACAGGAATTAAAAAGATTTGGTAGAGTAAAAACACAAATATTGTTAAAGACAAGAGTGTTCTTACAATTAAAACTATCAGAAATGCCTCTATACTTTCTAATTCTTCTTCAGTCGAGAAATAAAATATGGCCACCTGCAAAAGGAAAAAGAATGGTGAAATTAGGAAGTTTTTTGGTTTCATGAGTTTTATCTATATGAATGTGAACTGACCCACTGGACAGCTCTGCTAACACGTTGCCTGATTTCACCACGGGTATTGGTAGATGCCCATTCCAAAATGTGTAGCAAGTGGTGGTATTCCTTCCTCCCAAGGTCGATGAGGCACTGTGCTTTTATTTGAAGCAACAGGATTTAGCAATTACGCCTTACCTGGTAAGACAATCTTGGGCATCTCTGTTAGCTTCTCCAAATAATCAGAGAGAAACGGGGTTTCTCCTTGTCCCCCAGAGCTTCATACAGCTTCCTATGCCCATTGATCCTTTAGAAGACCCCTTTCTTTTTTTCCCTTCCCTTTCCCCATGGTCACTCACGTACTGTATCTTTGTTCCTTTTGTAGAAGTCTATACTTCTACATCTCTATCTATATGTTTGTAGAAGTTTATAGTTCTCTATCAATCAGTTAGAAAAAAAGGGGAGGGGGATTTTATTCCTATTGAAAGCCTCTCTAGAATCTTGAGATCCCAAAGATTAGTGATATTTCATTTGCTTCCTCCTAAAACTGAGCATGCCCAGGAGTGTAGAAAGGCTGCTCTATTGCCCACCACCCTTCTCCCTGTCTCCCCACACATGGACCAGGACCAGGTTTTCTAACTGGAACACACCGCCTATCTGGGAGGAATTCAACTGGCATCCATGAGGTAGACATCTTTAAATGTCATGTATATTCAGCATGGGGAAGAGCCCCAACGCCGAGCATAGCTTCCACAACTGGTTAAGCGTTTCCGGGACACTGGGGCAGACAGTGGCATTACCTACCTGATAATATAACAACATACAGCCAATTAACGTGGCTTGTGGTACCAGAAAGGTGATGCAGTACAGGGTGACGTGTTTGTAGCTCTCAAACAACAATATAAACACAGAGATGCTGCAGATCTAAGGAAGATACGGACATGCGTGTTAACCACTCTGCATTTCCACCTATTCTCCAAATTGAGATGGTTCATCTTGAGGATATTCCTAATTTCAACTCCCACCTCAGAAACGCAAGGGCAATCAGTGTATCTCCATCGACATGTTCTCTCAGTGACTTAGCTCAATTCCTTTAATCGGGAGCGTCATGAATAGACGTGATGGGATAAATCTAGGATCTAACAGATAGCTTACTTTCATTACAGAAAAGGAAGAAAGTTGGCATTATATTGGTTTTGGAGGTAAAATTAGTAGATAAGCACTAATCCAAGGGAACACAAACAGACATTTCCTGGGAATGATGTAATGGCGACAGTGAGAGGAGACTTCTGTAGGGGACACCAGGGGGAAAACAGAAGCATGCAACAGCCTGGAGTGGCTTCAGTAGAAGTTCTCAAAATCAAAATTCAGGGATAAGAGATAGTTACAGGGATAACGGGAGCTCTCAGACTTTTTCTTCTAAAACACTGCAATGATAAAAGCTTCCTAAAAGTCTTTGTACTTCTTTGTGTTACACATTACTGTTTTTAAGGCATTCAGCATATTTTTCCTAAAAGTATATTTCTTTCTTTCTTTTTAAGATTTATTTATTTATTTGAGAGAGAGAGACAGCGTGCAAGCAGGGTGTGGTGGGGAGGCGTAGAGAGAGAGAGAGAGAGAATCTCAAGCACACTCCCCACTGCATGTGGAGTCTGATGCGGGGCTCGATCTCATGATCCTGAGATCATGACCTGAGCCGAAGGCAGAGGCTCAACCCACTGAGCCACCCAGGCGCCCCTCTTGAGCGCATCATTAAAGGCCAATGTGGTTCCAACCAATATTTTTACCATAACTAGGACCACGCCCACACTGTACGTTTTCCTCTCCTTACCCATGCCAGATGATTACCAGTTCCCAGGACAAACCTGGACTTTCTCCCCTGAGTTTCTGTTCACGCACAGAATCATCAGTCTTCTCTAGCTACTAAAATCTCACTCTTCAGGTTTCAACTCCTCAAGCATATCTGTGCTCTCATTTTCCTAAATTAATCTTTCCCGACTCTGGTTGTCATAGAAACAATCTCTGAAAAAGAGATAATCTTTTCCTTCCCATTTTGCTTTAGTAAGTGGCTGTTTACTTCTGTTTACCTTCTGAGTTCCCTCTCAGGGTTGAAACTATTTTTTCTGTGTTATTGGTCTTAGTTTGTGACACATTGTTGGAAGCCAACTAATATTTGTTGAAATGATAATTTACTTTTTGGCTGCTGGAATGACAGGAAATTAGAATAGATACTAGGAGATGACACATATTTTTCCTTCCCAGTTTAGATAAAATAAGTGTTGCTTTTATGGAATTAATTCTAGTAGAGTATGGAGAAGTAGTTTCTAGTTTTAACTATGCTAGCAACAATATTTGTAATCCTCATGGCTTTGTGGAGGTCTTGGTGCTTATTTATTTTTAGTAAAAAGAAGATACAAATGGTTTCCAGGTTTCCTTCTAGCAAATACTTTCTGGTTGTAGAAACAATTCAGTGACTTTTAAAAGAGACAAGGGTAGAAATTAGGAAGAGGAAAAAGATGCAGATTTTGAAAAGGATCCCATATAAGGAAAACAAAATATTTTAGACTATAATACTAATTTTTCATTCTACTGAGGGCCCATTTTAAAGGAATGGCTCAGAATTGTTTATTTAAATACATAAAATGAATGTTCACAAGAAATACACTTACCATAAAGAAGCAAAAAGACCAAATGCCACTATTTCTTTTCCCCTTGCGAAAAATGAATGAAATCACATATGTCAAGAAGATAAGGGAGGCAGCATAGCCAAATGAACACAGGATCTGAAATCAACAGGAATGTTTAGTTAAATACAAATGCAATCTAAGAAAATGTTAGGGTCCAAAAGATCGTCAGAGCACCAGGTTCTACAGTGATTTGATTGCAACAATGTAAACATCAAGGCAAACAGTTTGCCCAAATGCTTTCATTAAAGCATACAATGATATTTGTTCTATGAAGATGGTCACTTACTTGTATAATCTCACTTATAAGTGTGAACAGAGTGCCGTCGAAGTTTAAGCCGTAGTCCATCAAATACATAAGAAGGAAGATCAAGGAGTACATTGGAACGTCCACCAACGCCTGCCCACACCAATACGCAGAAGGGAAGAGCCCCGAAATCCACAGCTGGGACTGAACTTTGCTCTGATTAAAAAACGGAGAAGACACAAAGTGGTATTTCAACTTAAGGCTTCAGAAAATGTGGTTTATGGAAGGAAATATTCAAACAAAATTTTCATTTGTATTAATTCTGCATCATGCTATAAGCAGCTGGACCAAGGGATACGGAGAGTCCCAAACATAAATGATCAGTTTGCTGCTTTGGTTAATAGCATGGATGTTCATCCCACACCTGGTAGAGATAATGTGAAGGAAGGTCCAAGTGTAATGACAGTAAACAATAGAGAGATGAATGATGTACAGGAATGTAAATCAAATTACATCTCAGATAGGAGCCTCATTTGGCTAATCAGAGACCATCGCAAATTAACTATTTTTTTTTAAAGATTTTATTTGTTTATCTGAGAGACCGAGAGAAAGAAAAAGCGCATGAGTGGTGGAGGGACAGAGGGAGAAGCAGACTCCACTGATCAGGGAGCCCAACGTGGGGTTCGATCCCAGGACCCCGTGATCATGACCTGAACCAAAGGCAGACCCTTAACTGACTGAGCCACCCAGGTGCCCCGAACTTAACTATTTTTGAAAGAAAAAGTATATTCAAAATTGTTTAATTGTTTATTATAATTGTTTAATTTGTGCCATACCCCATATCACTTGATAAGTAATTTTAAAATATGGGATTTGGTATGTTTACTCAGAGAATGACAAGGAATACAAAGTACGTGATATTTATTCATGTAATAATATTGATATACATATGCATAAATATTTGGATAGTTAATAAATATTTGAATGTGTGTTATGCCAAAACAACCCCAATGCATCATTTACTTATAATTAAAAGAATAAAGCAATTTTATATTATATAAGAATACATACTATATTATATATTTATGTAGAATATAAAGTATAGTATTTTATACTTATAAACTATATCATCTTTGGGGAGAGACTTGTGCTCACTGTTTGTATATAATAAATATATATATAAAATAGTATTACATTCATAAATATTATGCATTTTGTATTCCTTGTCATTCTCTGAAAAACATCCTAAGTTACATTTTTTAAAACTACTTATCAACTACTTAAAAATACTACTTAACTACTTATAAATAAATTCATTTGCTGGCGGTCTCTGATTAGCTAAATGAGGCTCCTGTCTTAGATGTAATCGGACCTAAGGATACTTATCCAAATCTCCCATCACAGGTTTGTTCAGTTCGCACAACGTCTAACAAGGTTCTAGTGCCGGACTGATCTGTGGGTAAAGCCATGAGGGGGATGAATTGTGATTTTACGTTACTGACAGAGCACCTGCGTGCCTGGGTCTGCCATCTATGGAGGCAGGAAATATGGAAGGGGGTCCACATTCAAGAATACCATAAATTCAGCTTTGGAGACATGAAGTTTGAGTGTGTGATTGCTGCTCCCAGTGGGGACCCCGAGAAGGGAGTTCAGATCACCCTGGAGGGAATGTTAGAAATTAGAGATCTGGGGTGCAGTCAAATCTGTGAGTGATGGGTTAGGTAAAGGGAGTTTCAAGTCCTCAGGTTCAATGAGCTTACTGAGGAGAAAATGACATCTAGCATGATGAGAGAGCTAAGGGCTGGTGTCTGAGGAGTTCCAGAATTTAGAGACAATGGGCAAGAATGAGATGTTCCACTAGAGGGAGACAGACAGTGGCAGGGTGTTGGAACCATGATGGAATTGAGGCATCACACAGGCCAGAGAAAGAAAGTGGTGTGTGTTTCCTATGGGAGACTTTTTTTTTTTTCCTTAAAGATATTACTTATTTATTTGCCAGAGAGAAAGAGAGGGTAATAAGCAAGGGGAGGGGCAGGCAGGGGAAGAAGCAGGTTCCCCACCGAGCAAGGAGCCTGATGTAGGACTTGATCCCAGGACCTTGGGATCACAATCTGAGCTGAAGACAGACGCTTAACCAACTGAGCCACCTAGGCGTTCCCTGTGGGAGACATTTTTAAATTAGGACTATGTTAACAGCGCAATGGCTGACAGTTACATCAGGCCAGCAAATAGCATTCCCCAAGACTCCTGGAGGTTCTACACTAGAAAGAGAAGAGGATATTATTCTGATAGCACTCCCTTCCTTTGGACAACAGAATTACTTTAAAGAGAGAGGAAGTTTCAAACAGATAAAGATGGTTAGGCAAGGTCATTTTGTGTAGAAGTTACCAAAATGGAACCATTAAAGGATATTCTATTAAGATCTGTAAATAAAGCTAATGCGAGTTGGCCTGGGTTGATTAGTCCTAAGTTCAGCTCCCTATGACTGTCGCTCAAAATTTGTCTCCACCCAGAACTACTGAATCAGAATCTTCATCTTACAAGGTGCTCCAAATACTTGTAGATACATTAAAAATTCATTGGGATTATTGAAAGAGTACCTGTAAATGAAAATTATAAACAGATTGTCAGTTAAACATTGAAATTTATCTTTTATCAGAGTTGTCCCATTTTCAAAATACTATTTTCTTTTATTTCAGTTATCTTTTTTCATCAACTTTTTTTTTAAAGATTTTATTTATTTGACAGACTGAGATCACAAGAAGGCAGAGGGGCAGGCAGAGAGAGAGGGAGGAAGCAGACTCCCCATTGAGGAGAGAGCCTGATGTGGGGCTCTATCCCAGGACCCCGGGATCACGACCTGAGCTGAAGGCAGAGGCTTTAACCCAGTGAGCCACCCAAGTGCCCCTCATTAACTTTTGAATATAATTTTGAAAAATATCCCTGTTAAGTATACAGTTGTATGGGGTTTGACAAATGCATATATTCCCGTACCACACTCATAATCAAAGTATAGAGCATTTTCATTACCTGTCACCCCCAATTTCCCATGCTCCTTTGCAGTCAATGCCTTTATCTTGGTTGCAAGAAACCACAGGTCACTATGAATTTATTTTACCGTTCTGAGAATTTTCTATAAATGAAATCATTCAGGATTTACTCTTTTCTGTCTTCATTCCCTCAGTCTAATGGTTGAGCCGTACCTATGCTGACACATTTTTAGTTGTTCCTTCTTTTCTACTGTTCAGTAGTATTCCATGATGTGGAATCACACATGAGATCACATGATGATATGGCCACACAAGAATTTATTTATCAGTTCACAGCTTGATGGAAATTGGGATTGTCTCAGATTTTTGGCCATTACGAATAAAGCTACCAAGAATGGTAATGTACCAATCTGTATGCAGAAAGATGTTTTCTTTTCTCCCACGTAAATACTTAGGAGAGAAATTCTGGGTCATATAATACATGTATTTTTAACTTTATAAGACAGAGCCAAATTGCTTAGCAAAGTGATCTTGCATTTTACATTCTTGCTGATAAAGCATAAGAGTTCCAGTGTCTCCACATCCTCACAGACTTGATATTTTCAGTCATGTTAATGTTATTCATTTTCTTTAAATGAGTAGAGGGACTTCACTGAGGCTATTTTCCTGCTTACTCATGATATCAGCTATCTTTTTATGGGAGCATTTTCCTTCTGTATATCTTCTTTGGTGAAGTGTTTGTTCAAATTTTTGCCCATCTTTAAAATAGGCTACCTTTTATTACTGAGGCTATATTTCATTAAAATTAGGCTATCCTTAAATTTAGGCTGTCTTCCATTATTAAAAGTTCTTTATATTCTTGACATAATTTTTTTGAGATGGTACGCTTCACAGATTTTGGTGACATTGTGTAGGGACCCTGTTATGCTTCTGCATATCTTCCCAATTTTAGTTTCTGTGCTACCAACACAAGCGTGATACAAGGCTTTTGTTAAATGTACGAGCATTGTGAATATTTTTCTTCCGGCAAAGTTTTTAATTTTATTATTGGTGTTTTACAAAGAGTAAAAGGTTTTAACTTTGATGAGTTTCAAGTTCTCATTTTCTTTGAAGCATATGCTTATTCTATCCCATCTAGGAGATAACTGCCTACCACAAAACCTATGATTTATTTCAAAATAATTTTGTATATGGCATGAGGTGAGTGTTGAGAACATTTTTCATTCCTCATATACCAATATCAGGTTGTTCTAGAAAAATTTGCTGAATTCCCTGATTTTACTGAAAATCAACTGGTAATATCTAAGTGGTCTATTTCGTTTCATATGCCCGTATTACTCTCCTAAATAAATACAACACATTCTACATTCCTAAAACTTTGTAGTAAGCCTTGAAGTCAGAAGCATAACTCACCCAACATTGTTTTTTTTCTTTTTCAAAGTTATTTTGTCTGTTCTAGGCTCTGCCTATCCATGTAAATTTTAGAATCATTCTCTATCTGTAATCTATTTATTTATCCATATATTTATAAAGAATTAAAAAATGTTGGACGCCTGGGTGGCTCGGTTGGTTAAGCGACTGTCTTCGGCTCAGATCACGATCCTGGAGTCACGGGGTCGAGTCCTGCATCAGGCTCCCAGCTCCATGGGGACTCTGCTTCTCCCTCTGATCCTCTCCCCTCTCATGCTCTCTCTCACTCTCTCTCTCTCAAATGGATAAATAAAATCTTAAAAAAAAACCCACGTTATATCTTAGGACTTATTGCTGAGTTGGCTGCTCTATTAAACATGCATAAATAGCCCAAAGGAAAATCCTATAATCATATTACCTTCAGCTTCTATCTGTACAAAGTAATGAAGGTATCATTATTACCTTATAATCATCAATGCTGCTCATGGCAATATAAGGAGAACATGAGGATATCAAAATCAACCAGAATATGGTATATAGTTGGAACTCGTATGCACTACTACTCTCTCTGTCCTGAAAATACAAAGAATACAATACAATGAGCTGAATAACAAATTCAAAATTTGTTTTCTGGAATACGTTTTAAGAAAATATTAAACTAATGATATACACTCCTGCGTTAAGTCCCTGTGGAGGTTCCCAAACTCTTTCCTTATCCATTTTTGGTTCCAAATTTGAAGCTTAACTCTTAGCTTTCTATCCCAATTCATGGGTAAGGAAAATGACTCAAAGAGGGTGAATGAATTGATAATATGGCACAGTTGGAAAATAAAAAAAAGGAGTAAGATTTGTCATTCTCTTACATTATTATATATATATTATATATATATAATATCTCTTACGGTGAACAATAAATAATGATCATTCACATTCCATTTTTAACTCCTATTTAATTATTTCAAATGTGATAGCTTGAGTCAAAAAATCCTATCAGATGTTTTATGGGCACAGTGATGATCAGTATCTGTCTAGGTATACCACGAAATCAGATAAACACTGGTCCAGGATTCAAAAGGAGAGATAAAGTACAGTATGAGAAGGGGAATTGAAATCTCCAAAGAAAAACCTTTGACCTTGGCTACACACATTTGTTGCTCCTGTTTGGAAAAATCTTTGAGGACGGAAGATTCACAGACTCTCCCGAAAGCAGTTCCCATGTTACTTTCATGATCTACCTTTGTGGTGTTTGATTACACAGATTACTGAAAAAAGTTGTAAGCAGAGTCTGGTCCTCTTCAGCTTGACCATGAAAGAAATGCTTGCTAACTACGGGAAGGTGAAATCTGGGCTTATTGACAGGACCTTTTCAGAACACCTTACAGGCTGTGTGGGTTCAGTACTTAGCGGTAAGCCCGTGACTTTGAGCAGGACAGACACAAGGTCTAAAGCTACGAAAGGCTATTACTTGAGTAGTGAATAGGTAAATTCAAATAGAACAGGAAATGAGTTGCTGGAGATATCAAAGTTCTGATGTTGGGCACCTAAATACAAGGTTAATTAAAGTGGCTGGTGTCAAACTTCTTGTGGCTAAAACAGAATGTTTTCATAGATGGAAGCTCAAGGCACATTGCTCAGTTTGTATCCTCCCTCAGAAACCAGAAAACTGATAGGAGGTTAATAAAATGAACCATAGCATAGATTCTAAAATCAATTAATACTTGATGGAGAATTAGAATTTTTGCTTTAATGATTTAACTTCTTACACATTCTTAATGAAAGGGATTTTTATTTTCTGAACACACCATGACTTGACATATGTTGTAAGAAACTAACTCAAGATCTTGCAGGAGTGTATAAAAATAATGGTGGGTTCGTTTTATATACACATGGGTAGGTGGTCCTTAGCCATAGATAAAACCCATATATAAAACCCTATAGTGGTATGGAATATAGATAATTTGCTGACCTCTGACATTCATTTATGCATTTAACAAATAAATTACTTAGTGCTTATCATGTTCCAGGTCTTATCTCAGGTACAAAATACTTTGTAGTATTAAAAATGTATGGTATCTGTGTTCAAAGAACTCTCTAAGAGGAAGAAATATATTTAGGAAATAATAAAAAAGGAATAGTTACAAACTCTAATAGGTATTCTGGTTTCCAAACTTACAAGACTGTATATAATCTAATCACCTGAGCTTCTCCCCCCTGCCCACTCTGCCTCCTCCAGGTATGAAAAAGCTGGTTTGGTAGGTCTAGAGTTGGCTCAGATAATGAGTATTTATTACAAGAAATTGGAGTAATTCTAATATAACCAGTCTGCAGTTTTGGCCTGAACTTTGTCCTAAATTTTTTCCTTTTGTAGCATTTCTAAAAGTACTAATAAGACTTCAATTTCTTTTCCTCTCTGTCCCCCTCCCCCCTTCCCTCCTTCCTTCTATCTTTTGTTATTTTTGTGCTCGTTTCAGTGCTCCCTAAGTTCATTTTTGTCACATTCTCTTTGAAAAATATTTTGTTAGTTCTGTTTTGCATTTAAAAATTTGAAGCTCTAGGGGAACTTGGCTGGGTTAGTTAGTAGGGCATGTGACTCTTGATCTTGTGGTTGAGAGTTCAAGCCCCATGTTGGGTGTAGAGATTATTTAAAAATTGAAGCTCTAAAAGTGTATTGATTTTTCAAAACCAGGAGCTAGCATGAATCCAAGTGGTAATTTATTATGCAGTAATAATAGATCGCAGCACTTAGAAGAGTGATCTCTACCAGATCCTGATGGAGGAGAGTCAATATACTTACCATTATAAAGGTACTTCTGTCAGTTTGGATGTGTGCTGATGGTATAATCATTCCAAGTAGTGCATTACTAATGATATCCATAAGAACTGGGAAGCAATTTAGTCTTTTGGTATTACATGCTAATGAAAAACTGTAATTCTAAAATATAAAAAGAAAGGTTATAAATTCTCAAAGATCTTTTTTTTTCTGAAGAGGTCAAAATTCAATTTATTTTCTTTAAGATTTTATTTATTTATTTGACAGAGAGTGAGAGAGGGAACACAAGCAGGGGAAGTGGGAGAGGGAGAAGCAGACTCCTGCCGAGCAGGGAGCCTGATGCGGAACTCGATCCCAGGACCCTGGAATCCCGGCCTGAGCTGAAGGAAGATGCTTAAAAACTGAACCATCCAGCTGCCCCAAAATTCAATATTTTAACAAGAAGATCATGTTTTTAAAATGATGTCAAATAATCAAAGCAAAAAACACACACTGTGTAAGGAAAACAAAACATATACGTAGGCTGTATCTTATTTTCAAGACACCAGATGTCTGGCTTAAGGCTAGAATCAATTATTACTGTTAAAGAATAAAACAGGGGCACCTGGATGGCTCAGTGGGTTAAAGCCTCTGCCTTCAGCTCAAGTCATGATCCCAGTGTCCTGGGATCGAGCCCCGCATCAGGTTCTCTGCTTAGCAGGGAGCCTGCTCCACCTGCCCCCTCCCCCACCCCGCCTGCCTCTCTGCCTACTTGTGATCTCTGTCTGTCAAATAAATAAATAAATAAATAAAATCTTAAAAAAAAAGAATAAAACAGAGGTTTCACAATATATGTATAGTAAAATCGCTGAGAGGAAATCTGAGTTCTTTGGACTCAAATATGCACTTAACAGTGGGTATTATATAGTATTTATTTTGCTAATACACGCCATTTGTATTGGTAGACAATGACTGAGGTATGAATTATTCATCATATTAATGACTACCATTCATTAAGTAATAAAAGCAGTATTTGTTTTTCATTTCATTTCCTAAAGGGGAGAACTGAGTACACTGGTATTATATTAGCTTTTCCACACCTTTGGGAAAGATTGTGAAACAGAAACCAGCATACCTTTGTATTACCAGATACAATGATGGCTCCATTATATGATGGGTCATCCAGGCCAGTTTTGGTTCCAGATACATCCACTTCCAAAGCTATGTTCTGATGCTCCACAGAATGTATAAAGTCATCAATGCTTGCCCCTGAGTTGTAGATAGGTATATCACAAAACTTAGAAAATCAATATCAGGTTGTATAGTAAAATTATAATTAATGTCATTATGTGATCCTTACTGTAATATGGTCAGGATATTTTTCCACATCAGAACATACTTGCTACTTTGAATTAAGTCTATTCACTTGTCACGCAATTTACTTTATAATATATTTATTTGCTTCAGATTACTGCTAATGTGAAAGGTGAAAGTCTTTTTTACCACCATATGGCATTTAGAATAGATGTTTTCCCCTAGAATATTGCATTGAGTGGCCATAACAATTAAGGTTTTAGTGACACAGATAATCTCCAGTAATTAACCACCAAAATTGCTAAATCTCACTATACTACTGCTACCTTATTAACTGACTTTCAAAATGTGTCTTGAATTGGGAAGACAACTTGTTGGATGAAGGCATGGAGAGGTTTGTGGACTTTCCCCTAGAAAGGCAACCATAACTTGTGAAAATCACTAAAAATCCAATAAGTTAAAATCTCCTGACTGCCTTAAGGGCATACAGAAAATGAAAAAAGAAAAAAACCTCCACATTTATTTAAGAAAATCTAATAAATCTGGGTAAGAACTCTAAGAAAATGGCACTCGAGTAAAAAAATCTATACCTTCATTCCCTGTCATTGATTAGTATGACAGAAGATCCACTCTGACTGGATCTAGTCAAGAACTTGTGCCTAGGATAGAGCTTCCATCTTATGAATAGGGGATGGATGGAAGAAGAGAACTCCAGACCTCTCACTGCCTGGGATGGAGTTTCTGCAACATGGGACTGGAAGGAATGAGAAAGGTTGGTGTCCAGACCCTCCTAGGAAGATAACTGGATAGCTATTGAAGTTGCATCCCTTCCTCACACCATACAAAAAAATTAACTCAAAATGGATCAGAGACCTACATATAAGAACTAAGAGTATAAAAACCTTAAAAGGAAATATAGAAGTAAATCTTTGTGATCTTGGGTTAGGTAAAGCTTACTTAGATATGACACCAAAAGCACAAGCAAGGGAAAAAAACAAGGTAGACCTCATAAAAATTAAAACATTATGTTTCAACGGACACCAATGAGAAAATGCAAAGGCAATCTACAGGGTGAGGTGAAATATTTGCAAAATATTTGCCATTGATTCTTATTATTCATGGTACATATATTCTCTAACATCACCACAAACATGGAATTAGTGAATTCTCAATTATTGCTCTGAAGAGAAACACAAGGTTCGTTCCTGTGAGCTTCTGGTCACAACAGTTTCTTTTATCAATCAATATATCACCATATTTTTATATGTTTTGTTGTATATATTGTTGATTCATTAACATTGATCTCAAAGCCAATGGCACTATAACTCATGCCTGAACGAAGTTTATTTGACACACATATTTTCTCTGTAAGTTACCTCAGCCTTCCCTATTTAGAGACACTGGAAAGCACCTCGATCCTATTCTTGGGGTCATTTTCAACAGCAAAATCACCCAAAAAAAGCAAGAAAATGTGAAAAACATGGCCCTAAATGGACTACAGAAAGGATATTTATGTATAGTGTGAGACCTGAAACAACAAGGCAGACCATCACCTTGTTTACCTCAGCTAGAAATTGTGCATCAGGTGACTCCAATTTTTCACTTCTCTAAGCATGTCTGTGACTTACTATGAAAGAGCCACGAGTCTTGGTTTCAGGGTCACAAATAAATTTTCCTTACTAGATAAGTTTGCAAATACAGAATCTGTGAATAGTGAGGATCTATTGCATCTAAGAAGAGACAGGTATTTAGAATATATAAAGAACACTTAGGATTCAATAAAAAGGACATACAACCCATATTTTAAAAGACATTTCTCCAAAGATAGATATACAATGGTCAGTGATGAAAAGATGTACATGAAAAGATGCCTAAGGTCACTAGTTACTAGCAAAATGCAAATAACCACAAGATACGACTTGATTCACACTAAAAGGGTAAGACCAAAAAAGGAAGTAACAAATTTGGGTGAAAATGTGTAGAAACTGGAATCTTCACAAACTGCTAGCATGACAATAAATTGGGGTAGTCACTTTAAAAGAGTTTAGTTGTTCCTCAAAAGGTTAAATACAGTCACCATATGACTCCACAATTCCATTCCTGTATTTTATACCCCAAAGAGATGAAAAAAAAAAAAAAAAGGATGTTCATACAAAAACTTGGACTTTCATAGCAGCAGTATTCATAATAGCCAGTTACTGGGGGAATATACCCATCAAGTGATGAATAATAAATAAAATGTAGCACAGTCCCAGGAAAGAATATTATTCCACAATTAAAAAATTAAATATTGAAACATGCTACAACATAGATGAACCTTGAAAACATCATACTACATGAAAGAGGTCAGTCATAAAAGATCCTACATTGCATAATTCTACTTATATTAAATGTCCAGAGTAGCAGATCCATGGAAACAGAAAGAAAACTTGTGGTTTCTCTGAGCTGGGGACGGAGTGAATGGGAGTAAGTACTTAGTGAGTATGAAATTTCTTTTTTGGGATGAAAATGTCCTAAAATAAGTTGTAACGATGGTCACACAATTCTGTGAAATACACTCAAACCCACTGAATTGTAAGCATTTCATTTTGCACACAGCCACCAAAAAATTTATTTCTCCTCAGCAAATCCCTCCCTAGTTCCTTCTCCATTTTGGGCTTGTACTCATCACTCTCAAGACTCATGAGTGGTTTTATGCTGAAGAAGCCCAATGCTCATTTTCCTCTCTCACATTTTATGTTTTTTAAGTAATGCTCATAACAGGGAATGCATTTAGGAATGGAGTACACACCCCATCATTACCTGTTTTATTGATGATCAGTAATTGAGTGAGAGGATCGCGTGGTTGTTGTCCAGGAGCAAGGAAGTATAAATGAGGAGAAAGGTCCCAAGTGTAGCTCATTTCATATATTCTGTTGTGGATAGTCTTCAAAAGAAGAGGGCAAATTCCAACTCCTAGAATCAAGAGCCTACCCAGAAGAAAAGGGCCAGCGTGAATGCACAGTCATTTCTGAACTTTTCAGAACTGTCTGAGCAGATGATGCTGTGATGAGATCAAGAGATTATGAAAATTAAACATTGAGCTCTCTGATTCATTTCTTGAGTTTCTGCCCTTTTCCCACCTCTTGATTAAGGATGACAAAATGGAGACTTATCCTTGGTTCACTTCTCTTGTTACTCTCAGGCTATGGCTTATCCCACACATTTTCAAGGGGCAGGTGTCCTTGAACTGTGCCTGCAGTTCAGATTTGTCTTCTCTCCTGAGACTCCAGTTCTTTGCTCTCCCTTCCTGCTAGTTAATCCATCAATGCTCTGGACTCAATTTTCTTCACAACTACTCCTCTTCAGATAGTCCCTATTTCTGTTAGTGACAGCAGGATTTCTTTAGTCACCAAGCTCAAATTTTCAATTATTCTTTATTCTCTTGTAGTCACCATTTCAAGGAAGTTGAAAAAAATTTTTTTTTTTAATTTGAGAGAGAGAGAGAGAGAGAGAGAGAGAGAGAGAGAGAGCATGAATGGGGTGGGGAGGAGTAGAGGGAGAGAGAGAGAATCCCCAAGCAGACTCCCTGCTGAACACAGAGCCCAACACAGGACTTGATCTCTCAACACTGAGAGCGTGACCTGAGCCAAAACCAAGAGTCAGATGCTTTACCAAGTGAGCCACCCAGTTACCCCTCAGTTGAAAACTTTTATTGTTCCATCCTTATACCTTGCTTCAAAACTTTTCTCTGTTCGTAATTTCTTGTTTTACAATGTTACAGCTTGTTTGAATTCTTGCTAAATGCCCAGCATCTCTCCAGACGTTGTTATACAAGGTTGCCAGATAAATAATAAAGGTTTTTCTTAAATCATGCTATCTCCTTGTCATAGGCTCTCAATGAATTCCCATTACTTACTTATTTATGAGTATTTATGGAGACTCTATTATGTGCTAACAAGTCTCCTATCTTTTTGATGCTTCATCAAAGTATTCATAGACGAGGTACTGATTGGTAGCCAAAGTGCCACAGACACAAGTGAGCCAATGAGAGGGGATGCGATTCGGAGGAGCGGGGATAGTGGCCAGTGTGCACACAGGAAGTATGGGGGAATGAGGGACCGCCTGGATGGCTCTGTCAGTTAGACATCTGCCTTCAGCTCAGGTCATGATCCCAGTGTCCTAGAATTGAGTCCCACATCGGGCTCCTTGCTCAGTGGGGAGCTTGCTTCTCCCTCTGCCTGTCACTCCCCCTGCTCATGCTCTGTCACTCAGATATATAAATAAATAAAATACTTTTTTTTTAAAGAAAGGAAGTATGGGGGGGTGCTTGGGTGGCTCAGTGGGTTAAAGCCTCTGCCTTCAGCTCAGGTCATGATCTCAGGGTCCTGGGATCGAGCCCTGCATTGGGCTCTCTGCTCAGCAGAAGCCTGCTTCCCCCTCTCTCTCTGCCTGCCTCTCTGCCTACTTGTGATCTCTCTCTGTCAAATAAATAAATAAAGTATCTAAAAAAAAGAAAGGAAGTATGGAGAGTGAACTAGCAACACTTAGGAGAGCTGGTAGGAAGTCATGACATTTAGGTAAGACCAAGTGGAACCCAGTGGGAGCGTCAGGACATCCAGGGAAGTGTCAGGAGCATTACTGTACAATACTCAAAATAAGGCATGGGCATATGGATATGTTGGGGGGGTGCAGGACGTAAATCCGCATCCCATTGTTTTCAGTCACCTACCCAGTAGAAAATTTGAAAGAGATGGAATAACACAGGAAAACTACATTACTTGAACTTTTTCCTGAAAATTCACTCCGAAAACATTACAAATTTCCCCTGCTAGACTGCCAATAGATAACCATCAAAACCATTAACCAAACTGGGGTATTATTCTTTATCCAGTTTTGTAGATGCAGATATTTATTTTAATTTTTTCATTATCTTCTCTTGATTTTACATTTCAGATTTGTTTTTTAATGTATTGACTGGAAAAAAAAAAAAGAAAAACCACCTGTGGCCCTCTGACACTCACAGAGATAAGAGAGCTTTCCTTTCATGCTTTAAGTTCAAGAAGCGAACACGTGCAATCATGCAGATTTGCTGTTTCCAGAGAACCAGGCCCCCTATGGTCTTTGTCGTCTCATTGAGTGAACTGAGAACTTGTTCCATCTCAACAAGCCTCTCTGTATCTCCAGTTCTTTCTGCCTGTGCTTCTCCCAACGTGGCCATATCTACAAAATACAAAAAAAAAAAAAAAAAAAAAAAAAAGCAATTCACAAAATCCCACTTCAGATGGACCTTCTGGAGCTTCTTGGAGGAGATGTTTTAGCAATGATATCACAATCTTCTGTGAAACTGTAGTGTTATGTGGAGCTATTGGCTGCTGCTATGAGCTAGAAACATCTATGAAGTTTCATGTCTTGAACAAAAGGAGTAGAAAGGGGATCTTAGATCATATGGATACAGACAGTACATTAAAGAGGTTATGACAAATATGCATAATCACATCATGCCCCCCAGGTGCCCCAGAGACTGTCACCCCTCTTCCCAAGAGAATAATACCTGCTATTTTTAACCCATTAGTTAAATGAAAGCACAAAGAAAGCAAAATAATAATAAAAATTTTCATAAAGGGAAGAGCCATCCCTAGAGGAGATGATACATATGGGTGTTTTCATGTTAGGGGCACGGTAGAAGAAGGAAAGAACAACTTTAGACTTGAATGAGGAGAGAGCACTAAACAAACTCTTCTGGTCATATGTGGCCTGGTACCCAAGTCACAAACTGAGTTCACACCTTTTACCAATTCTTTCCCATGAGAACTTCACCAAATACTTGGGAACAAAAGCCGAAGATTGTAAAGAAGAGCTAAGAAAGATACATATCAGGTCCATAGAGTCTTGGGCAAGATATCATCAAGGTACATGGGGCTTTCCTTTGTAAAGGAAATCCAGTAGGGGCTGGCTACTGGACAAATGAGTGGAGAAAGACAGACTAAGAGAGACTAGATCTTGGCTGGATACATGCATTGACAGACTAATTTAGAGTATGGGGTGGTAAGGAGAAGTGATTCCCAAGACATGGTGAGCTATGGTCAAGAGTGGAGAGTCAGGTTACCTCCCAGGAGTAGAAAAACTGAAACTCCCCCCAAAACCAAATAAACAAGAAAAATGATAGCAAGCTGAAAATCAGGGAGATATCTGCTATTGTTGAGAAATTGGGCAGTGGGCTTGTATCCCATAGAGAGAGCTCCAGAATTTTGCCTGTGCTGGAATATGATTTTAATGTCAATAACAGTATCTTGGAAATCCACACATATTTGTACATATTTGTACATTGAACGACACATTTAGAAATCACCAAGTATTACAATACTCTGTCATCAAATAGGGTGTGTAATGAAAAGTGTAAACTTATTTAAAATAACCAACTGGGAATTTTTGAGTTGAAATGTTTAATAACTGATTTTAAAAATTGACTGAAAAAATAAAAGCTCTTCAACAGATGAATGGATAAAAAAAAGATGTAGTTCATATATACAATGGAATATTACTCAGCTATCAGAAAGAATGAATATCTACCATTTACATCGCATCGATATGGATGGAACTGGAGGGAATTATGCTAAGTCAAATAAGTCAAGCAGAGAAACAATTATATGGTTTCACTCATATATGAACTATAAGGAATGGCACAGAGAACCATAGGCAAAGGGGTGGAAAACTGAAGGGGGAGAAATTGG
This sequence comes from Enhydra lutris kenyoni, assembly GCF_002288905.1. Classification (NCBI taxonomy): domain Eukaryota; kingdom Metazoa; phylum Chordata; class Mammalia; order Carnivora; family Mustelidae; genus Enhydra; species Enhydra lutris. The sequence continues at coordinate 4,870,142 of NW_019154141.1, read as the reverse complement.
AGAAGGCGACGAACCATGAGAAACTATGGACTCTGGGAAACAAACTGAAGGTTTCAGAGGGGAGGAGGGGTGGGGGGATGGAGTCACCAGGTGATGAGCACTAAGGAGGGCACGTTTTGTGATGAACACTGGGTGTTATATGCAACTAGTGAATCACTGAACACTACATCAAAAACTAATGATGTACTCTACAGTGACTAACTTAACATAATAAAAAAAAGTGAAAAAAAAATAAAAGCTCAACAAATATCTGTTGATATTTTGGAAGAAAGAAATCAGTGAACATGACAAAAGATAAATTGAGATTATTAAGTTTGAAGAACAGAAGGAAAAAAGAATGAAAATAAAATGAAGTCCCAGATAAATGTGAGACATTATCAAGCATATTAACATACCCTACCACATACATTAATGGAAGTTCCAGAAGGAGAGTTGAGAGAGAAAGGGTCAGAAAGTATAGCTGAAAAAATTAATGGCTAAAAACTTCTCAAATTTGATGAAAAACACAAACCACACATACAAAAAGCTCACCAAACTCCCAGCAGGATAAATGCAAGGAGATCAACACCTAAAGATATCAGGGTCAAGCTGTCAGACGCCAAGGACAAAAACAGAATCTGGAAAGCAGCAGGAGAAAAACAACACATCATACACAAGAGATTTTCAATAAGATCTAAAGCTGACTTCTCATCAGAAATCAGGGAGATCAAACAGACACAATGAAAAAGTGCCCCACATCACTCAGCATCAGGGAAATGCAAATCAAAACCACAACGAGATACTACCACACACCAGTCAGAATGGCTAAAATTAACAAGTCAGGAAACAACAGATGTTGGTGAGGATGTGGAGAAAGGGGAACCCTCCTACACTGTCGGTGGAAATGCAAGCTGGTGCAGCCACTCTGGAAAACAGCATGGAGGTTCCTCAAAAACCTGAAAATCGAGCTACCCTACAAACCAGCAATTACACTACCGGGTATTTACCCTAAAGATACAAATGTAGTGATCCGAAGGGGCACATGCATCTGAATGTTTATAGCACCAATGTCCACAGTAGCCAAACTATGGAAAGAACCTAGATGTCAATCAACAGATGAATGGATAAAGAAGATGTGGTATATATATATACAATGGGATACTATGCAGCCATCAAAAGAAATGATATCTTGCCATTTGCAACAATGTGGATGGAACTAGAGGGTATTAAGCTGAGTGAATAAGTCAATCAGAGAAAGATAATTATCATATGATATAACTGATATGAGGAATTTGAGAGGCAGGGTGGGGGGTTGTGGGGGCTACGGAAGGAAAAAATGAAACAAGATGGGATCAGGAGGGGGACAAACCATAAGAGACTCTTAATCTCACAAAACAAACTGAGGGTTTCAGCGGGGGGAGTAGGGATAGGGTGGCTGGGTTATGGAAATTGGGGAGGGTATGTGCTATGGTCAGTGCTGTGAAATGTGTAAGCCTGATTATTCACAGACCTATACCCCTGGGGCAAATAATACATTATATGTTAACAAAAAAATTAAATTAAATTAAATAATAATAAAAAAAAGAAACTGGGGAGACCAGCAGGCAATGAAAGGACATAATCAGAACGCTGGAAGAGAGAGACTGAAAATCAATGTTTTGTCTGAAATTGCTCTTGGGAAGCAGGATGAAGGCAGTGAGCCCTGTTTAGAAGAAAATGAGTCACCTCTAATAATAAGACAATACTAGCAGGAAAGGTAACAGAAGTCACAGGGATGCATTTTGGCTTTACTCATCCCTGTCCAGGAAAGGAGTTGTGTCTTACGGAAATCTATACTGCATTGTTGTAAATTGTGTTATGTGATCACTCTCATGCACTTTGTTTACCCGATTCATCAATAGCTGATTTCCCTTCCAGTTTCAGGAACACTTCATTCAAGGTTGTCATGGAAACGCCGTAATTCTCAATTCCCAGGTCAGGACATCTATCCAGATCGTTGTAAAGTGCTGCAGAGCACAGACAATAGCAAAAATCAAAACAACAAAGATCACGAGTGAGCTGAGGACCACTTTTCAAACTAAAATGCATAAATATATGAAAAGTATGATGTCATACTTGTGATAGGTCAGACATTTTAAAACTCACATTTCCTAATAAGGAACCTTATTCTTTAAATTCCCTACGTTATTTGCAATTGTATATTGTGTTATAGCCCATATACTAATTAACCCGAATTAACTGAAGACTCTTTTCCAGAACCATCTGTGTGGTGTGTGTGTGTGTGTGTTTTTAAAGATTTTATTTATTTATTTGACAGACAGAGATCGCAAGTAGGCAGAGAGGCAGGCAGAGAGAGAGAGAGAGAGAGAGAGAGAGCAGAGAGCCCGATGCGGGACTCGATCCCAGGACCCTGGGTTCGTGACCTGAGCCGAAGGCAGTGGCTTTAACCCACTGAGCCACTCAGGCGTCCCAAAGAACCATTTGTGTTTTAACTGGCTGAAGGGAAAGAACTAATTTTTTTGAGAATTAGTTGGATGGTGCAGGAGTTTTTTCAGTTCCAAAAATCTCTGTTAAAGGAAGGACATAAATTATAAATCATATTTTTAAATTTTCAGCTTTTGACTGTGGAAGAAAAAATTCACAAGATCTCACAGAGAAATACAGCCGACTCAGGGCATCTTGGAATGGTAGGGAAGGGGTAATCAGTCTCCGGCAAGCAATTCTGTATCTACTCACTCCTCAGTTTGATCACCAAAAATACTTCGGGTATTCTTACAACAATAAACAACGTCCCTGCCTAATAGATCAGAATAATAACAGCTAATTCAACAAAGCTTGAATTAAAAACTAATTTTAAATCTTAATATGATTACATACGTCCTGAGGATTCCACCTGCAGCTTCTCGTTGGGCAAAAGGATCAATTAAAGGCTTTCCATCCTGGTGAGAGCAGCATAGACAGAAAAGCAGAAAAGAAGCAAGATTCAAACTGCTAGTGAACATTATGTGTCATTCTCCATTCCGCCTAAAATCTTACAAGCCTCCTCTAAATTAGAACTGGTATGAGAACAGATTAATTAGGGTTCAATTAACATTTTCCCTATGGCTCTAAGGAATGCTTGTGCTGTCACCATAAAATGGACATTTGAATGACTTTGTGGGGTAATTTATGTGTCTGTTAACCACACTTATGGCCCGGCTAATTGCTTCAACCACCCAATGCAGCCCTCCTTGTGCTCCATGACCAGGGAGTAAATCTTCTGAATAACATACATAATAAGTCAACTTTTTCTTTCTTTTTTAATTAAACTTTTTTTGGAGATTATTTTATTTTATTTTTAGAAAGAGACAGAGAGTGCAAACAGGGGGAAGGGCAGAGGGAGAGAGCGAGAGAATCCCAAGCAGACCCCCCCCATCCAGCCCAGAGCCCAACATGGCTCTTGATCTCATGACCTTGAGATCATGACCTGAGCCCAAATCAAGAGTTGGATGCTTACCCAACTACCACCCAGGTGTCCCTTGAGATAATTTCAGATTCACATGTGGTTATAAAAAATAATAGATCTGTATACTTCACTCAGTTTCCCCCAATGGTAATATCTTAAAAAGCCACTGTGGGATATCACACCCATGCTACTGATATTAATACAATCAAGATACAGAACATTTCCATCACCACAAAGATCATGCTACTCATAGACAGCATACTACCCATCACTCCTGATCCCATCTTCTCCCAACCCATGACTGCTATTAATCTGCCCTCCATTTCTAGAATTCTGTTATTTCAAGAATGTTATATAAATTGAGCCCTACAGTATACAATATTTTAGAATTGGCTATTTCCACTGAGAATAGTTCCCTGACTATTCCTCAAGGTTGTTGCATATGGCAGTCAGTAGCCTGTTCCTTTTTATTATTGAGTGGTATGTCACGAATGTACCACAATTAAACCATTTACTTGTTAAAGGGCATCTGGGTCCTTTCAGCTGTTGTCTACTCCAAATAAAGCTGCTACAAACATTCATGTACCAGTTTTTGTGTGAATATGTTTTCATCTCTCTAGGATAAATATCCAGTAGTGAAATGATTTGGCTGTATTGGAGTTGAGGGTTTAGTGTTTCAAAGGAATGGCAAACTTTTCCCAGAGTGGCTGTGCCATTTTCCACTGCCATCATCAAGGTAGGAGTGATCCATTTTGTCCACATCTTAGCCAGCATTGGATATGATCACTGTGTAAAAAAAAAGTTTTTAGCCATTCTGCTAAGTATGTAATGCAATCTCATAATGGTTTTAATTTGCAGTTCCCTGCTGACATATGATACTGGACACCTTTTCATGTGTGTCTGCCACCTGCACATCTTCAGTGAACTGTCTCTTCTTATCTTTTGCCCATTTTCCAGTTGGGTTGTCTGTTTTTTACAGTTGAGTTTTCAGAGTTCTCTATGTGTTCAGATACCAGTCTTCTGTGAGATACATACTTTGTGAATATTTTCTCCCAGTCTACAGCTCATTCTATCATCTCCTTAACAGGATCTTTCACAAAGCAATTTTTAAATTTTGATGGAGGAAAACTTATATTTTTTTTCCTTTCATAAACTGTGAATTTGGTGTCCAGTCTAAAAACTCTGCCTAGTAGTAGAACCTGCAGATTTTCTCTTATTCATTTAAAAAAAATTATGGTTTTACATTTTATATGTAAGTCCATGATTTACATTATGTTAATTTCTCCAGTCAAATGGTCTGAACTCTGAGTATAGCCCCTGAGCTATACCCCCTACATTATGTTAATTTCTATATGAGGTGGGAGATTTAGGTAAAAGTTTATTTTTATGCCTGTGGATCTACTTACTCCATTTGTTGGAAAGGTTATCCTTCATCTATTGAATTGCTTTTCCCCCTCTGTCAAAAATCAGTGAGTCATATCTGTGTAGGTTTATTTCTGGGTTCTCAGGTCTGTTCTATCTTTGTGTTAATCATTCTGCCAATAGCACATTATCCTGATTACTCTAGTTTACATAATGCTATAACTCACTCCCTTGAGTCTCCATAGAGGGGCCTGACCAAAACCACAGCTTCCTGCTTCAAAAGAGTTGATGGGGGCGCTCAGAATCTCTGACAAGGCTGATCGCTAAAGTCTTCTCCTGCAGAAAGCCAGTCTCTGAAGACTGGAAGAGGTGTCTGCTTTATCTAGTGCGTAGGCATCAACAGAGTGTCAAGGAAAATGAAAAAGTGAAAGATGTTCCCCAAAAGGAAACAAGGTAAACCTGCAGAAGCAAACCCTCATGAAATGAAGTGACATAATCTGCCTGACAAAGAATTCAAAATAGCTCTCTCTCTCTCTCTCTCTCTCTCACACACACACACACACACACAGGTCATAAAAAAATCTTTTATGCATTGGCCTAAAAACCCCAAGGTCATCACAATAGTCTTATGAAGAGAAGACTCACAGAGCTGTTTGTAATGGTTAAACTAGAGGTTTTCAACCATTTGTATTTATTCACATATATGAACACTAGAATATTTTGCTATGTACTACAAAGGGAATGAAAGACTAAAAAAGCTCCCTAAAATACCCAGACACTGTAATGCAACTATTAGAATATAATATTTCCCACTGTAGATAAAATCATTCAGTTACTGTATTATTCTTTGCATCTGTTTCAAATAGCTGAACACATTGTGAGCTCTCAATATATAAGAATTATCATTATTTCTATGAATATTATTTATGTATCTCATTTCATGGTGTTCTTGTACATTACCTGGAAATCTATTTGTTCTTTCTAAGGGCAATGTGTAGACAAGTTTTCCTTCACTTTCTGCTGATAATTTGGCATCAGGGATGTGTTGTTTAATAAGTGATGTTATATTTTCCTGAACATGCATTTCATTCAACTGCAAACTGGTGTTTGAAAAAAAAAAGAATCTATGTTATTTGACATAGTCTCCAGTGGCATGACAAAAATTACTAGCTTCTGGCAGATAAAAAAAATCAATTAAAATCTAATGCAAGAGATAAGCCATTTAAACATGAAAAGAGAGGATAAAAAAATCAGATCATATAAATGTAATGGGAGAAAACAGAGGGAGCTAATCAGAACTATTGGTCAGGCATTCAGGTTCTAATGCCCAGACAAGGTTGATAACCACTCAAGTCCTTAAAAGGAGAATAGTGGCAGAGTACAGATATCAAGGACACAAACAGGACTATATAAAATGGAATTTTTCAAAGGAGTTTAAGTTGGCTTAATAGGATTATTGTATTGGTCATGAAGAAGGGATTTTTGACAGGCAAAGACATAAAGCAGGTTCAGTTATTCAATTTGCTTTTTCATACAGATTTATTAAGTTATTAGTCTGTGATAAAAATATCCCTAAATGCTGGGATGAGGGTACAATGGTGAATAAGAGAGCACTGCCCTGTTCTTATGTAGTTCACTGTCCAGTGGGGAGACAGGGAGAAAAAAAATAAACAAACATAAAGAAATGATTAACAATAGTGATAAGTGCTGTGAAGGAAATTGGTTATAGATAGAAATTAATTGTGGACAAATGTGAGTATGGGTTGTTGAGACCACTAATTTTGCTTTTTTGGTATAATAACCTCAGAACTATGACTAAGAAAAAATATTATAGAGAAAACCAGTCTATCCGCTTAAAAATACCGTGGATAACTCCCCAGTATAGGAGAACAAATAAAAATGTATTAATCAAGTTTATAAAGTATGCAAAAGTATGTAGTGGCTTGGCTTCTAACTTTGGTTTTACAATTTGAAATGTGTTACTTAACCTATCTGGGTAATTTGCTCATTAGCAAAAATTAACAGCTAAGGTTGTCCTAAGAACTGAGTAATAGTGATGTTTGCACTTAGCAAGTCCTTTAAAAATGCCTATTTTATTTGATCAATTGCTCATATTGAAATTATGCTATTTATGCAAGTAAGAACATCTGAGCATACATGCTATTTTTAGAAGCTGTGAAACCCACTGAGGGAATAAAGCAAAAACCAAAAAAAAGCATAGTTGTTCTCCATGAGGTTGCTGCCCCCTGAAACAAGAAAAATTTAAGAAATACTTCTTGGTCACTTAGAAGAATTTGTGTGGGGCACTAAAGAGGATGGCATGAACAGTTCATGCATCCTCTCTTGAAGAGTGTATGGTTTGGAAATGGAGGTCAGCCAACTTTTTCTGAAAATGACTATGTCATAAATATTTTTTTAAATTTTTTTATTTTTTATTGTTTTATTTTTCAGTAGAGATCTACTGGCTTTACAGGCCAGTAGATCTCTACTGAAATTATTCAACACTGCTGTTGCAACATGGAAGCCATCATATGCAAGCAACATCTAAACACATGGGTATGGCTGTGTTCCATCAAACATTATTTACAGCAATAGGAAGTGGGCTGGATTTGGCCCATGGATCATAGTTGGCTGACCCTGATTTAGAAGAAGAAAGAAGGCAATTACACGAAGTATTGTCCAGAAGCCCATGAAGAGATTTGTGAATTGAGCAGAGATCCTAAGGAGCGTTTTTTATTTTGAGGACACATCTTGTTGCCATGCTAATGTGCTAGGCACCATGTCATTTACTTTTCATTTACTTTTCTTTACCTGCAACTAGGAATTGTTATTCCTACTTCATAAGCGAGAAAACAGTTTTGGAAAGTTTAATTAATTTCCAAGAAGCAATTCAAACAATGTAGCTTATGAAATGAAATACTGGAAAAATACACAGAGCTGGAGGATTAATAAAGACTACATGAGATGGCATTCAAAATAATGCTTTAGGACTTGAACAAGTGGTAATGGGTCCAAGAAAACTGAAAAGTTCAGTAAATAACCTCAAACAAGGGGAAATGTAGGTCATGGTAGGACATGTGCAATGAACAATGAACATTTTATTTTTGACTAAAGGATACTGAATTGGCTAAAGGCAAATAATAAGGAAATCATGATGGGGTGGGCCACACCAACATTTCATGACTACAAAACCTGGATTCCAGTAGGTAACATGGAACCATTGAAGTTTTTTTGTTTGCTTTGTTTTGTTGTTGTCATGTATTTTTTTTTTTCTTTTTAAGGTATATTGATGTTCTAAATCAGAGCTGTACTTTAGATAAACTGACCAATTCATGAACAAATCAAAAATCAATTTCAAATGTGGATATGGATATTAGTTTTCAAAGTTAAAAATATTCAGTCTCCATTTCTGGCTCTATCATTTATGAACCTAGGGAGACCAAATGTTTATCTGTAGAATAAAAGTAACAAGTGTTTCTATCTCAAAATACAAGGATTTAAGTAAAATAATGTTAAGTATCTTATCTCTGAGGTCAATTAACAGCTAGAATATCCTACTATTCAAAATAATGATAAAAATAAAATGAAGAGGATGGAAAGAAGAGGAAGCACAAGAAGAGGATAGCTGGGAGAAGGAGGAGAAGCAAGGAGCCTACTTAAAAAATGATATTAACGGATAGGTGAGAGGGTAGGGATGTATGAAACAATGTGTCAGTTGTGAAAGTTCCCTTAATACAAACCTTCCTTAACAAACAGTGTGTTGTAGATACATTTTCTACCTCATTTATCTCAATTTTTTTGTTAAGTTATATTATATTTTCTTTTCTTTCTTTCTTTCTTTCTTTCTTTTTTTTTTTTTGAGAGAAAGAATGCATGCACGTGTGTTTCGGAGGTAGGGGGTGGCTGGAGGCGCAGAGGAAAAGGGAGGGAGAATCTTAAGGAGGATCCATGCTTTCACAACCCTGAGATCATGACCTGAGTGGAAATCAAGAGATGGACCTTAACCACCTGAGCCACCCAGGCAGGGACCCCAAGTTATCTTATATTTTCAATCTCTAACATCTGCCCATCAGTGTTTCTCATATACACACAGCAATTCCATATATGTACACAAGTATCTTCACATGTGGATATGTAAACATCTCTGTGCAACAAATCAACAGTTTCTTGTGTGCTGTCATGTGCTGGGTCAAGCATTGTGTCTCCTCTAGCTCATTTCTCATTTTCCCAGCCTCCTGACATGGTCCTACCTTAAGTGATATCCAATGCCCCATTTCTTTTTGAGGAACAGAGAAGAACCTGCACACTTCAGCTTCCCTTTGGAGAGAAACACTTTCCTATCTGAAACGGAAGAAGCAAAGAAGAAATTTTGTTAGGAAGTTGTCCATTCTTTCCCAAGAAAAAGACAGGTAATCACGATCCAACTGGAATTCAGGAGCTTCTGCATCTTTAAATCCAGGGCTTAATAAAGACTCTTCAGAACAGGTACCCTTTAATATCATTTGTGTATTTCAGGTTATTGTTTTGCCATCCATCCAGCCAGGGAGGTTATGCGCATATGTTTTCTAATATAGACTACTATTACATTATTTATTTTAATTGACCAAACACCAAGATCATTTGAATTTCAAGTTGATTCACCTTAATTTTGTGTAAGAGGATTAATGTAATAGAATACAGATTCTCACTTCACAAGAATTGACTTTCCTGGCAGATCATGTCCCTGTGTAATCAAATGATACAAAATTTAGGGAGACACATGGAAAGGGTTGGGAGTGACTCTTTGGGCCCAGTTCACATCATTACCAGTGGTCCAGATTGCCAGGTAAGGCTAGATGACCACATTATTATTATTATGATTATTTTAATTTTATGTATTTATTTGACAGACAGAGATCACAAGTAGGCCGAGAGGCAGGCAGAGACAGAGAGGGAAGCAGGCTCCCTGCTGAGCAGAGAGCCTGATGCAGGGCTCGATCCCAGGCTCGATCCCAGGCTCGATCCCAGGACCCAGGGATCATGACCTGAGCCAAAGGCAGAGGCTTTAACCTACTGAGCCACCCAGGCGCCCCTAGATGACCACCTTATTAAATAAGCTGCTGAGAATACCAATCCAGTCTCCTAAAGACCTCATCAGGACACTTAGCGGGCAAGTCAAGAGTTACCAGCCAGGATGTCAGCCTCATCCATGAACTGGGTACTGAAGAGGATCACACGGTCTGCTTTCCGCTCCTTCAGGAGATTCCAAACATTGTGCCTTGAAAAGGGATCCAATCCAGCAGTTGGTTCATCCAATAGGAAAACCTACCGAGGATGGATGTATAATAAAGGGCATTTCCAGGAAAGTGAAGTTCTTCCAGAAAACATGCACAAACCATATTGCTTATATATTTAAAAGGATATTATAGTTAGGACCTGGTTATTATATTTAATGCTCTATCACAACTATTTTATCACAGATGTCCTTTGCAAATAAAAGATTTGAACTACTACTAAAAGTTTCATTTTTAAAAATTTGAATTCGTCTCTAAATTTAGTCTGACTTACCTGGGGATCTCCTAAAATGGCAGTTGCAAAGCTGAGTTTTCTTTTCTGCCCACCACTTAAGTTTTGAGCCAGGACATCTTGAATATTTTTCATCTCCAATTCCAGCAAGACTCTTTGTATCTAGCCAAATGACAACATTTATGTCACAAACCAAGATTTCTTTTCTTTTTTTCTTAAAAATTTTATTTACTTATCTGACAGAGACAGAGAGAGAGAGCACACAGCAGCGAGAACAGGAGAGGGGGAATCATGCTCTCCACCAAGAAGGGAGCCCGATGTGTAGCTCGATCCCAGAACCCTGAGCCAAAGGCAGAGGCTTAACTGACTGAGCCACCCAAGCACCCTTTCCTTTCCTTACCCCTTCCTTCTTGTCCCTCCCCCCCAACCCCTTCCCTTTCCTCTTAAATTTGGAAATATAAGGCTATAAAGTGTAATGATTAAAAGCCTGGCTGGATTTGGAAACCACACCACTTTAACTAGCTGTGTAATCTTGGGCAAGTAAGTTGCTTTTGAACTTCAGTTTTCACATGTATAAAATGGGGATGATAATAGTACCTATTTCATAAAGTTGCTATAAGGAGTAAGTCAGTTATATTTGAAATTAAGGATAATGCTTGACACATTATAAATCATACATAAATGTTAGCTGTTAATCTAAATTAGATTTTTTTTGGCCCAACATTTAGACATGATTTGCGCAAATATAATTTAATGAAAGCTTAAAGAATTCCATGCAAGTAGAGTCAACAATCTCATTTTAACCAGTACATTAGTTCTAGCTATTTAGTACCTCTTTGTCGACTTCATGTGACTGAATGCCTTTTATTTTAGCAAAGAGCCTGAGATTTTCCTTCACAGTGAGGAAGTCAAACTGTACATTGGACTGTGGACAAATTCCAGTAAGCTTGATGATATTCTCTAGGTCACTCATTTCTGGAAGTTTATTGTTATAAATGGTGACTGAACCTATAACAAAAGTTAAAAGCTAGTATCAGGGTAATGCTTGAATTAAGATTTTCTAGACAGACTCTTAACTATAAAGAATACAGTGATGGTTAACAGAGGGGAGGAGTCTGGGGGGATGGGGGAAATAGGTGACAGGGCTTAAGGAGTGTTCTTGTGATGAGCACTGGGTATTGTATGAAGTGTTGAGTCACTATAGTGTGCACCTGAAACTAATACTGCACTGTATGCTAACTAACCAGAACTGAAATAAACACTTACAAAAAGATCTTTCTAGATGGAGAATCACTGTAATAAACTACACAAACTGTAATTTATTAATTACATTTTAGACACATGATTTTCTCTTCAAGGTTTTTACAATTCAGTCATTATGAGCTTCTCTTATAGTTGTGTGGTATACTGGAAAGAAAAAAAATGTCCCATCTGCAGATTTTCCCATCAAGATGTCATCCATTTATCCACCCCTTCCTAGGCTTGGTTATGTAACAAACAGAATCCTAGCAACTGGGACATAAACAGAGGCTTTGAAGTTGCCTCTGCACTGGGATGAGCCTTCTCTTTGCTTCTGGGATCATGGACCCCTGGGTGAAGAATCCCAACCAGATTCTCAGAAGATGAAAGTCCATGTAAACAAGAGGAGCAAGCAGTCCTAACTGAAGAGGAGCAAGCAGTCCTAACTGAAGCCCCATATACGTGACTGAGGACATGCCAAAACACTCAGCACCAGCCAATGAAGTTCAGAGAGAAACACTGCCAGTCAACTCACAGAATCATGAGAAACAATAAAACATTTTTTGTATTAAGCCAGTTAATTTGGGGGATGCTTGTTATGGAGCAAAAGCTAACAGGTACAAGTTCAAATGTCAAATAGTAACTAATGACCATGACAATGGTCCTCATAAACAACTCAAATTTCATATATACCAATCAAATATTACATACCTCTATAGATGAATACTATAAGTTAACTTCCACTTTTCCATTGTTGTCTGTGTTTGTAATTGATAATCAGAAGGACTTTATATTAACAGCTGATTTATATGTTGACCTGATTTTGGGAAAATAGTCTTACCTTTGGTGGGAACAGATAGCCCACTAAGAATATTTAACAGTGTTGATTTTCCAGCTCCACTGTGACCAAGTATTGCAGTGATTTGGCCTTCATATATGTCAAATACCAAATCTAGGAAGAAAAAGAAAGGGAAAAAAGGTGGGAGAAAGGAAGGAAGGGAAAGTAGTAGGGAGACAGGAAGGAAAACAAAATCACAAATAAAAATGTATTATGGAGCTAATGGACTGCCTTTTTATATCCTTGAATGGCCTTGTTCTCTAAATATGAATACAATGGGTTGTTAAATTCAAAATAAAAACAAAATGTGCCCTTATCAGTTTATATGTCTATCCTGTTTTTAATTTTTGAAATTATGTGGTTTCTCAGCAGGTTACATATCTAATACTCCCAGGTTCATTGACATTGCCTGGTATATGGTAGGATGGATGTTAATGTTTACGGACTAAATAACAGACTAATGGTAACAAACAAAACAAACTAAACAAACAAAAAATCCTTTGAGATAAATTTCTCTTTTTGCACAAAAGAAAAATATACAATATCTACAACAGCTTTGAAATGACAGAAGAAAAATTTGAATTTGTAGAAACAAATCCACCCCCCAAAATCCCTAGACTACCTTACTATTACACATCTTTCAAGTACATCAAATTCTAAAACATAATCATTTTTTCTTAACTTTTATGTAGTCAAAGCATGTGTTAGAAGGTAAATTTTACCATGTGGCTCAAATAACTCATTTTAAATCTGAAATACCACCAGTAACTGTTCATCAAGAGCAAAAAATATAGAATTAAAATCACAAATCAGTATCAATATAATAACTAAATCTTCTTTTTTCCCCCCTTACCTTTCAAAGCTTCTATTTTATCTGGCTTTCCTTTATATTCTTTTGTAACATTTCTGATTCTGGAAAAAAAAAAAGATATTTCAAGGTATGACAGTTTTATTCAGTTTGTAATTCTAGGTTTGGTTGACAGGATTGAATAAATCTTATCCTCAGGGCATAGGAAGTTCTGGGATTTCACTCTCATGAAGCCATGGTTGTGTGAGAGAATCAGCTAGAATACTACTTCCCAGTCCTGGCTGCACATTACCATCACCCGAGGAGTTTTATAAATTTACCTATGCCTAGATCCCATCTCCAGATCTTCTGATTCCAAAGATTAGGGTATAGCCTGGCATTAGTATTGAGGACAAGGATCTTCTATAAATTGCAAAGCCAAAGAAGCTAGACCCCAACAGGTAACATGGCACCTAACACTGAAAGGTTCATCATAAACTACTGGCTCAGGTTGGAGGTATCTTGGGTTATCTTGAGTCAAGGTCTCCAGAAGTTGGCTAAGAGGTACAAGGGTGGAGTAAGGAAAAGATGCAAAGATGATAACAGTGACAGCATGGGTTTTGCAGTCTTACCTAATTGAGCTTATACTATCTATACCATTTAGTAGCTATTACTTTAACCAATGTACTTATCCCAGGTAAGTTTCAGCTTTTGAACCTGAAACTTTTGGGTGTTTTAGGGTTGTGTTGAAGGATGAGCGAAATTTTTCATCTTCCACGCATAGTGCTTGGTACATGATAAATATTCAATAAACATAAAATGGTACCAGTTAGATTATGCTGATTATGATAATAGAAAGGAACAGAATTAACATTCACCTGGTGCTATTATAGATCTGGAATCCTAGGCACTTTATTGGTCTTATTCTATCAGGTAGATATGTAATCCATAAACTAAATCAAATTTATGTTTCTTATATTGTCATCTACTATTCATCAAAGGATTCAAGCTCCATTCATATTGGATTGTTTGATTAGATTTTTTACACTATTTTAATTCCATTTACTATCACTCCATAGCACTTATGGTTGGGTGAGATGCTAAAGGGATAGAAGAAATACAAAAGAAACACAGAAACATTAAATAAAGTCATTTCTTTGCTCCCCCTCAGCTGTTCTGCTGAAAGTTAAACCTGACTTAGGTCACAGGACAAATGTAAGGATAGTGGAACAGGCTAAAATAAAATATGGAACAGGCTAAAATAAAAACTGACATGGGCTTTAGAAGCTGTGTAGGCTAGGGTAATCTGAGACCATTCACAGAGGGCTGATGGTGGAGAATCACTGATGGGCAAGGAAGATGTGAAAAATCTGGGATCTTGAAGACTTTCTTCCTATTTTCTTATCTGGAAAGAAAAGTTGTCTGCCTCAAATGAAACACACATGTGGAAACCAGGATGTGCATGACACTCTAAGGCACACCTTCCTTAATTCCCTTTGTGTCTGTCTCCAGATCCTTTCTCCCTTCTTCTCCCCTACTCTTGGCAATCAATAGAAGAAAGAGAAAAAAACTGCAAGAAAAAAGTAGGGATTATGATAAAGGAGGAGGGGCAAAGTGTGAATAAATGAGACCAGGTAAAGAAATGAGAGAAGCCAAGGATGGAGAAGAGAGACAGCAGATAAAAGATTGAGAATCCAGGCAACATTTTCTTTGGATTATCTTTGTTTGGTGAAATCTAAGTTTGCATTTAATGTAAATATCAATGATATGAGATAAAACAGGTTAAAGGAATTTTTCTCTAAACTTGAAGTGGGAAATAATGAAGGTAGTGTGGAGGGGGTTAAGTGGAAGCTGTCCTTAGGGCACAAAGGAGAACTGTGCTGGCCTCAGGGGCTATTAGCTTCTCAGTCTTTGGCCTACTCTCCATCTGCATACCTGATAGCTTCTTTTCCATGCAATTCTGGAGACACTGGTTCAAAGGAGTCATTAGATGAAGGATCAGAGTGAATTTCATCTTCAAGAACCACACGATCAGCTTTTTGTTGCCGTGACCAAAAGGAAGACTTCAGGAAAAAGAAGGGGGGATACCCATGTCCATATTCATCTACACGAACAGGAGACAAATATTGGGTCAATCACCAGTTTAAGAGAAAGAGTCATTCTAATAAAGCAGAGCAAAGTCACCTCTTTGCCCAGACGCCTGAATGCATCATCAACACAGGGAATGCACACATTTTCCTTGATAGGTATAGTCCGCATAAGGGAAAAAAAAAATCACTAAGATGTCTCTATTATAACAATTGTTCCTACAGGAAGAAAGGCAACTGGAATTTTTAAAAAATCCAAGAGGGATTTTAAATGTTAAGACTTGACCCTGAGAAAGCCAGCTATTGGAATATAAATGCAAGATTTGCCGCTATCTAGGAGTCCAGCTGTCATGTCGCCCGCAAAGGAAGAACAAATTGAGAAATTGAGAATTTGTATCCAGTGGTAACATTGGATACAAATATTCCAAGAGGAAACAGAACAATATTTAATGAAAATGAGGGATACACTGTAAGAAAGGAGAGAAAAGGGTAAAATAATTTATTGAAATTTAACAGCGAGGAATTTTTTAAAAAAGCTCCTTTGTATTTATGTTTTATCCCATCCCCAAATAAAAACTTTCCTCTGAAGCAAAGTTACTCTTCATGACCCCCTTTCTAGAAATTAATCCACAATGTATTTGCATTTAATTGGCATTTCTATTTCCCTACATGTTGAGAGACATTATGAAACAAACAAACAAAAAAATTACATTTCACTAATATTCTGCAATGACCTCCAGTGTAATAATGATGCGTTTTCAAACTTATGTGTACTTTTCCTGTGTTTAGTCATTCCTTCATGCAATATTGATCAAACACTCTCTAAACACCTGCCATTTGGTATGTTATTAGTTAGGACTTAATCTCTTTCCCTTCATGAGGAAATCTTTTTTTAAAATTTAATTTAATTTTATTTTTTATAAACATATATTTTTATCCCCAGGGGTACAGGTCTGTGAATCACCAGGTTTACACACTTCACAGTACTCACCATAGCACATGCCCTCCCCAATGTCCATAATCCCACCCCCCCTCCCAACCCCCCTCCCCCCATCAACCCTCAGTTTGTTTTGTGAGATTAAGAGTCACTTATGGTTTGTCTCCCTCCCAATCCCATCTTGTTTCATTTACTCTTCTCCTACCCCCTTAACCCCCCATGTTGCATATCCTCTCCCTCATATCAGGGAGATCATATGATAGTTGTCTTTCTCCGATTGACTTATTTCGCTAAGCATGATACCCTCTAGTTCCATCCACGTCGTCGCAAATGGCAAGATTTCATTTCTTTTGATGGCTGCATAGTATTCCATTGTGTATATATACCACATCTTCTTGATCCATTCATCTGTTGATGGACATCTAGGTTCTTTCCATAGTTTGGCTATTGTAGACATTGCTGCTATAAACATTCAGGTGCACGTGCCCCTTCGGACCACTATGTTTGTATCTTTAGGGTAAATACCCAGTAGTGCAATTGCTGGGTCATAGGGTAGTTCTATTTTCAACATTTTGAGGAACCTCCATGCTGTTTTCCAGAGTGTTTGCACCAGCTTGCATTCCCACCAACAGTGTAGGAGGGTTCCCCTTTCTCCGCATCCTCGCCAGCATCTGTCATTTCCTGACTTGTTAATTTTAGCCATTCTGACTGGTGTGAGGTGATATCTCATTGTGGTTTTGATTTGTATTTCCCTGATGCCGAGTGATATGGAACACTTTTTCATGTGTCTGTTGGCCATCTGGATGTCTTCTTTGCAGAAATGTCTGTTCATGTCTTCTGCCCATTTCTTGGTTGGATTATTTGTTCTTTGGGTGTTGAGTTTGCTAAGTTCTTTATAGATTTTGGACACTAACCCTTTATCTGATATGTTGCTTGCAAATATCTTCTCCCATTTTGTCAGCTGTCTTTTGGTTTTGTTAACTGTTTCCTTTGCTGTGCAAAAGCTTTTGATCTTGATGAAACCCTAATAGTTCATTTTTGCCCTTGCTTCCCTTGCCTTTGGTGATGTTTCTAGGAAGATGTTGCTGCGGCTGAGGTCGAAGAGGTTGCTGCCTGTGTTCTCCTCAATGATTTTGATGGATTCCTTTCCTACATTGAGGTCCTTCATCCATTTTGAGTCTATTTTCATGTGTGGTGTAAGGAAATGATCCAATTTCATTTTTCTGCATGTGGCTGTCCAATTTTCCCAACACCATTTATTGAAGAGGCTGTCTTTTTTCCATTGGACAATCTTTCCTGCTTTGTCTAAGATTAGTTGACCATAGAGTTGAGGGTCTATTTCTGGGCTGTCTATTCTGTTCCATTGATCTATGTGTCTGTTTTTGTGCCAGTACCATGCTGTCTTGATGATGACAGCTTTGTAATAGAGCTTGAAGTCCGGAATTGTGATGCCACCAACTTTGGCTTTCTTTTTCAATATTCCTTTGGCCATTCGAGGTCTTTTCTGGTTCCATATAAATTTTAGGATTATTTGTTCCATTTCTTTGAAAAAAAAAAATGGATGGTACTTTGATAGGAATTGCATTGAATGTGTAGATTGCTTTAGGTAGCATAGACATTTTCACAATATTTATTCTTCCAATCCAGAAGCATGGAACATTTTTCCATTTCTTTGTGTCTTCCTCAATTTCTTTCATGAGTACTTTATAGCTTTCTGTGTATAGATTCTTAGCCTCTTTGGTTAGGTTTATTCCTAGGTATCTTATAGTGTTGGGTTCAATTGTAAATGGGATTGACTCCTTAATTTCTCTTTCTTCTGTCTTGTTGTTGATGTAGAGAAATGCAACTGATTTCTGTGCATTGATTTTATATCCTGACACTTTACTGAATTCCTGTACAAGTTCTAGCAGTTTTGGAGTGGAGTCTTTTGGGTTTTCCACATATAGTATCATATCATCTGCGAAGAGTGATAGTTTGACTTCTTCTTTGCCGATTTGGATGCCTTTAATTTCCTTTTGTTGTCTGATTGTTGAGGCTAGGACTTCTAGTACTATGTTGAATAGCAGTGGTGATAATGGACATCACTGCTGTGTTCCTGACCTTAGCGGAAAAGCTTTCAGTTTTTCTCCATTGAGAATGATATTTGCGGTGGGTTTTTCATAGCTGGCTTTGATAATATTGAGGTATGTGCTCTCTATCCCTACACTTTGAAGAGTGTATGTAGGGAGGGATGCTGTACTTTGTCAAATGCTTTTTCAGCATCTATTGAGAGTATCATGTGGTTCTTGTTCTTTCTTTTATTAATGTGTTGTATCACATTGATTGATTTGCGGATGTTGAACCAACCCTGCAGCCCTGGAATAAATCCCACTTGGTCGTGGTGAATAATCCTTTTAATGTACTGTTGAATCCTATTGGCTAGTATTTTGGTGAGAATTTTTGCATCTGTGTTCATCAAGGATATTGGTCTGTAGTTCTCTTTTTTGATGGGATCCTTGTCTGGTTTTGGGATCAAGGTGATGCTGGCCTCATAAAATGAGTTTGGAAGTTTTCCTTCCATTTCTATTTTTTGGAACAGTTTCAGGAGAATAGGAATTAGTTCTTCTTTAAATGTTTGGTAGAATTCCCCCGGGAAGCCATCTGGCCCTGGGCTTTTGTTTGTTTGGAGATTTTTGATGACTGTTTCAATCTCCTTACTGGTTATGGGTCTGTTCAGGCTTTCTATTTCTTCCTGGTTCAGTTGTGGTAGTTTATATGTCTCTAGGAATGCATCCATTTCTTCCAGATTGTCAAATTTGTTGGCGTAGAGTTGCTCATAGTATGTTCTTATAATTGTCTGTGTTTCTTTGGTGTTAGTTGTGATCTCTCCTCTTTCATTCATGATTTTATTTATTTGGATCCTTTCTCTTTTCTTTTTGATAAGTCTGGCCAGGGGCTTATCAATCTTATTAATTCTTTCAAAGAACCAGCTCCTAGTTTCGTTGATTTGTTCTATTGTTTTTTTGGTTTCTATTTCATTGATTTCTGCTCTGATCTTTATGATTTCTTTTCTCCTGCTGGGTTTAGGGTTTCTTTCTTGTTCTTTCTCCAGCTCCTTTAGGTGTAGGGTTAGGTTGTGTACCTGAGACCTTTCTTGTTTCTTGAGAAAGCCTTGTACCGCTATATATTTTCCTCTCAGGACTGCCTTTGCTGTGTCCCACAGATTTCAAACCGTTGTGTTTTCATTATCATTTGTTTCCATGAATTTTTTCAATTCTTCTTTAATTTCCTGGTTGACCCATTCATTCTTTAGAAGGATGCTGTTTAGTCTCCATGTATTTGGGTTCTTTCCAAATTTCCTCTTGTGATTGAGTTCTAGCTTCAGAGCATTGTGGTCTGAAAATATGCAGGGAATGATCCCAATCTTTTGATACCGGTTGAGACCTGATTTAGGACCAAGGACGTGATCTATTCTGGAGAATGTTCCATGTGCACTAGAGAAGAATGTATATTCTGTTGCTTTGGGATGAAATGTTCTGAATATATCTGTAATGTCCATCTGGTCCAGTGTGTCATTTAAGGCCTTTATTTCCTTGTTGATCTTTTGCTTGGATGATCTGTCCATTTCAGTGAGAGGAGTGTTAAAGTCCCCTACTATTATTGTATTATTGTTGGTGTGTTTCTTTGATTTTGTTATTAATTGGTTTATATAGTTGGCTGCTCCCACATTAGGGGCATAGATATTTAAAACTGTTAGATCTTCTTGTTGGACAGATCCTTTGAGTATGATATAGTGTCCTTCCTCATCTCTTATTATAGTCTTTGGCTTAAAATCTAATTGATCTGATCTAAGGATTGCCACTCCTGCTTTCTTCTGATGTCCATTAGCATGGTAAATTCTTTTCCACCCCCTCACTTTAAATCTCGAGGTGTCTTCGGGTTTAAAATGAGTTTCTTGTAGGCAACATATAGATGGTTTTTTTTTTATCCATTCTGATACCCTGTGTCTTTTGATTGGGGCATTTATCCCATTAACATTCAGGGTAACTATTGAGAGATATGAATTTAGTGCCCTTGTATTGCCTGTAAGGTGACTGTTATTGTATATTGTCTCTGTTCCTTTCTGATCTACTACTTTTAGGGTCTATCTTTGCTTAGAGGACCCCTTTCAATATTTCCTGTAGAGCTGGTTTGGTGTTTGCAAATTCTTCCAGTTTTTGTTTGTCCTGGAAGCTTTTAATCTCTCCTTCTATTTTCAATGATAGCCTAGCTGGATATAGTATTCTTGGCTGCATGTTTTTCTCGTTTAGTGCTCTGAATATATCATGCCAGCTCTTTCTGGCCTGCCAGGTCTCTGTGGATATGTCTGTTGCCAATCTAATATTTTTACCATTGTACGTTACAGAATTCTTTTCCCGGGCTGCTTTCAGGATCTTCTCTTTGTCACTAAGACTTGTAAATTTTACTATTAGGTGACGGGGTCTGGACCTATTCTTATTGATTTTGAGAGTGGTTCTCTGAACCTCCTGGATTTTGATGCTTGTTCCCTTTGCCATATTGGGGAAATTCTCTCCAATAATTCTCTCCAATATACCTTCTGCTCCCCTCTCTGTTTCCTCTTCTTCTGGAATCCCAATTATTCTAATGTTGTTTCGTCTTATGGTGTCACTTATCTCTCGAATTCTCCCCTTGTGGTCCAGTAGCTGTTTGTCCCTCTTTTGCTCAGCTTCTTTATTCTCTGTCATTTGGTCTTCTATATCGCTAATTCTTTCTTCTGCCTCATTTATCCTAGCAGTGAGAGCCTCCATTTTTGATTGCACCTCATTAATAGCTTTTTTGATTTCAACTTGGTTAGATTTTAGTTCTTTTATTTCTCCAGAAAGGGCTTTTATATCTCCTGAGAGGGTTTCTCTAATATCTTCCATGCCTTTTTCGAGCCCGGCTAGAACCTTGAGAATCGTCATTCTGAACTCTAGATCTGACATATTACTAATGTCTGTATTGATTAGGTCCCTAGCCTTTAGTACTGCCTCTTGTTCTTTTTTTTGTGGTGAATTTTTCCGCCTTGTCATTTTGTCCAGATAAGAGTATATGAAGGAGCAAGTAAAATACTAAAAGGGTGGCAACAACCCCAGGAAAATATGCTTTAACCAAATCAGAAGAGATCCCAAATCATGAAGGAGGAGAGAGGGGTTAAAAAGAGGTTCAAAAGAAAAAAAAAAAAAAAAGGGGAAACAATTAAAAAACGATTAAGGAAAAAAATATAAAAAAGAAAAAATATATATATTAGATAAACTAGTTAAAAAACATTAAAAAAGAAAAGGGTAAAAGTTAAAAAAAATTTGGCAGAAGAAGAGAAAAAAAATTGAAAAAGAAAAAAAATTAAATTAACTGCAAGGCTAAAGAATCATGGGGAGAAAGCCATGAGTTCTGTGCTTTGCTTTCTCCTCCTCTGGAATTCCGCAGCTCTCCTTGGTATTGAAACTGCACTCCTTGGTAGGTGAACTTGGTCCTGGTTGGGTTTCTTGTTGATCTTCTCGGGGAGGGGCCTGTTGTAGTGATTCTTAAGTGTCTTTGCCCCAGGTGGAGTTGCACTGCCCTTACCCGGGGCGGTTTGAGTAATCCGCTCGGGTTTGCTTTCGGGAGCTTTTGTTCCCTGAGCGCTTTCCGTAGAGTTCCGGAGGGCGGGAATGAAGATGGCGGCCTCCCAGTCTCCGGCCGGAGGAGCCGAGAGCCCGGGGCCCCACTCCTCAGCGCGCCCTCAGAGAACAGCGCCGATTTACTCCCGTCACCCTGCCTCCGGCCGCGCTCCGAGCTGACCGAGCCTGCGACCGGTTCAAGGTAACCCCGAGCTTAGAGCTCACTCCTCGGCTCTGTCTCTGTCGCCGGCTTCCCCGTTCTAATACCTGTAAGCTCTGCGACACTCAGACACCCCCGATCCTTCTGTGACCCTGCGGGACCTGAGGCCACGCTGACCCTGCGTGGGCTTCACCCTGGTTTAGCCTCTGGAGCGATGTCCCTCAGTGGAACAGACTTTTAAAAGTCCCGATTTTGTGCTCCGTTGCTCCGCCGCTTGCCGGGAGCCGGCCCCTCCCCCCGCGGTCTATCTTCCCGTCGCTTTGGATTCACTTCTCCGCCCGTCCTACCTTTCAGAAAGTGGTTGATTTTCTGTTTCTAGAGTTGCTGTTCTTCTTCTCTTCCATCTCCCGTTGGATTTGTAGGTGTTTGCAATCTTTAGATAAGCTATCTAGCTGATCTCCCGCTACCTGAAGTAGTCTCAGCCTGCTACTTCTCCGCCATCTTCAGAAAAAAAAACCCTTCATGAGGAAATCTAGCGAATGAAAGCATATAGCTTGACCGGGTCCTTTCTACCACCAGATTCACCATTACATGATTCTGTTACTTTAATCAGTTAATCTTCCTTTTCTTCATTCATATTGCTTATCTTTCACAGAATTTTGAAAAAGTCACCTTGTTAGAATTCAGGATTAATGAATAGGTGGTACAAATAATTCCTAGTGTATCATAAATGTTCTAGCCAAAATTCTAGTAAATCCTGGCATCTACTATTCTGGACTCTTCAGAAAGGCAGAGACAGTTACTGTTCTTAAGGGATTATCTGAAAACAACAACATGGTATCGATTCACTGTTTCTAGACATTTCTCTGTACCTTTGCCCTCACTATTTCTCGTCTGATCCTTTGACCAAGTGCTGAGTCATTGACTTAAAAAAAAAAAAAGCTCAATGTGTTTATTTCATTAGTAATTTCCATAATTTTTACAGCTTGACTGAAGTATGACTAACAAATAAAAACTGTATATATGGAAGGTATATAATGTGATGGTCTAATACAGGCATTTACTGTGAAATATTACAACCATCCAGCTAACTAATGTATCATCACCTCACATGGTTATCATTTTTCTGTGTGTGTGGTGAAAACACCTGAAATCTACTATAGAAGTAAAAACATAAGACCTATTGACTTTCCTACTGTGGACCTCTGGGGAGACTTTTAAAAAATGTAGATACCCTGGTCCCACCACTGACAAAATGAATCATAATCTCAGGGTTGAATTGGAACCACTGAGCAAAACAGGCAAAAGCAACTGTAAATTTCCATGACTAAGTACCAAGACAGATGTATTTAGGAAATAGCTTTCTAAGCATCACTTTAAAAAAGAAACAAACTGCATTTAGAACACAGTGAAGTTCAAAGATCAGTGACCCTATAAGCAAAATTCAAGCTGTAGTTCTGAGCAGTCAAATAACAAGAAATAAAGAACTAATGTGGCCGTTGGCAATGACCTTGTTCATTGCGTTTGATGCACAAAGTAGTTTTCAAAATATAAACAACATGTGTTAGATATGCCTTTAGGAAATGACATTCAATTTTAATCATATCTGTACTTACTTGGCAAAATTTTCTCGAAATAAATCGTCAGTGCCATATAGAAGAGAAGATCAAAAGCCAACATGAAATTTGTTGCTATTATCAGATTTGAATAGTCCGATGGATTAGGAAATGCGTTAGAATTCAAATCGTAGTCCAAGCGCAAAAGCTGAAAATTAAGAAGTAATTAATGAAAGGACATTAGGTTTGTGATAAATGGTTAACAATTGGGTTTAGCATAAACGTGTAAGAGCTACTTTTTGCCTCCTATGGGGAGCACAAAGTTGAGTGAAACTGCCTTCTTTACAATTCTCAAATCTTTTGGAAGGTGTGTAACCCAACTATAATGAAATTTAGTAATTGCTGTGGTTAAATTATGTTCCAAATAAAACTGGAGCATTAGGACTATTACAGGATTTTTGTTGCCTTCATGCCTGTGGTTCTTGGTCATGCCACTTCACAGAATAAAGAGGTAGACCAGATGAAAAGTGGTGGGCAGCAAGGCAAAGTTTATTGAGTGAGCGTAAAATGCCCCCAGAGAGGGAGGGGGCCTGAGAGAGTTGCCATTTTGGTGTTCAAATCTAGGGTTTTTCTGAGCTTTTTTGTAGATATATCTTGAGCATCCTGAGTGTGGGTCCCTGTTCATTGGTCTCTAAGTTGTGCCAGTGAGGGCTTTGATCACGCACCTGTCTACCTATTGTGTTATCCACATGTTGGTGGTCTTTTGGGCTGACATTTGGACAAAAACTGCCTCAACTTGTGGTAGTGACTCCACATTTTATGGTTAATTGTTTTGTTTCAGGATGTTGCAAAAGTCACTTCTGCAGAGACTGCTAGACAGGATGCCATTGTGGTCTTCTGTAGTCCATAAAACAGGATGCTAGTGTGGTTTCATTAGCTGTCCTGGCTTTCCATTTTCTTGTTGCGGACCCTGGCCCTGACTACCTTAGTGTTCACTGAACTCCTAATAGGAGGAGGCAGGGAAGTATAGGAGATGACATTTGAGCTCAACCTTAGATAAATTTTTACCAAATAAGATACAGGACAGGACAAAGGTGTGGTCCTCCTTGAAAATGTCTACATGAGAAAGAATTTATGCTCTTAGAAAAACAAAACAAAACTGGTGTGTTTAAGGAGAACCTGTGGGAAAAGTGGGGTATAATGTTTAAATTAATGGGTCTTTTATAATGAATAATCCTTTCACTAAGAACCAAATAACAGATATGTATGCAAGGACTGACATTGCCATTTAATTGGAGGGACAGCAAAGTGAGTTCAATGTGAGAATCAGATAAACAGAAATGACATTCGATGAACAGAAATGTAATTTGCTCGACAATTATTATGGTTTTAAGTTTTTTTAAAAAGATTTTATTTATTTATTTAACAGAGAGAGAGAGAGATCACAAGTAGGCAGAGCAGCAGGCAGGGAGAGAGAGGGAAGCAGGCTCCCTGCTGAGCAGAGAGCCTGATGCGGGGCTTGATCCCAGGACTCTGGGATCATGACCTGAGCTGAAGGCAGAGGCTTTAACCCACTGAGCCACCCAGGCGCCCCTATGGTTTTAAGTTTTGATTTTCTTTTCTTTTATACAGTGGTCTATACATTCACTTGTGTTGTTCAATTATAAAGTCAAAATAAGAGCTAGAATAATTAGAATTCAATCTGCAATATCAAATCCATATTTAATTAGTAGCCAAAGAAAATGCTTTAGATCATCTCTGAAGAATGATATGCTGACCTTCTATTTTTTTCATTCACCAAATGGCTTATTTTGCTGAGTTCAGTATGTCCAAATCTTTTTTGAGAGTCATCTGGGTGGCTCAGTCGGTTAAGCCACTGACTCTTGGGTTTTGGCTCAGGTCATGATCTCAGGGTCCTGGGATTGAGCCCCATATTGAACTCTGCACTTAGCACAGAGCCCACTTGGGATTCTCTCTCCCTATCCCTCTGTCCCTCTCCCCTACTCGCTTTCTCTCAAATAAATAAATAAATCTTTTTTTTTTTTAAGTTCATCTTTGGGGCACCTGGGGAGGCTCAGTCGGCTCAGGTCATGATCCTGGAGTCCCAGGATTGAGTCCACCGTTGGGCTCCCTGATCAGCAGGGAGTCTGCTTCTCCCTCTGACACTCTCCCCTCTCTTGCTCTCTCTCTCTCAAGTAAATAAATAACATCTTTTTTTTAAAGATGTTATTTATTTATTTGACACAGAGAGAGAGATCACAAGTAGGCAGAGAGGCAGGCAGAGAGTGAGGGGGAAGCAGGCTCCTTGCTGAGCAGAGAGTCCAATGCTGGGCTTGATCCCAGGACCCTGAGATCATGACCCGAGCCAAAGGCAGAGGCCCAACCCACTGAGCCACCCAGGCACCCAAAGTAAATAAATAAAATCTTAAAAACAATTTCATCTTTACAGTGTAACAGTAGTCTGCACTGAGGCTTTGAATCTGACAATGCTAATCATAGAAAAGACTGTAAACAACAGAATTCCAGACAGGAAAAATGTTTCTGAAATGCCATCAAACAGTTGGGCTCTTTCTCACCTGGGCCATTCCAAGCGTGAAGGCAAAGGGGCTAAGAAAGCTTAAAATCCACTCCAAGGATGTAGGAAGTTGCCTGTACAATGCTGTAAATCCCAAACTTCCCGAAAAGACCGTGAGAAGGAACACGACCAGACCAGTGAGGAAAGATTTCTTTACCAAGACGCTCATTAGAAAAGCCAGTGCTATCTAAAATGAGAGAAGATCCAGTTGGTTTATATTTCCCTAAGGATTATTCTTAGCATAACACAATAAGGAATTGTATATACAAAATTAGAGTTACATTTTTTGTCTATAATACAAAACTGTGCTCTATAAATTGCACTATAAGTTGGCATTACAAAACATTACAAATCTTAAAAAAAAACACTACAAATCAAATACATGGATGTTCTCAGGCAAACAGCGGATAGTGAAGAAAAGGGATATGGAGAATAATTACCTATTTGGAAACCAACACTTGATTCTTAGGGTAAGAGTTGGATGGAAAGCAACTTAATTCACCAACTCACCAAAGACAATCCATAGAGGAAGAAGAGGGTGAAGATCGCCGTGAAGCCCGTCAGAATGACAAACTGGACATATTTTATAATGAGTGCCAAGGAAAGTGCCATAATGAAGATGAAAACATCATAGAGCAGACCCCAGGAGAGCCTAGGATAGAAACAAGATGTTATTTTAGAATTTCATATTCCACTGAAAGGAGGATCCAGAATGGATTCTAACAGTATTCATTGATACATTCATTCTTTTAGTAGATACTTATTGAGTTTCAGGATATTTAAATATAAGGTAAATGTATGCAGAAAAATTCTTTAGGAATTAGGAATATTTTTTGTCCTAAAATTAGTTCCAGAAAAATACACATACATACATGTACACATGCACACACACATACACACACACACACACACACACACATCACTGTGAGGAAAAGGAGAAAATAGTCTTCTAGTCTATTTTATTTTGGTTCAAACATTTTTTTCTGCTGCATTCACACTCTGTGACCTTGAGCAAACTCTGTAATCCCTCACCTTTTTTTTTTAAATTGCTCTAGACACTGGGAATAATACCACAGTATTGGCTCAACGAAGTTATGTCTAAGTGGGACAGTGTCCAAGTACATTGTAACTCCTCAGTGAATCTCAGGTCTTTTCTCCTCTTTGGGGCCTCTCTAAGGGTGAGGAGCTTCATGGATTCCCTCAGAGATATAGGATAGTTCACCTTCCTTTGTTTAATTCTCTTATCATGTTGATGAACATTCTTTAAAGGGTATAATGAAATAATGAAAACAAAACACCAGCAAAACCAGCAAAACAACAGCCTACATGTACGGCAATTACTCTGCACCGGAAAGTGTTTTCATGAACTTAGCAAATATGAAATCATTCTATTTTCACAAAGGCTCTATGCAGAAGCATCATTATTTTCTTCATTTTCTAGACAAAGAACCTACTGAACAAAGATTTGAAGTACCTATGATTTCAAGTCCAGGCATTCTGGCTCTAGAGCTGTTAGAGTTCACGGCTCTGCCATACTCCCCTCCAATATTAATTCAATGAGCAGTTCAATATTGACTTATACCATTTTCTTCCAGACTGCAAATTTATTTCCATTTGCATATTCCATGTGACTTCCTAGCCTCTGTGTTATTTTACTTTCTTTTCACTACAAACACCACCTCCATGTTTTTAAGTCGTTCTCAAGTTCTCTCTCACACAGGACCTTGTCCATGCTTGGAATTACACAGCTTCTGGCATTTTAAATTCAAACTACCCAGCCCCTATTCACAAGCCTGTTCTGCCAGGTTGTTCCTTCAAATACATCCATCATACCCCACCTTTAGTCTCAAAAGAGCTCCTTGTCTTTGACCTCTTTTTTCCCCTTTCAGTCCCATGCTGGCTTGAATTCTATTTCCAATCAGCTTTGACACCCA
Source organism: Enhydra lutris kenyoni (assembly GCF_002288905.1). Lineage (NCBI taxonomy): Eukaryota > Metazoa > Chordata > Mammalia > Carnivora > Mustelidae > Enhydra > Enhydra lutris. The sequence goes on along the minus strand of NW_019154141.1, from coordinate 4,842,120 downwards.
AATCTACCATTTCTACCATACTCTTACCAGTAGACTCAATGGCCATCCCACATTATCCCTACCTCACAACCAGTAGACTCAATGGCCAACCCTCATTATCCCTACCTCACAACCACTATCCAAACCCAAATGTGCTATTCTTTCTTCAGTCTGAGAAGCACAGTAACCCACAGCCTTAACTTGGCAAGCATTACATCAATGACAATTTATCCCACTCATAGGGAAGAGTTAGAAAATGATTAGGTTTGAATACAGATGCTCTGAAGAGGCCCACTTTTCCTAAATCCCTACATTTATTTATTTGTGCTATGCTTTACTCACCAGAATGCTGAATCCCTAAGACCCATCATCCTCATCAAGCCCTTCATCTTTTTCCTCTCTCTTGTAACATTAAGAGATGCATAATAAGTGAATGAGGAAAAGGAAATAATGCAGAAGAAAATGAAGAAATCAGCTTCAATGCCCCCCTGACTGACGAAGGGATGTATCTTCATATTTTTTCCAGTAACGGACATCAATTCCTCCATCACTGAATGATTTGTTGCAGTCTGAGGAAATACATTAATAAACAAATTTTGTATATTCATGGATGGCATGCTCTGTTTTCTTTCAGCCATCTGTTTTCCTCTGAACACAAAACTGTTAAGTCTGGATCTGATGCTAGTCTAAATTTTCACTTCTGTGTTCCACCACTGGCCCACTGACTCCAGGCATTCTGAGCTTCTCACAGTTCTCAAAATTTACTATGTGTTTTATCACCTCCCTGCCTAACCCTGCCTTATAATGTGCCTGACATACATTAATGACCTTATATACTTGGCAACTCTTACCTCAAGCCTCATTTAAATTTAAATTTAAATTTAAATGATGTAAATTAGGAATTCTCCCATGGCATTTTAGGCTGAGAAGTTAAGCCTGTTTACTTACAGACCTTTATACCCCCCTGCTACCCTACTTTTCCCTTTCTAAAAACTTTTTTTTTTTTTAAGTTTTTATTTAAATTCTAGTTAGTTAACATGTAGTGTAATGTGGTTTCAGGAGTAGAATTTAGTGATTCATCACTTACATACAACACCAATGCTCATCACAATGAGTGTCCTCCTTAATCCCCATCACCCATTTATCCCTCCCCTACCTCTCCTCCAGCAACCCTTAATTTGTTCTCTATAGTTGAGTCTCTTATGGCCTTCCTCTTTTTTTTCTTCCCTTATGTTCATCTGTTTTGTTTCTTAAATTCCACATATGAATGAATTTGTATGTTATTTGTTTTTCTCTGGCTGACTTATTTTGCTTAACATAATACATTCTAGCTCCATCCAGGTCATTCCAAATGACAAGGTTTCATTCTTTTTGATGGCTGAATAATATTCCATTATATATCTATATCTATGTCTCTCTCTATATCTATATCTATATATAAATATCACAACTTCCTTATACATTCATCAGTTGATAGACATTTGGGCTCTAATAATGTTCCTACTATATGCCTGGCTTCCTGACAAAGCTAAATTCTTGGGAGAGAAAACTTTTATTTATGTCTGTAGCCCCCATGACATATAGAAACTTAAACTTTTTCTAAAGAAACCAGTGATTAAGTGAAGAACAAACCTACCCATTTATATTTAATTTCATGAACATTTTGAGGCCTCTAATAGCATTAATCTGGATGCAACATCAGTTAGCACGGAAAATTTGTACTCACTTCTATGATAGCTGCATTGATAGCGGCTTGAAGAGCCACGAAACCTCTCTTCCAGTATTGTGAAACTTGGCAGCTAACATTTTCAGTTGTTTTAGAACAATGAGCTTTAAGAGAAAAAAAGAAACCCATAGATATCATTATGGATTATTTCAGTTCTTATTATAGGAAACAGTGGACTTTACAATGGTCACACACTATAAATGTTGTTATTTTGACTGAAGGCCTATGAAAACATAAACCGGAGTAATGATTCTCAAAGCACGGCAGACAGAGCACTTATAGGGGATGTTCTGCATTAAATTAGAATACTATGCTCTCTCACACTACCTTCCCTGTTTCTTCATCCATCAAAAATTTTGTAGAGTTCTTCTCTTCTATGATTTTGTATTGTCAAAATAATCTTTTTATATTTTTCAAAGGTTAGTAGGTCTCATATGGATTGAGAAGCATATGGATTGAGAACTAGAACTTTGCCTAACATTACATACAACACAGGCAATAATGAGCAACTGGGAGTTCAGAGGAGATAACTTACTATGTTTAAATCATGTCAATCAGAACATCTTTTGAAGGAAAAAAAAATCTTACCAAGAAAAAAAAAAAAAAAAGTCTACCAGCCTAGTGAGTATTAAATTGCATTAAAGAGATGGTGATATTTAATGTGAAAAAATAAAATTGAGTATTGGAATTAAATACATGTTTCATTAACATTTTAAATATTTAAAAATCATTGGAAATCATTCAGGCCTACAAACAAAGATATAATGAACACATATGTACCCATGGCCAAATTTTATAAATGAAGAAATCATTACAAATCCAATTGGAATCCTCTGTATATTGTCTATGATCTTACTGCTTTTCCTAGTAGCAAGCTCCTAAGAGGCTAACTGCTTTCCTAAACTTTGTGTTTATATATGCCATTAAGCTTCTATAATGTATCCCCAAACCACACATGTAATTTTAAATTGTTAAACTTTATATCATCTATCTTATTACAGTCATCATTCTCCATTTTGCTTCATTTGTTCTATAAATGATTTTGAAATTTATATAAATGGCCCTATTTTTTCTTCTTTTTATGATTGTGTAGAACCACATTGCAGGAATACAATTCAATGTATTTATCTGTTCTCTCACTGATAATAATTTGTTTAATTTCTTTTTTCTTTTTGCTGTTTAAAAAAAAGCCACTGCTATGAAAGTCCTTATATATGTCTTCTCATGAATATGTGTGTATCAGTCAGGATAGCCAATAATACGCCTAGTAACAAACGACCTTCCAGATATTAATGTCTTATTGCAGCAACAGATAAGCAGATAGTGTGACTCACTCATGCTACAGAGTCAGCAAAGGTCTTTGCAAGGAGGGGAGTAAGGTCCTCTGTTTCACATCTAAGGGTCCCAAGGTGACAGTTTCCATCTGGCTTGCAGAAGTAGGTGAGGAAAGGGTATAGAGAACTCACATCTGCTTTTCAATGCCTTGAATCTAGGTATCTAATTATACCTACAGAGCAATTATTCCATGTCCTCAGAAGGAGAGGAGAATAGGCAGCAAATTTTTAACACAGGCATGAGACTTTCACTAATAAAACTTCCATGATGCTGGGTTACAGATTATATCTTCAACTTAAAAATAAAATTTCTCAATTTTAAATGTTTAAAATATTTTATAATATTGGGTTTTCTTTGCTATGTATCCTTGTCAATACTTTGTATTGTTCTATTTACTGTTTTTGGCCATTCTGGCTAAATATAAAATGATATCACATGTGGTTTTAAAATGCATTTCCCTGATTACTAATGCAGGTCCAACTGTTTATTCTTTTTTTTTTTTAAAGATTTTTATTTATTTATTTGACAGACAGAGATCACAAGTAGACAGAGAGGCAGGCAGAGAGAGAGAGGGAAGCAGGCTCCCTGCTGAGCAGAGAGCCCGATGCGGGACTCGATCCCAGGACCCTGAGATCATGACCTGAGCCGAAGGCAGCGGCTTAAC